>NC_091444.1:105848747-106187497 GCF_964237555.1 Oryctolagus cuniculus | reverse complement strand
TAGGGTGCCTCAATCGGCAAATTTGCTGATAAACTCAATGAGCAAAAATCGCTCAACTAGAAGAGGTGAAGCAGGTGTCCATCAAACAAATCCAGAATGCATCTGTTTTGGAGAAGTCAGCAGGCTCTGGTTCAGAAGCGCCACTGCCTTTCTTATGTGCAGAGGAATAACACTGCTATGGCCTTGGAGGTGACTCTCCAGGAATGGCTTCACAGAGCATGTTACAAGGTGAAGGATCGCCTGGACTACCACATCTCCGTGCAGAATACGATGCAGCAGGAGGAACAGGAGCACGTGATACACTGGGTGGAGAGCAGGATTAGGACACAACCGCCAAGGGCATTGCACATCTAAAGCTGCTGGCACAGGAGGCTCAGGCACAGCCAGTTCTGAGGTGCACCTGCCCCAGCTGAGGCGGTTAGAAAGAGCTGACTCATCAGATGGAGACTAAATGGGACTGTTGCCCTCTACAGAAGTTATGCTTTATCTTTCCTGAAAGTGAAATCTGAATTTCACAAAATGAGACAACCTTTGGCCAGTCATGCTTCTCATCCTTTGTTCTATGTATTTCGAATTGTTCCGTGATCATGCTTCATGAGCAGTTTGCTTTTATTAAAACAGGCTGCCTGACTAAAAGATTACCCAGTTATGCTTTGAATTTATAATTAATTCTACCATCCTGCAATAAAGTGAAAATTGAAGTATTTAAAAAAATAGCCTGATACTGCACAAAACAGACATGTAGAACAATGGAACAGAATAGAAACTGCACAAATCAATCCACATATCTACAACCAACTTGTTTTTGACAAAGGAGCAAAAAAATCAACCCCTGGAGCCAAGAATGTCTCTTCAACAAATGGTGCTGAGAAAACTGGATCTCTGCATGCAGAAGGATGAAACAAGACCCCTACCTCACACCTTACACAAAAATCCACTTGAAATGGATCAGAGACCCAACTCTACAATGTGATACCATGAAATTACTAGAGAACAGTGGGGACACTCAGCAAGACGTTGGCATAGGGAAAGATTTCGTGGGAAAGACCCCAGAAGCACAGGCAATCAAGGCCAAAATTAACAAATGGGACTACGTCACACTGGGGCTTCTGCACTGCCAAAAAACAATGAGCAGAGTGAAGAGGCCACCAACAAATGGGAGAAAATACTGGCAAACTGTGCAACTGATCAAAGATTCATTTCCAGAATCTATAAAGAGCTCAAGAAATTCAACAACAACAAAACAGACAATCCAGTTAAGAAATGGGCTGGCTGGCACTGAGGTTCACTTGGCTAATCCTCTGCCTGTGGTGCTGGCACACCGGGTTCTAGTGTGTGATTATTTTGAAAAATTTGAGAAGAATTGGAATTAGTTCTTTTTAAAAGTCTGGTAGGATTCAGCAGTAAGCCATCAGCTTTTCTTTGTTGAGAGGGTCTTTATTACTGATTCAATCTCTGTCCTGCTTATTGGTCTATTTAGGTTTTCTATGTCTTCAGGACTCAATTTTAATAGATTGCATGTGTCCAGAAATCTATCCATTTCTTCTAGATATTCCTGTTTGTTGCATGATAGCTGTTTGTAGTAATTCCTGATGATTCTTTTTATTTCTGTGGTATCTGTTGTAACATCTCTTTATTTGTCTCTGATTTTATTAATTTTTGTATTCTTTTATTTAGATAGTTGGACCAATGGTATATCAATTTTGCTTATTTAAAAGAGAACAGCTTTTTATTTTGCTGATTTTTTGTATTTTTTGTTTCAGTTTTGTTTATTTCTTCTCTAATTTTAATTATTTCTGTCTCCTTACTAGTTTTGAGTTTGACTTGTTGTTTTCTAGGTCCCTGAAATCCACTGTTGGATCACTGATTTGATGCCTTTCCAATTTCTTGATGTAGGCACTAACACTATAAAATTCCCCCTTAACACTACTTTTGCTGTATCCCAAAAGTTTTGATGTGTGGTCTTGTTTCATCTTCATTAATTTATAGGAATTTTATTTGCTTTTTGATTTCTTCTGTGACCCACTGTTCATTCAAGAACATGTTGTTCGGTCTCCACGTGTTTGCATATTCTCTATTTTCTTAAGTTGCTAATTTCCAGCTTCAATCCATTCTTGTCTGAAAAGATACATTGTATGATTTCAATTTATTTGAAATTGTTGAGATTTGTTTTATGGCCTAACTGAAGTTCCACATTATTACTGTAGTGGAATCTATGACTCCCTTTAGATCCATTAACATTTGTGTTAAACAGCCAGGCACCCTGTAATTGGTTGCATATACATTTATTCTAGTCATATCTTCCTGTTGAATTGATCCCTGAATCATTACATAGCACCTTGCTTTGTCTCTTCTAACAGTTTTTGTGTTAAAGCCTACATTGTCTGGTATTAGGATGGCTACACCAGCTCATTTTTGCTTTCTATTAGTATGGGATATCTTTTTCCTTCCTCTGAGCGTGTATCTCCAAGGTAAGTGTGTTTCTTGTAGGCAGCAAATAGATAGGTTTTGTTTTTAATCCATTTAGCCATTATTTTAATTGGAGAATTTAGGCCATTTACATTCAAGGTTAATATTGATAAGTTATGCCTTTGTCCTGCCATTTTTCCAAAAATATTCCTACTGTTTGCAAAACATTCATTCTAATAGAAGAGTACTTATAAATTGGTTCTTTGTGCCCTCTAATGTCTTTTTGTTAAAATGCAGCCTTAGCTGTGTGAAAGTGAAAGGCACCAAATGACTATTATAGTAGTCTTTGGTTTTGCTCAATATTACACAGAAAATTCTAGAAATAAACAACTCATAAGTTTTTAAAAACTTTTATTAAAGTGTTACACTGTAATTACTCTATTTGATTATTAGTTATTCTTACTGATCTCTTATTGTGCCTAAATTATGAATTAAAACAAAGGAAAACACATAGTAAGTATAAAGCTTATTTAAAAGTTTAGGAAAAATGGAATTAAAAGATATGTTTATTGGGGTACAAAATAGTCTTGAAATTTGTGCACTTTTTTTATAAAACGTACTTTCCATGACCTTTTAGAAGATCCCTGGGATAGCGTTTGATGCTATCCGTGGAGTCAGGTCATGGAATGTGTCCCCTGAATTTCAGGGGAGACCACACTCTGGGCATTTCACTCACGCCCTCATTTTTAGGGATTTGAGGAGTATTAAGAAATCACCACACACAATGTCCTCATTTTAGTTCGCTACATAACCACAGTGTTGCTATCACATTGGCTCACATGAGATTACTGCCTGTAACACTGAATTCTGGCATTGCTGAACTTAGCTATTAAATCACCCATAGCCACAGTCTCTGCTCGTAAAGCACTCACATGTATTATAGAATCCTGGACCCTAAACATCACACAAAAGGTGCTTTTCTGATAACTAATTGAATCCCTTTAAAATGAACTTGCTCTGTTTCCTGTTAGATAAGTCCTATGTCCTATCTTTTATTCTCCATAAATATTCCCTGTAGTAAATGAGTTATAAACTATGGCTTTCAGATTTCATAAGGAAATAGAGTTATACTGAGGGGAAGCTCAACTAACTTGGTAACTGGCAGGCCCAGGACTCAAAAACTTATCTGACGCTGGATTCATGACTTACTTTTCTTTTTCTTTCCTTCATTTTCTTTTTATTATTTTGTATTTGAGAGGCATGGAGACAGAACCATAAACAACACAGGGACTTACCTCAACAGTAGATGAATGCAAGCAAGAAAGCACACAATTTACTTAGAAAAAGTAAGAGCAGAGGCAAGTATTCAGCACAGAAGCTAAGTCACCGCTCGGGATACCTTCATTGCATATCAGAATGCCTGGGTTTGAGTCCCAGCTCTGCTTATGTTTCCAGTTTCCTGCTAATGCACACCCTGGGAAACCACAGGAGACAGCTCAAGTATCTGTGTCCCTGCCACCCACATGGGAGACCTGTCTTGAGTTCCACACACCTGGCTTCCGCATGGCTCAACCCTGCCCTGGTTACTAAGGTCATTTGGAGATTGAGTCAGTAGATGGCACATCTCTCTCTGTCTCTATTTCTGTCCTTCTCTGTCTCTCAAATAAATAGAAATAAATAGAAATAATGAAGAAAAAAGGTAAAAGAAGTGACATTTCCGAGTTACATGGAACAATTCAAATACATCAAGAAGAACCAAGAATACAGAATCAACTCATACTAAGGGAAGAAACCAATCTCACAGGTCTCCAGGATAAAAATCAAATTAGTGTCAGGTCACAGCACTAGAGCTGTCACAAAGGAGCTGGCAAAAGAAATCCTCCCAGGCCAGCAAAGGACAGACCTTCACCAGGGGAGGAGGAGAAAGAGCAGGAGGCTGTGATACGTGACTTGTAAATCTTGTGTAGTGAGACACAGACAAAAAGGAACTCCTGACATGTGAATCTGAAAAGCTTTAAGAAAAAAATGCTGGGGCTGGCGCTGTGGCTTAGCGGGTAAAGCCACCACCTGCAGTGCCTGCATTCCATATGGGCGCCAATTCGAGACCCGGCTGCTCCCCTTCTGATCCAGCTCTCTGCTATGGCCTGGGAGAGCAGTAGAAGATGGCCCAAGTCCTTGGGCCCCTGCACCCACATGGGAGACCTGGAAGAACCTCCTGGCTCCTGGCTTTGGATCGGTGTAGCTCTGGCCATTGCAGCCAATTAAGAAGTGAACCAGTGGATCACGCTTGCTCACTCTCTCTCTCTCTGCCTCTCTGCCTCTCCTTCTCTCTCTGTGTTAACTCTGACTTTCAAATAAATAAATAAATCTCTAAAAAAAATGCCACTTTACAAAATGAACTGACCATTTTAAAGAAAGAAGCTGCCCAACAGGAAAAAGCATTTTAGAAAATAGATGAACATTTGGAGAAACAGAAGCAGAAGGCGGGGCCTCCAGTTGACCAAGTGTGAGTACGACATGCTGTAGGCATAGGGACACTCGCCTCTGTGGGGTGAGTCCATTTCTGTCACATAATGCCAGAGTCAGACAAAAATACAGAAACAAATCTCTATGCCAAAGAGATTTTGGGGGGATAAACAAAGAATAGGATTGCAATGCAGGACATACACGCGTGGGCCAGTGTGGCAACTGGCATGTCTGAGAAACAAAGACAAAGTTGGAATGTTATTAGGAAAGAGAAAAGTGACATGAAGTATTGTGAAAGTTCACCCACACTCGTGGCAGGAAGTGAGAGCTGGTGCGCTGCTATTGGCAGGTGTTGGCATTCACCATGAAGACTAGGCCTGAAGTCATAAAGCACATCTCACTTGTCTGGGCTTGTAAAACACAGCCAAGGCAGGCACTGGTGAGTGCCTGCCCCATGGCTTCCTGATTCTTTTTAGTTGGGTGTCTCAGGAATGGATCTGGTTTCTAAAACCCATTTTCACAAAACAATCTTGCATTCCAGGATGACAGGGAGCAAATGTTTGTGATTCCTTATGGATCCGAGCTAAACGAGCTAAACGACATCAAAGAAAACGTGGCAGGGTGGAGACTACGAGAGATGTGGAAATGGGCGATTATGGCCAGTAAGGGAGGAGTATCAGGAATTACTCTCTGCTTTCTGGCTTGCATAATTGGACGGATGATTATTTTGTTTACCAATGAATTGCTGTGATTTGGATAATAGTTTGAAAAACCCCCACAGGCCTACATGTTCAAGGCTTTGTCCCCAGAATGGCACTGTGGGAGATGGAAACCTTTAGGAAGTGGGCCCTAGAGAGAGGTCCTTAGGTCACTAGGATTGTCTCCTCAGAAGGTAGTTCTCAAGTTATCTCTTGAGTTTTCAGGAGAGGGTGTATACAAAAGCCTGAGTTTAATCTATCCTCCTCCGCTTAGGCTTCCTGGTTTAGCGCACAATACCGTGCATGCTCAGTGACTGCCATGCGCTCCCCTCACAGAAACAGAGCTGATGTGTTGCTGATCTAGGCCTTGGACCTCCAGAATTTGGAGCTAAATAAATCTCCTCTCTCTGTAAAGTTAGTTGCCTTGGGTATTCCATTATAGTATCAAAAAATGACTCCTAAAAATATAAATACAAGAGGAAAGTAAAAATTTTAACGAGTCTGTTGTCTGTGTATCAGTTTCTCTGTCTTTGTGTGTGTGTGCACGTGTTTGCAGAGGAGTGAGGAACATAGCTTTGCTTTCTTGCCCATCCACAGGAATTTTAGTTGAATATCGGTGAATATCTCTCCTTGAAAAATAGACTTCAAAACTGAGAGAATATCGGTGGTAGGTAGACCCAGAGTTGGGAGTGCAGAGTTGGGAGGAGGACGTGACTGGAGAGGGTCCCCAAACAGCTCTATTGACATGAACATTTGAGGGACAAGCAGATAATGAAAGGCTTGGACATCTGAACAAGAAGAATAAAGTCCAGCAGGCCTTATTGATGGCCTCTTGGCAGACATCACTGCTTCTCCTTGTCCTAGCAGAGATCTGTCTAGCCCCCTCCTACATGAACCAGGAAAATGCTGGTTACTTTAAAACCCTCAAGGTGTTCCCTCTGCTGTGAGACTGAATCATTTGTGCACTGGCATGAGACCTGAGCACACGTGACCTCAGCCCAAGTAGAAGCTTCTGTACCGGATACCACCAAGCCATACAGGTCTTTTAATTCAAGATTGTGAGTCACGTATGTTCTATCATGGGACATGCAGAGAGAGGGGGCTGCTGAAGGCTTAAACGACGTCAGGCTCTTGCCAAAAGCTCTCAGAAGAAGCAGTGCCTCTGCTTTGGACAGACATTGTCATGTCTGGGTTTCCTTTTGCTACACACAACCTTGAGCAGAACCTTGAGTAGAATCCTTGACCTTGAGTAGAATCCCCAAAATAAGAACACAATCTGAAAGACCAAATTGCAAGGAAAAAACAATAGTGCCTCTGATGATTGATTAATTGATTATGGATATTGGGACCTCTTGTTATGATGTGACTAAGTTACAATTGATAATAAAATTTCTTCACAACTTATCTCACTTTTTACTTGGTCTTTGGAAGTTTAAAATCAAAAATATCCGTACATTTAGAGAGAGACTTCATAGACACTTGTCTGAAAATTTCCTTAAAAGAAAATATGAACTGAGAGTTACTCAGTGTGACTTTCACACTAACAGTTTTGATCTACTTCCTATTAACACAAGACAAATTTCAGTAGATTTAGGGTGTATGAAACTCAGAAAGGAGAATGTAGATGTTCAGGTTTTATATTATTCTTTACAGAATTTCACCTGTAGACAAAAAGAAATTGCGTAGGAGCTAGAGGAAGATAACAGTCAAGACATGTTTTTTTGCTTGGTGGTTCAGATATTTGTTGTTGTCATGTTGTTGTTTTGTTTTGTTGTGTGTTTGTTAATGCAGTTTATACGCATATGCTTGTTTATACTCATAGGCTGAAGAGAAAGGGTTACTAGAAAAAGAAGACTTTCCAGAAAGAGTTGAGGATGTAATTACTGGAATTCAGAAGCAGCAGGGAAGGGACCCGAACTGCCTTCTGTCTTCATGAAACTGCCCATTGGGTCAGCACCTTCAGAACTGTCACGTAAAGACTTCCAACATTCCTCCTTCATCGGAACCCTACGCAGTCCTCAAGGGAAGTAGGCTCTTGCCCCTGAGAATTCTCCACCCCATGTTCAGGACTCTGGCCAGTAGTGACTGCTTGGAGACCTCTGCACTTCTCATGAGGTATTTGGAAACACTGAGGGACACCGTCAACACCAGCAGCCCTACGGTTCTCCTACCACACTCTCAACACCTCTCTCTACCACACACTGGAAAATAACTTGCTGGGTTTTCTTCTTCCAGGCCTCTTCATCTATTACACTCACCCTGCCCATCCTAGCTTCCCTTCCCTCTCAGGTCCTCTGGTCTTGATAAGCACTGTCGCGATCATATGGAACAGCTCAAAATAGAGAACCTGTGTCCACACTGGAAATGAATGGAATCAAGTGTTGCATTAGGTCAAATGCAAAATTTGGTGTAGCTAGGCATAGACGGATTTATTTGTACACAGTTCTAGCAGCTCTTTAAATTCTTCAGATGTTTAAGATGATGTATAAGTCAAAGGGGCATTAAGAACGATGAAGTAGAAGGAAACCATTTCTCATCTCGCTCTACTCTTGGCTAAAGTCAGTGCCTTGGCTGGCGCCACGGCTCACTAGGCTAATCCTCCACCTAGCGGCGCCGGCACACCGGGTTCTAGTCCCGGTCGGGGCGCCAGATTCTGTCCCGGTTGCCCCTCTTCCAGGCCAGCTCTCTGCTGTGGCCAGGGAGTGCAGTGGAGGATGGCCCAAGTACTTGGGCCCTGCACCCCATGGGAGACCAGAAGAAGTACCTGGCTCCTGCCTTCAGATAGGCACGGTGTGCCGGCCACAGTGCACCGGCCGCAGCGGCCATTGGAGGGTGCACCAATGGCAAAGGAAGACCTTTCTCTCTGTCTCTCTCTCTCACTGTCCACTCTGCCTGTCAAAAAATAAATAAATAAATAAAAATAAAAAAAAATAAAGTCAGTGCCTGTTCAATGGTAAGGACACCAGCTAATGAAATATGAGTGATAATCACTGCCTAGAGATTTGCTTTACAGCATTCTGCTGGCAGTTAATGTGGTATTATACAATTAGACATTTTGTTAAAGATGGTAGGTCTTTTTTTATTTTATTTGAAAGGCACAGTTAGAGACAGGGGGACAAAGAGAGATCTTCCACCCCTGGTTCATACCCCAAATGGCCACAACTGCCCGGGCTGTGCCAGGCCGAAGTCAGGAGCACAGAGCTTCTTCCAGGTCTCCCACATGCCAAGCACTTGGGCCATCTTTCACTGCTTTCCCAGGCCATAGCAGAGAATTGGACCGGAAGCAAAGCAAGCTGAATCTCTAGCCGGCACCCATATGCCACCTGAGTTGCAAGTGGCAGCAGCTTTACCCATTACACCACAGTGCTGGCCCCAAGATGGGTAGATGTTATGTTACATGTTTTAGCACAGTAAAAAAAAAAAAAAAAAAAAAACCTCAGTCTGCCCAAGTGTCATTTAGCCTAAAATAGTTGAATAAATATTAGCTTAAGTATAAATATTAAGATGTTATTAATCAAGCAGATTTTTGCAAGTAGACCTGATGTGAGGGAATAAATGCTTTAGAGCTAAAGTGCTCCAGGATATGCTGTTTGTGACACAGAGTCATTTTGAACACATGGCATTTGAGTTCCTGAAATCTCTCATCTGTCTAAACGCAGAGCCTCCCAAAGTCAAAAGAAAACTCGGAACCCAGTAGTAATAAACTCCCTCCCAGGAAGTAAGCAGGAAAGATTGGCCCAGGACTGGAGCCTAAAATGAGCACTACATCCCGACATTGTCAGAAAACTAGCATACTTCCCATTTATTTCACTAAGAGCCCACTTACCGTTCTAAAAAGTCATTTGTTTTCCCTAAGTGCCTTTACCCAACTCTCCCTATTAAAGCGGTAGGTAAACCCCAAATTCTAACCACCTCTTGGAGCAACATTCTTCTGTGATCTCCTTACATATGTGATTGTCTTTTCTGTTAATGTCTTTTATGAGTTTAATTTGCAGGCCCCTATCACTGAACTTAATAGAGCAGAGGAAATGTTTTTAACCAGGCAAGACCCATTCTGACCTTCTCTGCGGAAGTTACTAGTTCATTTCCGAACTGTCTATGGACGTTTGTGCCCACATGCAGATGTCAACTGTACATGAAAATGACAGAGTATGTTCTTGAGGGAGGTACTTTCCTTGTGTCCTCTCCCAGGTTCTTTAAAAAAAAATATTTTTTTTATTTGAAAGAGTTACAGAGAGAGGTAGAGACAGAGAGAGAGGTCTTCCATCCGCTGGTTCACTCCCAAATGGCCGCAACGACCGGAGCTGCACCTATCCAAAGCCAAGAGCCAGGAGCTTCTTCTGGGTCTCCCACATGGGTGCAGGGGCCCAAGGACTTGGGCCATCTTCTACTGCTCTCCCAGGCCACAGCAGAGAGCCAGATCAGAATTGGAGCAGGTGGGATTCAAAGCGGTGCCCATAAGAGATGCCGGCGCTTCAGGCCAGGGGCTTTAACCTGCTGCGCCACAGTGCCAGCCCCTTCTCCCAGGTTCTTGACTCCAAGGCTCTGAAGCTTAGCCAGTGACAGGCTGAGAGAAAGATCAGGCTTTTCTCTTGGAGTGATTTACATGAAGATGTTGTTATTGGATTTTCTGGCAGTTTGCCGTTCTCTTGCCCTCACCAAGCCCAGGCTTTCAGGACCCTGAAGAGAGTAGAAGCCAGCAGTTTACAATTATGACAACACCTTGATGGTGGGACTAACGCAGAGCCCAGAAGGAATCAGATCGTCATCATGAAGGATGGATCACAGCATTCCTCACTGCTTGATTTACTTTCTGTGGGATTTCCTGTTGGTGTGCTCTTTGAAAAGAATGGCGTGCTAGCATCTTACACCGTAAGCCAGACTCTCAGAAAACCCCGTTTCCGGAGCACGTGTGAAAAGGGAGCACTGATGGGCTCCTGTAAGTGTCTAGCTCGCCAGTGCTGTTTGTATAGGGTCTGGCACGGGCTTCCCTACTGCTAAGTATTGCAATGCCTCCTGGGAGGTTACCAAGTCCAATTTCCGAGTGTGACTCTGCAGTTGCACTTATAACAATTCTTAGCTCTCTTTTTACTTTACTATTGTCCTATTTAACTAGGAAAAAATAATAGCTGCATGCGGAAACTCTTCTCATTTCATTCAATAGTTTATTTTTTCCTTCTCATCCTAATCCTCAAGGGAGTAACGAATTCCATACAATGAATACAAACTAACCCTTTTTATTCTATTAAAGCCTAAGGAATCATTTAGCTCCCTGAATCTATCTTACTTATCTTAATAAAAAGAGACTTCATAAAATATTTTCTGGAGGCAAGTGTTTAGTGTAGCAGTTAGGCCACCCCTTGGGGTACCCGTATACCATCTCAGAGTTTCTGCTTACAGTCCTCGCTCCTCCACTTCCAATCCATATTCCTATTATTGTGTACCTCAAGAGACAGAATGTGATGGCTCAAGTACTTGGGACCCTATGATCATGTTGGAGAACCAGCTTGAGTTTTAGGCTGCTGGTTTTGGCATCATCCCAATCCTGGCTCTTGCATAAAGGAATTCCAAGAATGAACATTAGGTGGAAGATTCCCCCACCCTACCCCGCTTCAAATAAAATGAAAATGAATAAATTTTACAAGTTTTAAAACATTTTCTGGGCCGGTGCCACAGCTCACTAGGCTAATCCCCCACCTAGTGGCGCCGGCACACCGGGTTCTAGTCCCGGTCGGGGCGCCGGATTCTGTCCCGGTTGCCCCTCTTCCAGGCCAGCTCTCTGCTGTGGCCCGGGAGTGCAGTGGAGGATGGCCCAAGTGCTTGGGCCCTGCACCCCATGGGAGACCAGGAGAAGCACCTGGCTCCTGCCATCGGATCAGCACAGTGCGCTGGCCACAGCGCGCCAGCCGTGGCAGCCATTGGAGGGTGAACCAACGGCAAAAAGGAAGACCTTTCTCTCTGTCTCTCTCTCTCACTGTCCACTCTGCCTGTCAAAAAAAAAAAAAAAAAAAAAAAAAAAAAAAACATTTTCTGAAGGCTAGATCAATGAAGTCAGATGGACAGAAAACTGTATATGCAGACAATGCTCACCACTGTGTTAGCAGGTAAATGACTTGATAATACAGAAATAAAAAAGAATAAAAAATGAAACAAATAAAAGAAGCTTAAGACTTTACAAAGTATAAATACTCACTCATTTTGAAGACAGGACGTGCACTGGGTGGCTTACTATAAACATGGGAACATGAGCTCAGCACCAGCATCTGCTTTCCCCTGCGAGGAGACAAAGGCCCTTGTAGAAAGGGCTAGAGTAGGCATGTGGTAAACCAATGCCCCTTCCCCTGTGACGCGGGCCAGGGCTACAGGAGCTGGCCTGGATCCTTTAGGGAAGAAGCTGCACATTAACTTGCAGTTCTAATCACAGAGTCTTTTAAAGTCTGAGAGTTACAAAGAAAAGTTAGGCTGCTCCAGGGACTGCCTAAGGACTGGGAACGTGTAGACTCCTGTACAGAATCTCAGCCTCAGACGGTGTCTGGTCTGGACAGACGGAGAAGCACAGAGGGCTCTAGAGACGATGGTGACCATTTTTTCTAGCCCTAAACAATTATAATAGAAATGCGTCATAAGAGGGGACCACAGAATGGAAGGTAAGTTGGGCATGAACATGGTCACCAGGTTCCCAGTGCTGGGGACAGGGTGGCAACAATAACCATTTTCCCAGGTTGCTCTTAGCACTGGCTGCCTAGTCAGTTATGCCCATGTGGGACACACAGGCAGCAGCAGGCAACCGCCCCAGCAGTCCTGGGTCTGTTTTTGTGCCTGCGCTGAGACGGTGTTTCCTGTGGACGGCTCCCCACCCTAACCAGCACCACAGAGACTAGGACAGGTCTACGCCTGCCAGAGGTGGGATTTCTTCAACGGGTGAGTTTGGCTCCATGACTCCTATTAGCCTAGGTAGAAACATACCCAGCACTGTGCTGCAGACTTCAGACTCTTCCTACCCAACCCTCTGCCCTCTTCCTCCCACCCCTTCACAGGGGTCAGACCTGTGTTGCCCCCTGGAAGTCCTCCTAGTGCTCTCTAGTTCCCTCCCTGTGTTAGTTCCTGTGCCTGCCGTAACAGGCACCCACAAGTGCAGTGGCTTAACGCAACACACATGTATTTCACAGACGTGGAGCGCAGAGGTCTGAAAGGGAACTTACTGGGCTAAAATCAAGGTTCCTTTCTGGGTCTTCCAGGGAAGAACCCACTCTCTTGTCTCTTCCAGCTTCTGGAATCTGTGGCCTCCTCCCACCCCGCCCCGTTGCTACTGAACCCCTTCCATCTTCAAAGCCAGCAAGGGCTTGTCACGTCGTCTTCTCCTCATTCTGACACTCTGCCTCCCCCTTTCACATTTCAAGGACCCTTGTAATTACACGGGGCCCACCTGGATATCCCAGGACACTCTCCTCACTTTAGCAACTCCTGTTAGCACCCTAATTCCATCCACAGTCCAAGTATCCCATTAACATAACAGGGACTAGGGTGCGATCAACTCTGGGACTGTGATTCTGCTCATCACACTCCCTTCACCTGCAGAGAAATCTCTCCAGCTTGTCTCTGGCATACCTGGTCCACCTAGGCATCTCTGTCGCTCCCCCTCTTCGCGGAGGAATGACACAGGACCCTGCGCTGTTCTTTCGTCTGCTCGGCCCTTCCCAGGTTTGCTGCTGGTTCTTCCCAGGTTGGCTGCCGACCCTTCCACCTCCGTGGAAGGGCGGCTCCCCCTGCCACTTTCCCCACTTCTGCGGGGGAGTGGCACACCGCCGGCCGGCTCTCTCGGGGGCTGCTCAGATGTTATCCGAATGTTCCCTGGTGCATGTTGTCTCTCTGCTCCTTTATAGTCCTCTTCCACCAATCCCAACTCTGCTACCCACACGCCGAGTACGCTGCTCTCCTCCAATCAGGATCAGCTCCTGCAGGTTATTGGTCGAACTGGAGGCAGCAGTGTAGAAGCTGTTTACTCCTCTCCCAGCGCCATATTGTGGGAGAGCAGATGCATAGAATAAGTCTTAATTCCAGTAACTTAGTCTAGTCCGAGTTGCTCCCCGCACATCTCCTTCTCTGAGAAGTCGTCTGACAAGGTGGTGCCAAGAGCAGTCTGGGAAACAGGATTTGAGGCTGCTTTATAGTTTATCATAGAGCACCACTGTGAGTGTCAGATGGGGCATGAGTATTTCCTGGCTGAAAAAAAGGCGGCGGGGGAGGGGGGGATGGTGGCCTCCTTGCTAAACATCTCAGTACTGATCTTGGAAAAATTCCTGGTGGAAGGATTTTGAAAGACAATCAGAGAACATTCCATTAAAGATGGCAGATCCACTCCTAGGTAGGTACCCAAGAGAAGAAAAATACTACACGACAAATGTTCCCAGCACTGTTGTTCATCATAGCCAAAAAGTGAAAAACAGGGTAAATGACCAGAAAATGAAACAAAATGTGGCGTATCCCTGGCATGGAATGTTATTTTAGTCACAAGATGCATGAAGAGCTGATACGTGCTACAACAGGGATGCAGTATGCTGCAATGCTTCTCCTCCAAATATACATCCAAGCCCTCAACTCCTGAAACCATCTTATCTGGGAAAAGCCCATTTCACAAGAGGCGGTTGAGGATCCTGAGATGAGATCCCCGTGGATTAGCTGAGCTCTGATCCCAATGACCTGTGTCCTCTAAGAGACACACAGATGAGAAGTCCCCGGAGAAGGGTGATGATGGAGGTAGATCAGAGCTATGCAGCCACAAGCCACACTGGAGTGCCACGACCGGAAGAAGCAAGGACGGGTTCTCCCCACAGCTTTGGATGCAGCAGAGGCCTCGGGAGACCATGAGCTCAGAACCCTGGCCTCCAGCACTATGCAACTATTTTCAGTAACCAAGGGTATGGTAATGTGCTGCAGCAGCCTTAGGAAACCAACACAAGGAAGAAACTGGAAATTAGATGAAAGTAATCGGTCACAAAAGGTCACACAGTATATGGTTCTACTGATATGAACTATACGGAATAAGCAAGTGTATCAGGAGAGAAAAAAAGTGATCATTGTCTAGGGCTGCCAGTTAGAAGGAAATGGGAGTGGCTGCTAAAGGGTGATGGGGTTTCTTTTTGCTGGTGATGAAAACATTCTACGCCGGCGCCGTGACTCACTACGCTAATCCTCCGCCTATGGCGCCGGCACACCGGGTTCTAGTCCCGGTCGGGGCGCTGGGTTCTAGTCCCGGCTGCTCCTCTTCCAGGCCAGCTCTCTGCTGTGGCCTGGGAGTGCAGTGGAGGATAGCCCAAGTGCTTGGGCCCTGCACCCCATGGGAGACCAGGAGGAAGCACCTGGCTCCTGGCTTTGGATTGGTGCAGTGCAGAGGCCGTAGCAGCCATTTGGGGGGTGAACCAATGGAAAAAGGAACACCTTTCTCTCTCTCTCTCACTAACTGTCTGTCAAAAAAAAAAAAAAAGGAAAGAAATGAAAAGAAAACATTCTAAAGTGGATTGCAGTGACCATCGCACATTTCTACTGAACTGCACACTGTAAGTGGGTGAATAGTATTTTAATTTTATCCCAAGAAAGCCATTTTAAAAAGGTGTCTGGGTTCTGACAAACGGCGTCTTCACCCTGCAGAGGGACAAGGAAACACTGAGGGCGATCAACAGGTAGGAAAGGTTAAGGTCAGAGCTACAAGCTTTCTTGGAAGGTCCCACGGAGGATCTCGTCCTCTACAGTGGAAGAGAAGAAACCGCTCAATGGCAAACTGAAAATGGGACAGAGTTTCAGAGATGTGAAGATGTCCGAATGCTGAGTCAAGGCAGGAAAACAACTACGCCAGGACAAGTTCAGGGTAGCTGATGAAGTCTGGAACTCTCAAATGGCCTGGAGACAGCAGGCCCTGTGCCCCTGAACACATCAGCTCTGCATTCTCACTGCGTCCCCACAGAGATGGCCCTGCTGTCCCCAGTAAGGACCAGCATTCCCCATGTGTGAGAGACCTGTGAGGCTTCGCCCCAACAAGGCAACAGGTGTTCTCTCTAGAGCTTAGCCCATTTCTGCTGCTGGCTGCTAGGCTGATAATTTACATTAATTAATTAATGTGCTGATGGCCGGCGCCATGGCTCACGAGGCTAATCCTCCACCTGCGGCGCCGGCACACCAGGTTCTAGTCCCGGTCGGGGCGCCAGTTCTGTCCCGGTTGCCCGTCTTCCAGGCCAGCTCTCTGCTGTGGCCAGGGAGTGCAGTGGAGGATGGCCCAAGTGCTTGGGCCCTGCACCCCATGGGAGACCAGGAGAAGCACCTGGCTCCTGCCATCGGATCAGCGCAGTGTGCCAGCCACAGCACGCCGGCCGCGACGGCCATTGGAGGGTGAACCAACGGAAAAGGAAAACCTTTCTCTCTGTCTCTCTCTCTCTCACTGTCGACTCTGCCTGTCAAAAAAAAAAAAAAAAGAAAGAAAGAAAAAAAAAAAGAAAGAAAAAGAAAAAGAAAAATAGAACTAGGCTAATCCTCCGCCTAGCGGTGCCGTCACACCGAGTTCTGGTCCCGGTTGGGGCGCCGGATTCTTTCCCAGTTGCCCCTCTTCCAGGCCAGCTCTCTGCTGTGGCCAGGGAGTGCAGTGGAGGATGGCCCAAGTGCTTGGGCCCTGCACCCCATGGGAGACCAGGAGGAAGCACTTGGCTCCTGCCATCAGATCAGCGCGGTGCGCTGGCCGCAGCGGCCATTGGAGAGTGAACCAACAGCAAAGGAAGACCTTTCTCTCTGTCTCTCTCTCTCTCTCACTGTCGACTCTGCCTGTCAAAAAAAAAAAAAAAAATAGAAAAGCTCCCAGCAAAGGGAAGGGCTGGTAGAGAGAGACCAAGCTGCCAAGGCCTCGCAGTCTAAGGATATTTGTATGTCTTCAATGAGTTTTCTCCAAAGAACAAATGTAGAGGTTATGCATTAGCTATTGCGCAAGCAGGGGCAGATTCAATGGGATTTCTTCTAGCTTGTTTTTGTCAAAACCTCAATCTTGTTGTCTATTGGCAAACACTGTCACAACTGAACTCTCATCCTGTTTCGTTCAGTGTGTATGTGCTGGCAAGGAGCAATGGGATGCAGTTAGCCTGGCCTGCTTCTAGTCCCAGGTTCCCTCAACAGGCTTTAACACTCCTGCAAGAGCCCCAGGCAATGGAATAAATTTGCTACTAGGTTCAATGAAAGAAATCAGAGCAAAGCACTGGCCAACCCTGAAAGAAACAGAAATGCCTGCATTGCATTTGATCCAAAAATAAAGAGTGTCCTTCATTTCAATTGCATACTGACACTGACTACCCAGGACTAGCACAGACCCCACAGGTTCTGGGACAACAGCTGTGCATCCTGGACCACCAGGCAGCTCATACTTCTACCCCGCTTGGTTACAAGTTTGGGATCCCTATGATATTTCTTCAGGTTCAACAACCTTCTAGAATTACTCCAAAAAGTCAGGAAAATGCAATCATGGTGATTCCTAGATTATTACAAAGACACACATGAACAGTAACTAGAGGAAGGGATACACAGAGCGGGAAGGTACAGGCAGGGGCTGGGAGCAAGCCTTTCCCACTCTCTTAGTGCCCACCACCATCTACGCACAAGAACGCTTTCATTAGCCAGGAACTTCACGGAGCCGTGTGCTTCAGTTTTCACGTGGGGTTTCATTATATAAGCTGGACTGATTTAAACACTGACCTTGTCATTGAACTCAACCTCGGGCAAACCCTCCCTCCTGGAAGATTGTGGAGGCAGAGAAGTACAAGGTTGAGGTTCCAGCTTCTTCGTCTTGTGCTGGGTTTCTCTTGTGACCAGCCTCTTCCTGAATCCATCCCAGCCTCCCTCTCCTCCATGAGTAGCTGCATCAGCAAAACCTCAACATGGGTAAAGGGGCTCGTTATAAAGGGTGTGAGGAGCTCTGGGCCAGAATCTGGGAACACACACTCAATATCTTTTTATTATATCTTGACAGTTGATAGATACAGGAATTGAGGGAAGTTTCCATGCTGGAATGCCAGGAACACACCAAGGCCAGCAGTGATGCATGGGTAAGCTTGAGGGAGTTGTGAAAATGGTAAAAAGTGGCCGGCGCCGCGGCTCACTAGGCTAATCCTCCACCTTGTGGCGCCGGCACACCGGGTTCTAGTTCCAGTCGGGCCCCGGATTCTGTCCCGGTTGCCCCTCTTCCAGGCCAGCTCTCTGCTGTGGCCCGGGAGTGCAGTGGAGGATGGCCCAAGTGCTTGGGCCCTGCACCCCATGGGAGACCAGGAGAAGCACCTGGCTCCTGCCATCGGATCAGCACGGTGCGCCGGCCGCGGCAGCCACTGGAGGGTGAACCAACGGCAAAGGAAGACCTTTCTCTCTGTCTCTCTCTCTCACTGTCCACTCTGCCTGTCAAAAAATAAAAAAAAAAAATTTTAAAAAAAGAAAATGGTAAAAAGCACATGGCATCCATTAAGGAAAAGGGATGACTGAGCAACGGGGTGCTTTTAGCATTTATACTCAGAGCAAGGCAAAAGAGGATGGCCATGAGAAGCTGGGAAATTTCCCCTATAGCAATTCCCTTTCTCTTCCCAATTTTCAGATCCAGGCTAAAATGGCTAAAAAGAACCAGATGAGTCCCTAGGAGAAAGGACCCTACAATACCATGCCAAATATATACTATACTAATTTTCCTCCTTCTCCAAAAGAACTTAAGGCCACTTAATTGGACGGCTCTACACTAAGAGAGAGGGGAATTCAGACACAGGATCTGAGTTGAGGTTGAGACTTCGGACCCGAAACACCATCATAGCACGCCTAGTAGAGTGGGATGTTACTGGGACCAGGTGATAAATTTAAAATCTATTGTACATGGTCTGAAATTCACCATGGTCATTTCCCAAGTCTCTGAGTCTACAAATGGAATGAAAATACATGCTAGTAAGGGCGGCCTCCATATTGGGTACTTAGCCTGTGACATAAGAGCTATCATAGTTCAAACATCGAGTGAAAACCTCTCAAACGGTCTCCAACCCCTCAGTGAAGAGAGTAAATCAAAAATTTTGCATTCCAGGGGATAGGGTGGGTGGGGTTAGTACCACCACTCAAGATTTAAAGGGTGCGGGAATGCTTATCCTTATCACGTTTCCATTTGGCTTTCTATACTGGCCCCTACAGTAACTAGATGAACACTGAAGAACGCCTGAAGATGAGTGTGAACGCAGACAGTGGCCCCAACCACAGCTGCTGTTCTGGAAGTGGCATTATTATTTTTTTTTTTTTGACAGGCAGAGTGGACAGTGAGAGAGAGAGACAGAAAGGTCTTCCTTTGCCGTTGGTTCACCCTCCAATGGCCGCCGCAGCTGGTGCGCTGCAGCCAGCGCACCGCACTGATCCGATGGCAGGAGCCAGGTGCTTCTCCTGGTCTCCCATGGGGTGCAGGGCCCAAGCACTTGGGCCATCCTCCACTGCACTCCCGGGCCACAGCAGAGAGCTGGCCTGGAAGAGGAGCAACCGGGACAGAATCCGGCGCCCCGACCGGGACTAGAACCCGGTGTGCCGGCGCCACAAGGCGGAGGTTTAGCCTATTGAGCCGCAGCACTGGCGGGGAAGTAGCATTATTGCCAGTACAGATGAACAAAGCCTCACAGACATGGTATGTGGCCACTACTTTGGCAAATGCATTCCTTTCTATTAAGTTGCAAAAGAGGACCAAAACAGTATGGACAAATTGTTCATTCATTCATAGTTTGGTCTCGTGGTCACACTACAAAGACCTGGGCACATGAACAGCGCACTAATCTCTTACTTTGATGGTATCGACTGACTGGACAGGATGAGCAATTAGCAGCTATGATCTGGAGGCCTTAGTGAGACACACAAGCTTCCATCTCAGGATAGCTTTAAGGATTTCGTGACCATGGGAGAGCCAGGATAATCCCTCAGAGTGAAAGACAACTGCTGCATCGAATGCCTTTCCCAAAGACAGAGCATAGCAACTGACAAGTCTCTTTGGCTTCTGGAAGCAGCATATTTCACATCAGTGATCCTCAATATTACAGGGCAGGGGGGCAGTTTTACTTCCCAGAGGATATCTGACAATGTTTGGAGACATCGTTGATGGTCACAACTAAGAATGCCATCAGCGTCTAGTGAGTGAGCAGAGGTCGGGAAATGTGCCTAACAGCCTTACAGATACAGGGCAGACCACACAGCAAGACATTAGCAGAGGAAACATGCCAATGTCACTGAAATTGAGAAACCCTGCCCTACACTGAAGCACTCCAGCTATCCATATCTCTGATGACACCACAGGTTGCATTATTTGTGTCAGCCTAGAGTATTCTGAAGTGGGTCTAGACTGGGTTCTAGGAGCCCTACCACTCTGTCCACAGGACTCGGTGGCCCCTATGGTGTTAGTAGTATCAGGAAAGGAGAAGAGTTGCAGTCGGGGTGGGGGGTGGCGTGTCTTAGGGTCAGTCCCAGCCGGAGAATCTTACCACAGACCCCAAGGGTACTAAGAGTGAGGGTCCATCAAGGGGCTTCCCATAGAGTAGTCCTATGTCAGACAGAAACAACTTGGCTTTACTGCCCTTTCTGCGCTTCTGTGTTGTCGCTGGCTGGAATCAGCAGGGCAGAAACATGATACTGGAGAGAGCTCCATGGCTTGAGAACACAGTAGGTGGAGGTAACAGTCCAACTCTGCTCTCCATGTTGACTTTCCTAAAGAAAGTTCTGAACAGGGTAATTCTATGACCTCTGCATGAATCTGGTTCCAGGAGAAGACAGAAACCACACCGTAACTTAGAAGACACTCAGCATTAAGCTATGATATGACAGTGATTATAAAGATGAAAAAGAACTCAGAAGGGGACACTAGGACTGAAGGAGGATACTCAAGAAAGGGAAAATTGGGGAGGAAGGGGTCAAGTGTTATTGAAAGAACTGTGGCTGCAACCCACTGGGTTGTAAAGAAGTTTGACCCAAATCAGTCCATCTGATTCTGTGCCTACCTGCCACCTCTGCTGTCTGCATGCTAGTGTGCTACCCCTACCTGCCAGAAGGCTGGGATGGGGCCGCAGCCCAGCTTCAGGTGCACTGCTGTTTTGCTTCTTCGTTGTTGCCTCTATACCAACATCAGCAGTGCTCCACGCCAGGTGTGCACTCCCAGAGCATGCCGCCCTTCAACCACTTAGCAACCCCATCCCCAGACAGCAATCCTCCCGACACGGACACCACGGACCCAACAAGCAGTATTATCACACACACACACACACACACACACACACACACAGACACGCCCCGTCAGCCTCATACCACTCTGTTCAAGAAGGGCCCCCCATGGCCCTTCACCTGTTAAGTTCCCATCTGTAAGAGCTGGCCCCTGTACTAATAAGAGTGTCACTTACTTGCTTAATGACTGTGGACCGGTTTTCACCTTGACAACACACTTTATTCAATGAGGTCTGACCCCCACCCTTGGAACAATACCAACTTTAAAACTTTTCTACTTTAAGTATGATCTCACTCGAGGGTATTTCTTTTTATCTTTAAACATGTTGTTGATCTGCTATAGTTCATGACGCTTTATATAAAACTTTCTTTGTTCAAATCACTCAGTTGTTTCTCTCCTGATTGGACTTTGGTTGATACATTATCTCTTCTTTCTATAATGTATTTTTTTCCTGTTTATCCCCCTCTTACTGGCTAACTCCTTACACCACTTCTTCCTGTGCATCTCGGCCTGTCTAACCACCTGCTTTTTTTTTTTTTTTTTTTTTTTTTTTTGACAGGCAGAGTGGACAGTGAGAGAGAGAGACAGAGAGAAAGTTCATCCTTTGCCGTTGGTTCACCCTCCAATGGCCGCTGCAGCCGGCGCACTGTGCTGATCCAATGGCAGGAGCCAGGTGCTTCTCCTGGTCTCCCATGGGGTGCAGGGCCCAAGCACTTGAGCCATCCTCCACTGCCTTCCCGGGCCACAGCAGAGAGCTGGCCTGGAAGAGGGGCAACCGGGACAGAATCCGGCACCCCGACCAGGACTAGAACCCGGTGTGCTGGCGCCGCAAGGTGGAGGATTAGCCTAGTGAGCCGCGGCGCCAGCCATAACCACCTGCTGTTGATGCCCCCCATAAGGTAGCACTACAGATAAAATTTGTCTCCACTCCTGAATTAGGCATCTCCAATAGAAACTGGCAAACTTTTTTTTTTGACAGGCAGAGTTAGACAGTAAGAGAGAGACAGAGAGAAAGGTCTTCCTTTCGTTGGTTCACCCCCAAAATGGTCACTACGGCCAGCACGCTGCGCCAATCTGAAGCCAGGAACCAGGTGCCCCCTCCTGGTCTCCCATGCGGGTGCAAGGCCCAAGCACTTGGGCCATCCTCCACTGCCTTTCCGGGCCACAGCAGAGAGCTGGCCTGGAAGAGGAGCAACCGGGACAGAATCAGTGCCCCAACCAGGACTAGAACCCAGGGTACTGGTGCCGCAGGTGGAGGATCAGCCTAGTGAGCCGGCCAACACTGGCAAACTTGATTCTATACACTTGAGCCCCCATATTCTAATTATGGTTAAATCACAGTATAGCTTCATTTTTCCTCTACAGACATGTAGGCATGCATGGGAAGGCACATCCCAAAGAATGAACGGGCCAATTATAGAAAAGTATTTAGTAAGTTTCTCAGTAACACTTCAAAAGAGAACATTTGTGACACCCTTGAGCTAGAATTGGAGAGTTCTTTAGCCAAGAGCTCTATTAAGGTCTCCGTGTCTCAGCTGGTTTTCATCATAAAATAGATCATTACCTAATACATTATTAACCCCAAATTAGCATAAACACCAAATGAGGGCACATGAAAAATGAACCACAGAATTCTTTAAACCTCAAGTGGGTGTGGGAATGGTAAACGACAATTTTCTAGTGATGTCTCCTGTGGATCTCTAGTACTTTCAACAGAAATCTGAGAATGGGAGTTTCCAAGAAACTCTCTAAAGATCCAGACAGCATTTGGCCATGAGATGCAGCAACTCAGAGTCGGCCCACTGTATAATCTTTGCGGACACCTGCCTCACACAAACACACTAGGGTTAACTAAATCTCCAGAACCTACCCAGAAGCCTGGTGTGGCTCCTACATCTCTGCAACTTGGCCATCTCTTTAACCTCTATTCTAGGCTGCATCAGGATGACGTCATCTTCTCTACGGCTATCACAAGAAAAGACGTGACCAGTTTCATAGGTCACCCTAGGAAATGCTGAGTTGACAAGTTTCAGGTGGGCTATTACAGGCAGCAAGTGCGTGACTGTCACAGTCAAAGGCATGCACACACACATAACTACGTGAGCTAAGCTGGGTAGGCCCGAGAAGCATCTTTGTTCCTCGCTCTCTCACCAGTAAAGACTCCCATCCGGGAACCAGCCACCTCCTCAGCAGGGACCCTGGTTCTCAAGGTCATTCCAGCAGCCGTTTCTGTTCGAATGCTTGACTTCTGAGCAGTTAATGCCAAAGAATGCGTCCATCCTTCTACCTACAAAGAACAAAATGGCATTAAATGACCTCTGAAGATTATGAACTTAGATGAATATCTTTTGTATTTGCCTTGCTGTAAAATATAGATAAAAACTTTCAAATTTTGCTGGTGCCTCTTGTTAATTCTTGACATTGTTAAGAAATATGGTAGGAACCTGTTGAGTTTCAGCTCATTCTGTATGTGCTGTTGTTCTGGGCCTGGTCCTATTCCTCTCTGCTTCACCAACAATACCAGCTGTCATCGAGTTGGAACCAGTGACACTGAATCAAGTAATTAAAAAGAGTTTCTGGATTCACTTACCTTTTTACACCAGTTTTTGTGGACTACAGAATTGACACTTTTTTCCTTCCTTAGACACAGAATAAAGACAGAAACACAGGAGTTCTAGATAGAAAAAGAAAGAGGCCAGGGGAAATGATCATTTAGATTTTAAGCCTGGATAATATTAAAGAATATGAGAAATTTATGAAGTACAAAAGGCTTCATAATCATGGAGGTAAGAACATAAATTAAGAATGGTGTAGCCGGCGCCGCGGCTCACTAGGCTGATCCTCCACCTAGCGGCGCCGGCACACCAGGTTCTAGTCCCGGTCGGGGCGCCGGATTCTGTCCCGGTTGCCCCTCTTCCAGGCCAGCTCTCTGCTGTGGCCAGGGAGTGCAGTGGAGGATGGCCCAGGTGCTTGGGCCCTGCACCCCATGGGAGACCAGGAGAAGCACCTGGCTCCTGCCATCGGATCAGCACGGTGCGCTGGGCGCAGCGTGCTGGCCGCGGTGGCCATTGGAGGGTGAACCAACGGCAAAGGAAGACCTTTCTCTCTGTCTCTCTCTCTCACTGTCCACTCTGCCTGTCAAAAAAAAAAAAAAAAAAGAATGGTGTTTATATATAGGAAGGAGGAAAAGATTTTGGTAGATGAAACAAAGAAAATATTAAGAAAACAAAAAAGATGTAATTACTGAAAATTTGGCAAGTCAGATTTGAACAAAGACGGCTATATTACATATTTATAAATTTTTATAATTATCTCACTCCTCAATAGAAACAACCCATCCAGTGTGACTTTTGCTTGGTATTGTTTTCCTCTTCATCAAACCACTCTTCACTACTAAATCTTCCTGGTGAAATCTCTACTGTCTGACTGGTGCCTTCTGTGTGTGTAGAGACTCCTTCTCATGCTACAAAACAGATCTAAGAAGCTCTGCTTGGGCCTGTGCTGTGGTGCAGTAGGCTAATCCACCACGTGGGCACGGGTTCGAGTCCTGGCTGCTCCTCATCCGATCCAGCTCTCTGCTGTGGCCTGGGAGGGCAGTGGAGGATGGACCAAGTGCTTGGGCCCTGCACCCCATGGGAGACCCGGAGGAAGCTCCTGGCTTCCGATGGCCCAGATCTGCCCATTGTGGCCATCTGGGGAGTGAACCAGCAGATGGAAGACCTCTCTCTCTCTCTCTCCCTTCCTGTCTGTAGCTCTACTGTTCAAATAAATAAATAAAATCTCAAAAGAAAAAAAAAAAAGGAAACGTAACAGGCTGAGCCACAGAGGGGTAGGAGACCTGCAGAAGTGCGTTTTCATTTCTTCTGGAAAACGTGCAGCGGTCTCTCCTCCCGAGCCTGCGCAGTGCCCATGTCTGAAATGACGAAAGCAGCGTTGTGCTGTCGCCTGGACTGAATTCGCAGGGCGACGCGCTGGGCCCCAGCGGGCTGTGCGTGAGGAGACTGTGGAGTGCATTCTAGAATTTTCTAGACCACACCTGCTGCGCTGCGGCGTCCCGGCGGCTCTGGCCGGCTGCCCCTCCGGCAAGACGTCCCCTCGGGTTTGTGCGCGATTTGTTGACATTCTGCCCGCACAGACCCCAGACGACGCCCATCCTCAGGTTGGCGCCCCAAGTGGGAGCGCGCGGCCTCGAACGCACGACCCGGAAGCGCGCGGCGCCCCCTGCGGCTTCCCGGCTGCACGACTCGCCCGCCCACTGCCACCTGCAGGCCGCGCCAGGCCGCCGTGCGCACGCGCAGTGCCTCCGGCCGCGCCCGCGGTTGCTAGGCTACGGCTGTGGGACGCTGAGACCCGCGGGTCAGCTGCTGCGCCGGTTCCGGTTCCGGAGGCGACCAGCCGTGCGTGCGAGGGAGGGAGGCGCCCTGCAGGGAGGTCAGGGTCAGGGGTGAGGTCAGGGTCAGGGGTGAGGAGGCCGCGGGGAGGTCAGGGTCAGGGGTGAGGAGGCCGCAGGGAGGTCAGGGGCAGGGGTGAGGAGGCCGCGGGGAGGTCAGGGGCAGGGGTGAGGAGGCCGCGGGGAGGTCAGGGGCAGGGGTGAGGTCAGGGTCAGGGGTGAGATCAGGGGCAGAGGTGAGGTCAGGGGCAGGGGTGAGGAGGCCGTGAGAGGTGAGGAGGCCGCGGGGAGGTCAGGGTCAGGGGTGAGGTCAGGGTCAGGGGTGAGGTCACAGTTAGGGGTAAGGAGTCCGTGAGGGTGAGGAGGCCGCGGCAGGTCAGGGGCAGGGGTGAGGTCAGGGTCAGGGGTGAGGTCAGGGTCAGGGGTGAGGTCCATTCACTGGTTCACTCCCCAGAAGGCTGCAATGGCCGGAACTGTGCCAATCCAAAGCCAGGAGCCAGGAGCCTCTTCCAGGTCTCCCACACGGGTGCAGGGGTCCAAGCACTCAGGCCATCTTCCACTGCTTTCCCAGGCCATAGCAGAGAGCCGGAAGGGAAAAGGAGCAGCTGGGTCTGGAACCAGCGCCCACATGGGATGCCGGTGCTTCAGGCCAGGGCATTAACCCACTGCACCACAGCACCAGCCCCATATAATATTTATAAGATTTATTAACTTAACCATTGTTCTACTTGCATAGCTTATGTCTACTGCAGACAATATTTTTTCTCATGAGCATTGTCCCTTAAAAGCACAAATAACTTTGTGGCTTTGATTAGCTTAAAAAAAAAAATGAAATGGTTTGGGTGTTGTAGTATAATGGATTAAGACACCACTTGGAGGGCCAGCACTGGTGCATAGCAGGTTAAAGCCCGGGCCTGAAGCACCAGCATATCCCATATGGGTGCCGGTTTGTGACCCAGCTGCTCCACTTCTGATCCAGCTCTCTTCTTTTTTTTTTTTTTTTTTTTTATTTATTTTTTTGACAGGCAGAGTGGACAGTGAGAGAGAGAGAGACAGAGAGAAAGGTCTTCCTTTGCCATTGGTTCACCCTCCAATGGCCGCCACGGCTGGTGCACTGCGGCCGGCGCACCGCACGGATCCGATGCCAGGAGCCAGGTGCTTCTCCTGGTCTCCATGGGGTGCAGGGCCCAAGCACTTGGGCCATCCTCCACTGCACTCACTGGCCACAGCAGAGAGCTGGCCTGGAAGAGGGGCAACCGGGACAGAATCCGGCACCCCGACTGGGACTAGAACCCGG
Organism: Oryctolagus cuniculus; assembly: GCF_964237555.1. Classification (NCBI taxonomy): domain Eukaryota; kingdom Metazoa; phylum Chordata; class Mammalia; order Lagomorpha; family Leporidae; genus Oryctolagus; species Oryctolagus cuniculus. The sequence continues at coordinate 106,160,993 of NC_091444.1, read as the reverse complement.
AGTGCCGGCGCCGCAAGGCGGAGGATTAGCCTAGTGAGCCGCGGCGCCGGCCAGCTCTCTTCTATAAAGCAGTGGAAGATGGCCCAAGTCCTTGGGCCCCTGCACCCATGTGGGAGACCCAGAAGAAGCTCCTGGCTCCTGGCTTTGGATGGGTGCAGCTCCAGCCATTTCGGTCCTGAGGAATAAACCAGAGGATGGAAGACCTCTCTCTCTCCCTCTCCCTCTCTCTCTGTCTTTCAAATAAATAAATAAATTTATCTTTAAAAAAGAAAGACACCACTGGTATACATCCCACATCAGAGTACCAGTTAGAGTCCTGGCTACTCTGCTTCCACTCCATCTTCCTGCCATTGCACCTGGGAAGGTGGTAAATTGGTCACCCAAGGACTTGGATCCCTTCCACCTAGGTGGGGGACCTGATGGAATTCCTGGGCATTGACTTTAGACTAGCCAAGCCCCAGCTGTTCACAGGTATTTGGAGAGTGAACCAGTGAATGGAAGATCTCTCTTTGTGCATCTCCTCCTCTCTCTGTCCCTTTGTATATTAAATAAATCCTTTAAAATGTGTGTGTGTGTGTGTGTGTGTATAATCATTATTAGAACTTTTACTTATGAGACATCTTTGTTATTATATATATTTTACCTAAAATAAAATACAATCTATGGAGTGATCAAAATGGGAATCAGAATACAAACAGGTTTCTGTAAGTAGATATGCAGTAGTGTCCCTGGTTATGTGATTGAGAATAAAATTCTATAGTGAATTTTCTAGCAGCTGAGATAAAACTCTATCATGCTGTAGTGGGAGAAAACTCCTGGACCATTTCCTAATGGTTAATGGAAGTTTATTTGAAGCCTATGTCTTAATTCAGAGCCCACTGGCTTAGTGGCCAATTTGGAGCAGCAGTACCTGACTTTGGCATCTAGGAGCCTGACACCAGCCATAGAAGAGAATCAAACAAGTTCGTGCAACCTGTGGAAAACCTCTCCTTTAATGGAAATTTCCGAAAATCTGATTCCTTGAATTTTAATGTTTACTACAAAAAAAGTATGTCAAATAGGCATTAAGCAAGGTTAGATTTCTTTAATGCCATATATGTAATGCCTAGTTTTGTAATGTTTCTCAAACACAGATGATCCTGGAATCTTTGTGTTAGGGCATAGCACTTAACCTTTAGAAAAGTAAATAGTCTTGGGATTTAGATTTAGGGACATTTCTCTAGAGCTACTAATTAGGTCTAAAATTATGTGAAGCCTTGATTATGTCTTTAGGTTTAGAACTATAGAAATAAAAGGTACAGCTTTGCCCTCAAGAAACTCTGGCTTTAGATGATGTGAATCGTATAACTATGATGTACCAGGACAAATGCTTTGACAGAAGCAAAGATTGTTGGAATCCGTGAGTATTTGCAGTGACTTTTGGAAAGGACTGGAGTCCAGATGGGGGGCAGAAGAGATGCGCATCAAAGGGAAGGAGCAGCCCCTATGAGTGCACAGGTGTGAAAAGGAAGGAGATGACTTTTTTGTTTTACTTTTATTAAATGCATATAAATTTCCAAAGTACAGCTTATGGATTACAATGGCTTCCCCCCCATAACGTCCCTCCCACCCGCAACCCTCCCCTTTCCCACTCCCTCTCCCCTTCCATTCACATCAAGATTCATTTTCAATTCTCTTTATATACAGAAGATCAGTTTAGCATACATTAAGTAAAGATTTCAACAGTTTGCACCCACATAGAAACACAAAGTGTAAAATACTGTTTGAGTACTAGTTATAGTGTTAAATCACAATGTACAGCACATTAAGGACAGAGATCCTACATGAGGAGTAAGTACACAGTGACTCCTGTTGTTGACTTAACAAATTGACACTCTTGTTTTTGACATCAGTAATCTCCCTAGGCTCTTGTCATGAGTTGCCAAAGCTATGGAAGCCTTTTGAGTTCACCAACTCTTATCATATTTAGACAAGGCCATAGTCAAAGTGGAAGTTCTCTCCTCCCTTCAGAGAAAGGTACCTCCTTCTTTGATGGCCCCTTCTTTCCACTGGGATCTCACTCGCAGAGATCTTTCATTTAGGTAATTTTTTTTTTTTTTTTGCCAGAGTGTCTTGCCTTTCCATGCCTGAAATACTCTCATGGGCTTTTCAGCCAGATCCACATGCCTTAAGGGCTGATTCTGAGGCCAGAGTGCTGTTTAGGACATCCGCCATTCTATGGGTCTGCTGTGTATCCCACTTCCCATGTTGGATCATTCTCTCCCTTTTTTATTCTATCAGCTAGTATTTGCAGACACTATTCTTGTTTATGTGATCCCTTTGGTTCTTAGTCCTATCATTATGATCAATTGTGAACAGAAATTGATTCCTTGGACTAATGAGATGGCATTGGTACATGCCACCTCGATGGGATTGAATTGGAGTCCCCTGGTATGTTTCTAACTCCACCGTTTGGGGCAAGTCAGCTTAAGCATGTCCCGAATTGCACATCTGGGAAGGAGACTACTTTTATTTCCTTTTTATATTAGAGGTTTATGTTTTCAGGATCATTTTAAGGTTTTCAATGTTTACATATAAAAATAGATAATTTTGTGAGTTATAAATTGTTTTATGGACTCACCTCGTAGCAATTGTACTTACTATAAGTAAAAGACAAATGGTGGAAATGTTAATAAAAGGCAAATATACATACAGTTGATATGAATAAATGGTAATGTGGTTCATTCTTTCTTTTTAAGCCTTAGTGTTGTTCTGTGGTAACAATTATGAAAGTCAGAAATAACAGTAAGATTTACTTACAAGTCTTTGGGATATAGTGAAAGACATCAGTGCAAATCCTCAATTAGGTAGAAAAGCGATTATTTGGACTAGGCAAAATAAAAATATTTAGGAGGGTTCATACTCACATAATATTGACTGATGCTTGTTATTTGTAATCTTATTTTTGATCATATGATCGTAGATGAGTTAAAAGGGTTCGTATTTGTTTTACTAGGTTTGTAAAGTATGGGACTTTAACTTTCAGTTTACTTTATGAGTCAACATTGAACTTCTCAACCCTATTGAACTATTTCTTAAACCTCTTATATAGCTTTTTAAAAATACTACATCAAACATAGATAAATGCTGAAAAATCATGGTCTTTTGGATAAGGCTTTAATTAAATGGATTTATTTGAAGAATTCTACTGTTAGGTTATCCCCAAATGAAATTAATTGTTATTCCAGATATTGTGGGTGCATCACAGCTTCTACTTTAAGATGTCTGATATATTTTGATGCTTTTATTTGGTTTTTATTTCTTTTAAAAGGAATTTTTAAAATTGAGAGATTGAAAGAGACACAGAGAGAGACACACATCTATTGACTCGCTCCCAAAATGACTACAATATCCTGGAACTGGCCAGGCTGAAGTTGGGAGCCAGCAGTCCAATCAGGTCTCCCACATGCACGGCAGGAGGCCAGTTACTGGAGCGTCACTGATGCCTGCCAGGGTCTGCATCAGCAAAAAGCTGAAGTCAGAAGCTGGACACAGGTCTTAGACCCAGTTACTCAGTTATTGGGCATGAGTATTTTGACTGCTAGCTTAACCACCTGCTCCTGATATTTTTATTTTTAATGTTATGGGCAGAGGGAGAAAGGTAGCTGTAAGAGCATCAACTTTTCCTTAATGAAGATAAGTCACAGGTGGGTGGAAACGAGAACAGACACACAAGACTGAGTTTGACTTCCACCTATCCCACTTGCTGGGTGGATGACCTTGGAAGCATTACCAAATACCAAATCTTATCTGATGTGACATGAAAAGGAGGATAGTAATATCTCCTTAAAGGGTCATGTGTAAGATTGCATATATAGTATCTATGAACCACATGAAATCTGTTCTTTTTATATTAATAAAAAAATCTTAAGATTACCTATATAGCATTTAATTCAGTACCTGGCTCTTGTTTACGAGCACTGTTAACTGAAACTACTATGATTCTTATTGTGAGTATTATTGATTTTTTAAGCCTACCAATAGCTATTACTTATCTGTGAATTATATTAATTCAATATACCAAACTAGGGGAGAATTCTTCTTTTAAGTCGTTCTCTACTTCAGATAAGTGACCTCAGCATAGTTATTGTCCATGAGAGGACTTTAAATTAGAAACTTTAGGGACTACTTCAGTGGCACAGAGGCTTATTTGTCTTTCCCCTTTAGCCTTGTAAATAATTTACCCTGATATGCAAACTGTCGAAATCTTTACTTAATATATGCTAAATTGATCTTTTGTATATAAAGAGAATTGAAAATGAATCTTGATGTGAATGTAAAGGGGGAGGGAGTGGGAGAGGGGAGGGTTCTGGGTGGGAGGGAAGTTATGGGAGGGGGGAAGCCATTGTAATCCATAAGCTGTACTTTGGAAATTTATAGTCATTAAATAAAAGTTAAAAAAATAATTTACCCTGATAAACACTGGAGTTCCCAAGATAGCATCTGTTGGTACAAGTAAATAGTCAATACTACATAGGCAAGATATTAAATTTGCAAAATATTTCAAAATTGCTATTAAAATAATGTTATTAAAGTTTCTAAGAGTTGAAGCTGGCATTGGCCAAGCAGTTAAGAAGCCCACATGCTGCATCTGAGATTCTGAGTTCAAGTCTCAGCTGTGCTCCTATTCAAGCTCCCGACTAATGGATACTCAGGGAGGCAACAGATGATGATGCAAAGACTCGGGCCCCTGTCGCCCACATGGAAAATTCAGATTGAGTTCCTACCTCCAGACTTCGTTCTGGGCCACCCCCAGCCATTATGAGCATTTTGGGAATGAGCCAGTGAAGGGGGGCTGTTTGTGCCTTTGTCTCTGCCTTGCGCTCTTTCTGCCTCTCTGTTTTCTAGAAAAGTTTCTAAGGGCGAGGTGATCTGCTATTTTAGAACAACATTCTTGCTCAACACAACTTGGGAACCAAGAAGGATAGTCAGGCTTTTTCTTCAGTAAAATATGACTTTTCTCAAGGTGTCTCTGGATGGATTACAAAGCAACGTGCTGTTTTTCATGGTTTTCATATGTGAGTGTTGACATCAAAATGCTAGTTATGGGGTTGGTGCTGTGGTGTAGCAGGTGAAGCCTCTGTCTGTGGTGCCAGCATCCCATGTGAGTGCCAGTTCAAGTCCTGGCTGCACCGCTTCCAATCCAGCTCTGTGCTAATGCCCTGGGAATGCAGTGCAAGATGGCCCAAGTGCTTGGATTCCTGTACCCGCATGGGAGACCAGAAGAGACTCCTGGCTCCTGGCTTCATGTCAGCCCAGCTCCACCATTGCAGAGTGAACCAGAGGTTCAAAGTCCTCTCTGTCTCTCCCTCTCTCTGTAACTCTGCCTCTCAAATAAATAAATAAAAATCTTTAGAAAAAAAAAAAACCTAATGTACAAATGTAATTAAATGTGTCCTTTTAGGATGTTTTTGTCATTGCCTTTTTGTTATTGTTATCAGCACAGTCTCTGATGACATATGCTTTTTTTAAGGTTCATTTATTTATTTAGTTGAGAGGCAGAGTTACAGACAGAGAGAGGAAGAGACAGAGAGAGGGCTTCCATCCACTAGTTCACTCACCAAATGGCTGCAATGCCTGGAGCTGCGCCGATCCAAACTAGGAGCTGCTTCTGGGTCTCCCATGTGGATGCAGGGGCCCAAGCACTTGGGCTGTCTCCTGCTTTCCCAGGCCATTAGCAGAGGGCTGGATTAGAAGTGGAGCAGCCAGGTCTCGAACCAGTGCCCACGTGGGATGCCAGCACTGTTGGCGGAGGCTTAACCTACAGAGCCGGCCTGGACATAGGCCTTATATGCTGGGAAAGTCCCAGGTAATGGGGAGGGCTGGGAAGGGATTGTGTAGGACACAGCACTGCGTCTGCTCCTGGTCCTCTATCTTTGTAAATGTAAATTTCCTTGCCAAAAGGGGAAAGCTATATTTTAGACAGTTGAGAGTGACCCAAAGAGTGGTCACTAGGCTCACTAGGCTAATCCTCCGCCTGTGGCGCCGGCACACCGGGTTCTAGTCCCGGTCGGGGCGCCGGATTCTGTCCCGGTTGCCCCTCTTCCAGGCCAGCTCTCTGCTGTGGCCAGGGAGTGCAGTGGAGGATGGCCCAAGTCCTTGGGCCCTGCACCCCATGGGAGACCAGGATAAGTACCCGGCTCCTGGCTTCAGATCAGCGCGGTGCGCCGGCCACAGTGCGCCAGCCGCAGCGGCCATTGGAGGGTGAACCAACGGCAAAGGAAGACCTTTCTCTCTGTCTCTCTCTCTCACTGTCCACTCTGCCTGTCAAAAAATAAAAAATAAAATAAAAAAATTTAAAAAAAGAGTGGTTCCTGTGTTTAATGATTCAGAATCCTTGTCCCTGGCTGTTATTCTTTGCCCTTCGTATACCTGGATAGTGGTATCTTTATGTTTCAGAAGTTCACTGTTGTTATCTCTGAATATTCTTCCTACCCCCTGAGCACTCTCAAGGCCCATCTGAAACCCAACAGTTCAGATATTGGGGTTCCTGTACATTTTCTTCATTCTTCTTGATTCTTTTTCTTCCTCCCCTGACCGTGTTTGCGTTCACTGGGGTTTTTTTCTGTTTGATCTATTCTAATGATGCCTTCTATCACATTTTGAATTTTGCCTAGTGTACTTTTCAGGTCAAGGATTTCTGTTTGATTTTGTTTAATTCTATCTCTGTCAAGTTTCTCTGCTCAAACAATAGATTATTTTATCTTTATTCTCTTTAAGTTTGTTGGGTTTCCTTAAAACAGCCAATTTTGAAATCTTCATTTGAGCATTGGAAAATTTTAATTCCTAGATAGTTGGTTTCTGCCAACTGATTTTGCTGTTTCGGCGAGACCATGGTTCCCTGGGAGTTCTTGACAACCCTCTGTTGGTGTGCAAAGCCGTCTGTGCACTGAAGGGTTCCGGACAGGAATGCAGCTTCATCCGTGGCTGTCCTCCTAGAGATTCTAGGCGGTCTGTTTATTTTCTCTGAGCCCGTGGACACTTCTAGTTCAGTACTGGATAGCACCCTCAACCAAGGTTTGCAAGTCAGCTCCTGATGGCTTCTCACCATTTCAGTTGTACAATTCTCCCCAAGCTCAGATTTGTCCCCAAGTTGTATCCTTTTTGCTCCAAATGACGTGGAGAAGTGCTTAAATAGAAGTAGTCCATCGCTACAAGCAACTCCTGGACTCAGATATGCTCAAGGTACTAGCCTGCGTCCACTCAGTCATATCCAGAGCCCAGAGCCCACTAAGACCAGCACAATCCAGCGAAAGGACCCAAATTCACCCTGCTGAGACGGACTCACGCTGAAGGCACTGCCGCCAGCCTCGGGTGGTGCTGACAGGGTATTGGACCGATCAGCTGGAGGCACAGGACTCCACTTGGTACTGAGCCGTTCCGAAGGATCCGTCTTCAGACACTGGGCTGAGGACAGGAACTGTTAGAATCTGCTCGAAGTTGAAGTTTACCAGCCTCCACTGAATGCCAAAACAGCCCTGTAATCCCCTGCCATCTGCGAGATGTATGAGGGTGACACCACGCAGACAGCAGGCGAGTCACCCCTGAGCCCCAGTCATCCAGCCCTGGGCAATCGTGGGAGTGTGCAGCGTGCAGTAACACGTGGCCACGGGACTTCGCCTTTAACCCACCCTTGTCTTCTCCATGCCTAGGAAGCAGACTTCTCACCGGTAGGAACTTTCCACTGGGGTCTGCATCAGAGTTCAGTCCAGGGCGCTTAAATACCACTTAAAAATGAAGCTCAAACCCCTGAACAGCTGAAGTGAGCCAGAGAGACGGACTCTCCAAGTGCTAGGTTCATGGACTCAGCCGCGAGGGCAGAGAGCCCTTGAGCTGGTGTGGGGCATCCCCTCCCGCAACACTGACCGCTGGACACCAGAATGCGGGAGACGTCTGCCCCTGGTGCGCACGGAGGCAGCTGACCAAAGCCACGGTGTGTGGGCGACTAAATGCACCCACAAAGGAATGCTGGACAAATCCGCCTCCGTGAGCACGGGCTGCAGGGACAAGGGCCCCTCCGGGGACCAGCATCTGCACAAAGGCGGGCGGGAACCGTACCCTGGTCAAGGAGTTCCAGCAGAGTCCCCCCTGTGCGCGTCCGCAGGTGGAGAGAGGGCCTCAGCGCGGGTGCGCGAATCTTGCAGTGCCCGCTCTTGTCCTCCAGGTGGCGGCTCCTGGGTTCCAGAGAATCAGCCAGGGCCCGCGCAGAGCCGAGCCGGAAAGCCGGCATCTGTCTCCTTCCACTACAAGAGCAAGCAAAGCTCTGTGCTCTGTGCCTAACCCATACCCCACTAACCACCTGCAGGTTACAAACAGCAGGCTCGTGGTGTGCAGAGTATGCATCACGCTAGCAGAGTGTGCATTAAATCTAGGAGCTTATTATTAAATATCTGTTATCAGCCAATTAAAAACATGCATCCAGTACCATATGGTGGGCGCAGGGGGCTGCAAGTCTGATGGGCTGAGAAGCCCTAGTGTAGGCAGAGATCTCTCAGGGCTTCCAAACGAAGAAAAAGTAGCTTCATATACTTACAAGTATCAAGAGCTTTGGGTGTAGGAGGGGGAGGGGTAGGTAAGAGGTATAGTAAGACTCTGAGATGTACTGGATGGGCTTTTGGTTGTATGCTAAAGCACTATGGAGGAAGAACTGATAACTACAAGAACTACCATCCTTATACAGCATTGGTATCCTTTTTGCGCAGAATGGAGCTCAGTCGATTTTATCTCCTAAGCTCCAGCGCAGCCTCTATAAGTCAAAGTCCTTAGCCCGTTCTAGGCTGACAGCCTGCGTCTTTCCCTAATCAGTGGTTTGTATTTGACAGAAATTTACTTGGGGAGCAGCAATTTGGAAAGACGCCACCAGAGGGAGCCACATGACCACTTAAAGCATTCCCTGCGTACACACTTTAGGAAGCCATCCTTCTCTGCCCTCTGCCCGCCAGTCTCCTCTTTCCACCCAAGACATTTCAGAAATCACAAGTCATATCACACTAGAAATGAACATTCTGTGTTTTCTTAAGAGCCCAGAGAGTTTAACAGATGATACAGTATGAAGACGGCCTGCTCACTTAACGAGAATACTTAAAAGAGACATTGCCTTGGGAAAAGCAAAATTGTGGGTACACAGTGAGGAGTAAATCCAGTTATGTGTCTCAGAAGGCCAGGGGATGGGCGGGATGAAAGAACCACCCGAGGTTAACCCGCCTGCCTGGCATGGCAGTTAGGACACCTCCATCAGAGTGCCTGGGCTCAAGTCCTGGCTCTGCTCCCAATTCCAGCTTCTTACTGCTGTGCATGGAAGACAACAGATGATGGATCAAGTACTTGGGTCCCCGCCACCCACCTGGGAGAACCAGATGGAGTTCCTGGCCCCTGGTTTTGCCTTGGTCAACCCCAGCTGTAGTGGGCATTTGAGGAATGAACCCGTGGTTGGAAATCTCACTGTGTCTCTGCCTTTAAAATACATTTTTAAAAATTAAAAAAGCATAAAAACAAATATGATTGTAATGAGACAAATGACTCAAATTCCAAATGAGAAAATGAATAGCTATTTCTCAAAAGAAGATACCCAGAGGCCAGTGAGCCCACAAAAAACACTCAGCAACCTTAGCAGCCAGGGAAATGCAAGCCAAAACCATGGAAGACGGCGCCCCCGGGAGAAGGAGAGAGACGACAAGTGCTGGAGAGAATATGGCGGCACTGGAACCACGTCCGCTGCTGCTGTATGTGGAATTGTGCCACAGCTTGGGCACTAGCGTGGCAGGGCCTTGCAGTCCACTCCTTGGTACACTCAGACACCCGAGGAAAAGATAAACCTGCACACACATGTTCACAGCAGTGTTATGTACAGTCACCAGACTGCGGAAACAGCCCAAATCCCCATGAACTGATGCTGTATATCCATGCAATAGAATTTCATCTGGCAAAAAAAAAAAAAGTCACAAAGGACTAAAGTTGTGTGTTTGTGCGGATGAACCTTGCAAACGTGAAGCGAAGTGGAGCGAAGCTTCATGAACAAAGGATCGCCCGTACGTGGAATGTCCAAGGACACAGGATCTCCAGAGTCAAGAGGCCAGTTCCGGGGCCTAGTGGGTAAAGTAGCCACCTGCCGCGCTGGCATTCCATACGGGTGCTGGTTGCTCCACTTCCAATCCAGCTCCCTGCTAATGTACCTGGGAAAGCAGATGAGAATGGTGGGCCCTGCACCTACATGGGAGACCCTGAGGAAGCCTCTGGCTTTGGATTGGCCCAACTAGCCATTGCAGCCATTTGAGGGGTAAACCAGCAGATGGAAAGCCAATCTCTCTCTCTCTTTCTCTCTCTCTCTCTCTCTCTCACTCTCTCTCTCCCTCTCTCCTTCTCTCCTTCTCTCTCTCTCTCTCTCTCTCTCTCTCTCCCTGTAACTCTTTCAAATAAATAAATCTTAAAAAAAAAAAAAGTCAAATCCATAGGGAACGAAAGTAGATTCATAGTTGCCTGTGGGGTGACAGCTAGGAGGCATAGAGTCGCTTCTACAGTTTGTGAGACTGACTGTGGTGATGAATATGGTTACATAGTGAACATGCTCAATATGCTAACAGCCACTGAGTGGTGTACTTGAAATGGATGAGCTGGGTGGTGTGTTAATTATATCACAACACAGCTGTTAAAAGATCGCAATCAGCTAAGCAGGGGGCTCACAGAGACAAGAGGAAATCAATCAGGATTCCATATACAATCAGCTCTCAGACCCTGGAGATCCACTGCACAAGGGCAGGGTAGGATACCAGGTTCAACAGACCCCACCAGGTGAGGGTAGGGTCCCCCAAATCGCAAGCTGGAGAGAACAGTGACAGCTCTGAGAAGAAGTCCAGGCACTACATCCAAGGCCATCCACCCCAGTTCAATGTCCAGTGGCCAGGGGAAACTTTAAGACAGGCAGCTCTGGGGAATGGAGCCAAAGGCACTCCAAACTCACTGGCAAGAAAATCTGACTTCTTAGTGGCCATTATCACCAGGGCTTCAGTGTCAGGAGAGTCTGGCTGGCCTTAGGTCATCTGACTCAGGCCTCTGGTGTCCCATGGTGTGACTCTCCTCCCACGTGGTGGCCATCAGAAACTGCAGGGGTCCAGGTAGGGAAGTTCCTTTAGTCTGGGACTAGGGGCTGAGGGTAGGGAAGTCTGCCTTGGCAACCATATTGCCAGGCCTCCTGTGGACACAGCAGTAAGAATGTAAATGGCGCTGCAGGGAGCCAGAATCAAATGGATTTGAAAAGGAAAAAATCCTTGGGGCCAGCACTATGGCACAACAGATTAAACCAGGGCCTGCAGCCCAACATCCCATATGGGTGTGGGGTTCAAGTCCAAGCTGTTGCACTTCCAATCCAGCTTCCTGCTGATGCACCTGGGAAAGCGTCAGAGGGTAGACCAAATCCTAGGGCCCCTGCACCCACATGGGATTCCAGGATGGAATTCCAGACTCCTGGCCTCAGCCTGGCCCAGCCCTGGTCCAGTGAATCAATGGATGGAAGATTTCTCTTTCTTTCCTCTCCCCTCTCTCTGTAACTCTGTAACTCTGCCTTTCATATAAATAAATATTTTTTTAAAAAAGAAAAAATCCAAATTCTAACAGATGCACTGTCTCTAAAGCCCTCCAGATAGTGCTTGCTTATCAAGAAGGTGGTCTCTCCCAGGAGGAAGCGTCTGGCTCCTGGCTTCAGATCGGCGCAGCGTGCCAGCCGCAGCGCGCCAGCTGTGGCGGCCATTTGGGGGGTGAACCAGCAGAAGGAAGACCTTTCTCTCTGTCTCTCTCTCTCACTGTCTAACTCTGCCTGTCAAATAAAAAAAAAAAAAGTTGGTCTCATTTGTGGTTCACCCCACAAATGGCCGCTATGGCCGGCGCTGCGCCAATCTGAAGCCAGGAACCAGGTGCTTCCTCCTGGTCTCCCACGCGGGTGCAGGACCCAAGGACCTGGGCCATCCTCCACTGCTCTCCCGAGCCACAGCAGAGAGCTGGACTGGAAGAGGAGCAATCAGGACTAGAACCCGGCGCCCATATAGGATGCTGGCGCCACAGGCGGAGGGTTAACCCAGTGAGCCACGGTGCCGGGCCCTGAGGAATGTTCTGACAGGCATTTTTGTCTCAGAAGATACAGTCTGGGCATGGAAAATCATTTTTCAATAAAGCAGACCAATCATTGTGTTTCTAAACGTGGCTTGACCGGCGCCGCGGCTCACTAGGCTAATCCTCCGCCTTGTGGCGCTGGCACCCCGGGTTCTAGTCCCGGTCGGGGTGCCGGATTCTGTCCCGGTTGCCCCTCTTCCAGGCCAGCTCTCTGCTGTGGCCCGGGAGTGCAGTGGAGGATGGCCCAGGTGCTTGGGCCCTGCACCCCATGGGAGACCAGGAGAAGCACCTGGCTCCTGCCACTGGATCAGCACGGTGTGCCAGCCGCGGCGGCCATTGGAGGGTGAACCAACGGCAAAGGAAGACCTTTCTCTCTGTCTCTCTCACTGTCCACTCTGCCTGTCAAAAAATAATAAATAAATAAATAAATGTGGCTTGAAGTTGCATCTTTTTGCTTAATTCTGCCAGAAATCTATATAATGAACTGAGTTTATGCTATCATTTGGCAAAAAAAGAATAACCTGGCCATGACTTCTGTGCCTTGGGTGTCCTAGCGCTGAGGCAATGGGGGGGGAGAGAGCAGAGCAGGAGGGCGGGACCTGCCTTCAGGAACCTCCTGTGGGAGGGGGAACCTCCTGTGGGAGGGGGAACCTCCTGTGGGAGGGAGCCCACCCACAACAACAGACACTGAGATTCTGGTGTGGACAGGGGCAGGCGCCTTGTCTGGGTTGGGGAGGAGTTCCGGAAGGAGGGTACGAGGAGAACGGCCAGCACAAATAAACAGGAGTTTCCACGAAGGCACAGTAACTCCCCTCGCACGGCCCTGAGCTGCCTCTTCCAGCAGGAGGGCATGAGGAACAGGGCTGGTCCTGTGCCAATGAGGCCAGAGGGCGGAACGGCCGAGGCCCGGGCTCATTACAGGACAGCCGTGCCCACGACAGATGCAGCCCCACCCAAACAAGAGGGTTGGGGACAATGGAAAGCTAAATCCCCTGCCCAGCCCAGCCCCACTCTCTCGGCCTCAAAGGGGCCAGGTGGCACTGGGGGCGCTGCTGCCCTCCGCCCCTGGGAACTGGCACTTTTCAATCTGCTCAATTAGAACGGTGGCAGCTTCTTGCTTCCATTGGCCAGGCTGGCAGGGAGAAGGCACGGCCAGCCCATGTGCTCAGGGTGGAGCAAGTACAGCAGAAGCAGTGTCCTTCCCAGTGACCAGCGTTAGCTGAAAATAACCTGGATGTGTCCGGCTCTCCATCCTGGGCTTCTGCGTGTGGTCACGACTGCGGAGCCACAGGCAGTGGCTTGTTCCTCACGACTAGATCAGCACCGTGATGGGTATACTGGACTTTGCGAAGGTGCATACGATGCAGATAAAGTGCTCCAGGCTGGTGTCTGCCACCGAGACCATAAAGGGTTGGCTGCTGGGGCCCTGCTGCCTTCTAGTCTTCCTCCCTCTGGGCAATTTAGACATCTGCCCTGGGATGCAAGGGGAAAACGATTCCAATTCAACTCAGCAGGGCAGTGACTCAGCAAGCCAGGCTGTGGCCTGCAGACATGTGGAAGTCAAGTGAGCTCTTCCAGGAAACGCAGACATGGCGTCCAGCAGCTCGTGCAGGATGGTGGCACTGGGGTTTGCTCACCTCCCTTTGCACTCTGCCCCACCAGGAGGAGGTGGAGGGCGGGAAGGACAGCTGTTTTGATACGCACAGACCCAGTCTCCCCTACTCCCCACTTCCACCCAGGGCTGCCTCACCCTTTTGCAGCCCCATAGCTCACTTCTCAACCTTGTAACCAAGGCTCTGTGGGAGGCAGACTAGCAGGCCCTAAATACTTCTACGCCCTGCCCCCCCGGAGCCTAGGAATGTTGCAGATTACACAGCAAAGGGAACTATGAGTGCAGGTGGGATCCTGGTGGCTAATGAGCTGCTATAAGATCAAGAGGTTGTCACAGAGGAGCCTGGAGGTCCACCGCCATCATCAGATTCCTGAAAGAGGCAGGAGGTGTGACTAGACCAGATGTTCAATAATACCCACATTGCTGGTTTTGAAGAGGGAAGAGGGGGACTACCTTCATCTGTTTCTGCTTCTGTCACAAAATAAGGTAGACTGGGTGATGGACAAGTGATACAAATGTACTTCTGTAAGTTGTAGGGGCAGGGGAAGTCCAAGATCAGACAGCATTCCACCAGTGTAGGGGCAGGGGAAGTCCAAGCTCAGACAGCGTCTCACTGCGTAGGGGCAGGGGAAGTCCAAGCTCAGACAGCCACGTCCCACGGCGTCCCCAGGGGCAGCTGCTCAGCCCTCACTCCGTGTAGGAGACAAACGGGCTCCCTCAGTCTCTAACCAGGACACTCATCCCCCTCAGGAGGCCCCGCCTTCCAACCCCACCCCACTGGGGACTGAGTTTCAACACCCGAAGTTTGGAGGGACCCCAGCATTCTGACTCCAGCAGGGCTGGAAGCCAAAGCATGGGAAAGGCAGCGACACAGCTTCCCCCAGTGCCGCCAGAGAGGACTACAGCCCTGCTGACACCTCCATTTCAGGCACTTCACCCACAGATGAAGGGCAACGTGGGGGTACTGTTGTAGCCAGCTGCAGGCAACCTGCTAGGACAGCCGCGGAAAATGACTGTGCGGTCTTTCTCCCCATCATCTGGCAACATCCGTATGGCCTAGATGCACATCTAAAGATATGGCACATGCTGTCTCCCCAGTTTTGCCTGTGGCCTGGTGTCACAAACCAGCCGGACGCTGCTAGGCCCCTGTGCCCGGAGAATAGGGGTCAAAGCCCACGAGCGCCTGCAGCCTGCTCTAGGAAGCCCAGAATGGCCAGGAAGGAGGCACAGGAGTAGGCAGTGGCAGGCCTGTTCCTTGGATGCCAGGAGACTCCAGTTCTACCTTACAACCCTTCATGAAGGGCCTCAGACTTCTTCCTCACCACCAGTGCCATGGGCCTCTAGGTTTAGGAGATTATGCCGTAATTTTCAACTAATCTTCCTAAAACTATTCTTCAGAGAAACATACAACTTCTGACCATTGCCTGGGATTAGAACCAAATAGCCAGAGTTATCACCTTGAGTTCATGGAATTCCAGGCAAAAACAAAGCCTGGAAGGTCTAGAGGGCCTGCTAGGTCTGCCCTCAGGAAATGTACTGTTTTAACTTTTTACCATGAACGTGTTGCAGCGATTCATTCATAAACTTGGGGTTTCCCCATTACTACTTCCACAACTTCTTATGGGCCCCAGAGTGAAAACTATAGAAAGATGTGAAATCCGTTCACATTCGAAATTTTACTCCTTGGTCAATCTTTGCACCCAACTGTTATCCCTGAGTCCCTTTCAGACTTTTGGGTAGGGGAGGTGACTCACCGTACTGAGCCATTCACTCCAAGGCCAGCTTTGACTCAAACTGGACAAGCAGACAGTACCAGCAGTATCACTGTGAGCTTTTTGGGGATCCCATCATGCAATAAAGGGACTTCTCCCAGTCTGTCCCTGTGAAGGAAAAAGCTAAAAACAAACCCCCTGTTGATGTATGCTCTCCTACAGAAAGAGCCAGCGCACCTGCTTCCTGCTCCTGGGAGTGTGAACTCAGAACCACCGTGAAGACAGTTTGGCATTGGATCTGTTGAATTTAGGGATGTGCACATCTTCCTCTCCTAGGTGATATCCATTGAAGACATCTGAACACAACCCTAGGAGGCATGTGCTACAAGGACCACAGCAGTAGTCATCGCCAGTCCCCACTGGGAACACGAGTGGAACGGTGCTACATAAGCAGTGGTGTCCCGATACACTACAGCCACGAGTGAATTTTGCCCTTGCAGAATACAACGGCGCACTGGGGTTGAATAGCAGATGGCAGGTCAAAGGAGTGTCCTCTGAGTCCACTTACATAAAGTTCAAAAAGTTCGGCAAGGACTCAGACTTCCTAGCAGCACTCTAAAGCAGAGGAGGGAAATTGTTGCCACACAAAGTATCTACCTCAGCCCTCCTGGGGGGACTGAAGGGGAGGGTGATGGCGCAGCTCCTAGACTGTTGTTCTCTGGGCCCTGGCAATGTTCTGTTTCCTTAGCCTTGGTGTTGCAAGTCTGAAGCTACCACCTTGAAGCGTGTGTTTTATGTATTCTGTGAGCTATATTTCACAACTTTTACGTGAAACCTCAGCACCTTTATTCTGAACCATTTCCCTTAAAATGGGTAACATTTAACAATTCTCATTTTAGGATTTTCCAGTACGAAATATATTCATGATCATGAAAACAGCTGGAAAAGTAGAAAGAAAAATCACTTCTGATCCTTTAAACACTCTGAACATTTGGTCTTATTCCAATCTTTGTTCAATGACAACTTTTGTGTTTTTCTTTTTTCTTTTAGATGAACTACACTTTAAGTAACTATCAGCTGAAATAGCACTTTAGGTTTATAAGCAGTGTCACAACAAAACCCTTTTTTTTAAAAAAAAAAAAAAAGATTTATTTATTTATTTGAAAGTCAGAGTTACACAGAGAGAGAAGGAGAGGCAGAGAGATAGAGGTCTTCCATCCACTGGTTGACTCCCCAGTTGGCTACAACAGCCGGAGCTGCGCCAATCTGAAGCCAGGGCCCAAAGACTTGGGCCATCTTCTACTGCTTTCCCAGGCCACAGCAGAGAGCTGGATTGGAAGTGGAGCAGCCAAGACTCGAGCCAGCGCCCATATGGGATGCCAGCACTGCAGGCAGCGGGTTTACCTGCTATGCCACAGTGCTAGCCCCAGAACAGAACCTTTTGTGCAGTTTCCTCCTATATTTCAGATTGTTGCCTTAGAACTGATTCTGAGAAATAAGGGTCTCTAGGCCTTTAGGGTTTTATACACATACACACACTGTTCTTTCTCATGGGTCAGGGTTAAAGGAACTCAATGAGTTCAAACAGGCATTTAGAACAGCTCTTCACAGAATTGGGCCAACTGATCCATTGCATGAGGCATAGCTCTTTCCAACTTGCTGGTCCGAATCAATTATTGCACTAAACTTGAATTTAAATCCCTATGTCTCTCTTCCCACTGAGATGCATAACTTGAGTGTACTTACGTCACCCAGTTAAACTCCATAGCTGAGCAGAGCTTTAAGCTTATCAGTAAGTCCCTAAATACCTAGCACAACAATTCCAACCAGATTCAGAGTTTTCATTGTGAAATTAAAATATTAATACCTACTTTGAAGGAATGTATGTGAGCATAAATAAAAGAATGTTTAGTACATGTCTAGTGGACCGTCTGCTGTGCAGTGAACTCCCCACAGACACAAAATCCTTCCTCCCTTATCTCTTGGAACTCATTTTCTTCCCACGATGGTGATAGGAGCAAAGAAGAGATAAAGAGAAGGAGGACATTCGAGAAATAAAACAATACCATAGTAACCATGATTTCCCAGTATGTTTTATGAGAAGACAAGACTTAGGGCATGTGGTTAGACCGGCACTTACCCCGAATCTTGCTTTCACCTGGGCAGCCACTACCTGGAATTCTTACCACTTGAGTCATTCTTAGTCAAGTGCTGTCGCCAGAAGGCTGAATGATTTGCTTCTTGACAGTTTCTTCGGGGCTAGTGTCTTCCCAAAGGTGGTTACTAGATTATTCTACAATCACACCGTGTGTTAAGTAAAAGTAGATGCTGTCATATACAGTTCCCACATCTCAGCGGTTTGATGGCACAAAGCTTTAGTTACTGTTAGTCATACAGTGCCAGGTGCCTTGCTGGGGTGTAAGGAGGGGCTTCCCTATCTGTCACTTAGGGGAACAGACTCCCTCCATCCAATGCCTGTCCATCATCCAGGGCTTAGAGTCCTCTATAAAATCCTCTGCACCCACTTGGCAGATGACAAGAGGAGAAAAAGCCAATGCAGGACGTTTTGAGAGAGGTATGCAGGCAGTGAGGTACATCACTGTTGCCAGCATCCCACTGGCCAAGTCTCAAGTGCACAGTTCCACTCAGCTGTGCGAGAGCCTGGAAATTATCGTCAGCTCCACCCAGGAGGAAAAGGACACAGTCCTGGTGGTCTCATTCCATACTCAGGGTGCTTTAAAAAAAAACCATCCAGGCCGGCGCCATGGCTCACTAAGCTAATCCTCCGCCTAGTGGCGCCGACACACCGGGTTCTAGTCCCTGTCGGGGCGCCGGATTCTGTCCCGGTTGCCCCTCTTCCAGGCCGGCTCTCTGCTGTGGCCAGGGAGTGCAGTGGAGGATGGCCCAAGTGCTTGGGCCCTGCACTCCATGGGAGACCAGGAGAAGCACCTGGCTCCTGCCATTGGATCAGCAACATGCGCCGGCCGCAGCGCGCTGGCCGTGGCAGCCATTGGAAGACCTTTCTCTCTCTCTCTCTCTCACTGTCCACTCTGCCTGTCAAAAAAAAAAAAAAATTAAAAAAAAAAATCCAACTCTCCAAAATTACACACACAAAATACAAAAAAGGTACTTCAGAAAGTTTGAAAAAAATGGGAATAAATGTTTATTTTGGTGCAAAAAATGAGATTCATGCACATTAGAGGTCTTCCAAAACTTCATGGGAAATTTATATCATGAAAAAACTACGCATGAGTTTCAAAATTTTTGAACCAAAATAATTCATCTTTTAATTATATTTCCATGACCTTGTGAGGTTCTGTGGGGTGTGTGTGTGTGTGATTTTTTTCTAATGCAACCTAGACCTACTGAATCAGAATCTCTGGGGCCTAGAAAGGTGAAGTTGAAACCTATCATTTTCGTGGGCACTAAAGTTGGGGCACTGGCCCATGGATGACTTTGATGGCTCCAGATCAAGTATAACCCCTCCTCTCTTTCAAGGACGGTGCATCTTTGATCTTGCCTTAGATACAGGGCTGGGTCCCCAAAGAATGTCTGCCAGTCTTGCAGAAGTCACAGTAACTGTGGTGTAGGTCTCCCAGGGTGGATTCCTGTGAGCACTCAGATTCCAGCATCGCATTAAAGGTGTGGGAAGCACAGTGATTGCTAGGCCTTTTCTCCCAGTCTAATTCTTACTCAAAGGAGTTATAGCCAGGCTGTACTCAGTGACACAGAGAGTAGCCAGCCCACACAACTCGAGACATAGTTGGGGTCACTGTTCAAGGCATGGGTTTCCCCCCATGAGGACGCAATGGGAGAAATTTCATGTGTCAATACCACAAACGGTTGTTTCTCTATGAGAAGCCAGTTGGCTTTCATCGTAGACACTGTGAATAATGATCACTGCATTTCCCCCTTGCAGGAAGCTTGAACCCAAAACATTAGCTCACCCTTAGCAGGCATACAGAACAGAATCCCAGTGACATCCATTCACCTGCTTTTCACCCAGCTATTCTCGTGTGCTTATTTTCTTAGCTTGTTAAACATTTGCACATGCTAGCTGATACCAGTTTTCAGCAAACAATCTAAAACTAAATTTTAATGACTGAATATGATATTGTGAAGGGAAAGTGAACACAAATATTGGTTTTCGGTATTTTGACCACATTTTTCCCAGAGAACATGTTCCGCATAATTACCCAGATGAAGCGTTCATCATTGGGTGACTGAGTTGCCTCAGTGACCTACGAACTGAATCATTCATTAAAACCACAGGCAATGGGAAATGAGCATCATGAAAAGACTATGGATGGATTTCAAAATTTTTTATCTCTTTCTCAGTCGTTTATTTTCCTAGGACGCAAACAGTCCATTGCTGGCCTAGATGGGGGAAAAAGCTCAAACATCATCCGGAGTTCGATGGGCAGCACCCAGCTTTGATAACTTTTGCTTTTTCTAAACTTCTCCACAAAAATGTTTTAAGTATAATTTATGGCCAAAAAAGAAAGAAAGAATTCAGGTACCCCTAAAACACTGAAAGACTGTTACTTAAATTTTTCCCACTTGTAATTTAAGTTACGGAGGCGAGTGAGAAAGACATCTAAACATCCACTCGGTTAAGTATAATTTTCAGGGCTCCTGTTCATATTCCAGGGACTGTGTTCTCGCGGAATTCCTGTTTTACACACATGCACGCGCACAAACACGCGCACACAAGCCCTGGACGCCAGGTCCCAAGAAGCAGTGACCGCGGTTCTTCCCGCGGGTGGCCTACGAGTGGAGGGCGGTCGCCTCCCCGGGCGCAGCTGTCTGTCACCTTCAGCACCAAGGCCAGCGCACCTGGCTCGCCCGGCTCGGGAACTCCTCGCTGCGGACCGGCCCGTCGCTCCCAGAACCGTAGGGTCGAGCCTCCGTCTCAATGAAACGCACCTCCCCAACCCACGCTCCCTGCATTGCTCTCCACGAAGTGGTCACTGGCGCCAGCGTGAGAAGTGCTCGGCCAGGAGACCTGCGTCCTCAGGCTCGCGCGCTCAGACACAGGGGTGGCCACCCCGCTGCGTGTAGCCTGGCTTCTGCTCCGCTCGCTCCGCGGGGACCCGGGTCCTGTCTGCATGCGCAAGCCGTTAGGTCTGGCTTCTCGCGCCTCCTGTCCCATGGAGGATTCTCCTGCAAAGAGCGGAGGGTGTGGGACGAGCCGAGTGCGCGGGGTCTGGTTTTCCAGGCTGGTCTTCCTTAAGTGTGTTTGATCCCTGAGGTTTGTGATTCGCTGTTAGCTGCAAGGCTAACAATCTGCCCAAAAGACTGCCGCCCCCAACGAAGCCCATAAAAAATCCTGAACTTCGACTCGCACTTCCTGGATCAGGAAACTGCCCAAGATGTGACTCAAAAGCCGGATATGGGGTCTTTCCTGCGGGTCTTCCCCGGTAGGACGCAGACCCTCAGCCCTCTCCAGCATCCGCAGTCCTGCATTCATGCCACCCCC
The DNA here is from genome assembly GCF_964237555.1 of Oryctolagus cuniculus. NCBI lineage: Eukaryota > Metazoa > Chordata > Mammalia > Lagomorpha > Leporidae > Oryctolagus > Oryctolagus cuniculus. The sequence continues at coordinate 106,140,049 of NC_091444.1, read as the reverse complement.
TTCTTGCTTTTTCAGAAGGAAAAACCGACTCTGCTCCTGCTGGGTGACAGTCCTCCGTCCTCCCGTCTGCGCCCAGCAGCCCCTTCTGCCCCAAGGGTCTCTGGCCGCAGAGCGCACGGCCACGCTGGAGCGTAGCATGGGCTGCCGAGGTGCCCAGTGCGCAGCACACCAGAGCTCTGCCTGGTCCCGCTCGCCTGGTGCGGCTGCAGCTCCCGAAGCTCGGCGGACGGCGGGCACCGCGTGGGGAGCCGGCAGTCGCGGGGCCGGGCAGTGCGGAGCGCGTGGGCGCGCAGTCCCCGGCTTCCTCCGGCTCTGCCCCCCGGGTTAGCAGTACCAGAAAGAAAAGCAGGACTCTCCCTGCCTCCTCCCGAAGTGCGCCCGGGCGCGCTTCCATCTGATTAGAATGTTTCTTCCATCTGATTAGAATGACAGTAGCTTTCAAGTCATTCATTACGAGAATTTTTAGTCTTAAAAAAAAAAAGAGCGCCTCACTGTAATTGTGCGTTGTAATAAATGCAAACTTCTGGTGCCCTCCTCTGCGGAAAGACAGTAAAAAATGTGTCTCGTTCAAACGCATCCCTCCCTAGCCCACTGTGAACGGGGCGCCTAACAAAGGGGGCGTGTGAATATTCAACACCGAGGCGCTCTCTGTTGTGTTTTCCGGAATCCCGGAGTCGGCCTTTTTTTCTTCTCCTACTTCTTCTTCTTAAACGGGCGAATACCTGTTTAAGTTTTCTTAAGCGCATGGAAATCGCCCGCGAGCGACCATATAATTTGATTTGCCAGGCAATCTGCACAGCGATCGCACCTCATTTATTATGTTCACTGAGCGTTTTGCCTAATTGTGTCTGTCTCTGAAAGGCCCGCACACCCCCTCCGGACCGCGAGCGGCGCAAGTGGCCACATTCCCATGGAGCGCGGGCGGCCGGGCCGCGCGCCCGGCGCTCCTCGCTCGCGGCCCAGGTACGAGCGCGCGCCGCATTCGGCCCCGTTCCATTCACAACCGGCCGCGCCTGCAGGTGTCGCCTTTTGAAACTGCCATTCAGGCGGCCGCTGTTCACTTCTCGCCGCGCCGCGGGTTTTGTGGCCGCGCAAGAATGGGGCTGATTATTCCCCAGCCCACATGCCGCCGCCGCCCCCACCCCCGTCCGGCGCGAGGCTGCCCTCGGCCAAAAGAGGCGTCTAATTAGTTCTGGGGCCTCGGAGAGCCAGTGGGGCCCGACAAAGCCCCGCTCCCCAGGTAACCCCGGTTCCCGGCGGCCCCGGGAGGGGGCGCGCGGCGCCAGGGCCGTGGCCTTGGAACGCGCGGCCCCTCCGGCGCCTCGGCTGCCGCCGTCCGCGACCCTCGGGCCGGCTCCCCGGCGCGCCGCTGGCTCGCCTGCCCGGCTGCAGGGGCCTCGGCCAGCGCCGCCCGCGTTCCCCCGGGCGCGGCGCCCTCTTCCCTGCTCTCCGTCCCGGAAGCTTCGTCGGCAAAAGACTAGGGGAGCTGTGGCCGTCACGCTCACGGCTGTTCCCTCGCTTGCTCGTCAGCTCCCGCTTCCCCATCTTGGGGAGTCGCTTTTCTCTTCCTCGGTCTCTGCGTCCCGGTGCCGAGTGCGCAAGGCTCGGGGCGCACCGCGGGGCCAGGAAGACAGCGAAGGCCGCCTTGCCCTCCCCGGAGCCGGGGACGCGCCTTCCGCAACCCGCTCGTAACGCGCGTATCCGTCGCTGCCACCCGCCCTGGTAGGAGTCACCGGGCCCCCGGTGCCTCTAGGACCGCTGCACCCAAACCTACTCGGCCCTCGGGCTCTGCGCCCTAGTTGATCCGGGCCCTTGGCTGCGCTGGGACGCCGGGGCCGAACAGACCACGCGGGCCGGCAGGGCGCAGGGAGGCGCCGCGGGCATGCCACCTCCCTAGCATTTGCTGTGTGCCAGCGTCCCGGGCCCGCCGCACCCCATTCGTTCCACTCGCTGCGCTCTGTGACGAGCGGCGGGCGGGCAGGCGGGCGGCGGGAGGCTCGGCTCGGGGAGGGCCGGGTGGTCCCGCTCCCCCGCCCCCGCCCCGCCGGCCTCTGCCGAGCACAAGTGTTGGGATTCCCACGGGCCGGCGCGCTCTGCGGCTGGAGGCCCGGGCGCCCGGGGCCCAGGAGACGCGGCGGACACAGAGGGGTTTGTAGACGCGGTGACCTCCGCGCTCCGGCTCTAAAAGGGCCTGAAAGGAGCCGTTTATGGTGCATTAGCAGTCAAGGGCTCAGGTACCAGCGCCTTGTGTCGGGGAGCCCGGGCGGCCGCCCGTGCTGCAGGTGTCCGCCATACAAACGCCCCGGGAGGGGGCGCAGGGAGCGCCGCCAGGGAGGGGTCCGGGGCGGGGTCTGCCGCCCCGCGCGCGCCGCCCCTGCAGCCGGTCCCGGGCGCAGGACGAGGTGCTCAGCGGTGGTGGAGAAGGCAGCCGGGAGCCCCGCGAGGCTCTGGCCTTGTGCCCAGCCCGGAGCCAGAGTCAAGGCTAAGGGGAGAGGGAGGGGCACTGCCTCTGTGGAGGCAGGCGCCGTGCGGTGAAGGGCGCGTCTTGTCAGCGCGTCGGGCTCGCAGCCTTGTTAGTCTCCCAGTGCAGAAATGGACTAAGCACGGGCCCTCCCCGGCCCGCCGCTCTCCAGCGCCGCAGTCACTCGGTGCCGGGAGAAACCAGGGAACCCGCCTGCGCTCTTTGCTGAAGCCGCGGCGGCTGCGCCCGGAGGGGTCGCTCCTGCAAGCGTCTGGGTCCCCAAATCGTGCCGGGCAAAGCCAAGTGTTCACGTTTGCTTCTAAAGCAAGACTGCAAAACACGTCTTCCCTTAAGGAAGGGGCTAATCGCTCACGTGGCCCCAAAGCGCAAAAAAGAAAATTAAAAAAAAAAAGAATAAAACAGCGCCCCCCCCCCCAAAAAAAAAAAAAAAAAAAACACGCTGCCTTCTCCCAGTGCGGCCGCGCCGCGTTAGTGGTTCTCTGTGTGTCTTCTTTGATGAGGGTTCGCTTTGGCCGGCAAAGCTGGGTGATCTTAAAGTACCAGGCAAGATGGGCCTGCAGGTGGTGCAGAGCTTAGAACCCGTGTGTGGGTGTGTGGGTGTGTGCGAGAGAGAGAGAGAGAGAGAGAGAGAGAGAGAGAGAGATGAACTGAGAGAACACTCCTTACCAGGCAGAAGGAAGTACAATCTGAAAAAAAAAACCAAGTCTGTAACTGCACGTATTTTTAACAAGACAGAGAGAGATACAGTGAGCTCCCATTTCCTGGTTCACTCTTCCGCCCCCAAAGGCCCAGGACTGGGCCAGGCTGAAGCCAGGAGCTGAGAGCCAGGAACTCAATCCAGCCTCCCAGGTGGGTTGCAGGAAGGCAAGGACTTGACCCGTCCCTGCTGCCGCCCGGGGTCTGCTTTAGCAGGAAGTCGGAGTCAGGAGCCAGAGTCAGGAGTCATATACTCCCATATGGGATACAGGGGCTTCTCAACTAGGCCAAAGTCTACCCCCAACTGTGTTCCTTGAGTAAGCTCTCTGAAGCAGGTGTCCTTACTTCAGAGTTTAGTCAGTCCCTGGCACTCTGCATTCTGGCCCACACTCTCACACTAAGATGCTTGTGTCAGCCGTAACTCACAGTGACAGCCGTGGACAGTTTACAGATGGACAGATCGTAGCTTGCCTAAAATTGCAGTTACGGGCCCACTCCACCTGATCGCTAACGCAAAATCCTCCCCATCATCTTTCCCAGGTTAGTAAGTGCTAGCAATTTTGTCTCCCGAATCTCACTCCTGTCCACCTGGCCACCACCTGGTCCAGACCCTCATCAGCTCTCAGCTGCTCCTCCGCTGCCCTGTTCATGCTCTGCACTGTAAACTTGACCACACCCCTGCCCTGGGTACCACTCTTCAGTGGCTGTCCATTCCACTCCCTGATTACTCATAAATTATAAAAATGTACCATGGTAGCACTACCGGAATCCTCAGCTACGTACCTCATTCAACAATGCACAAGACATGTAAGTTCCAAAATAATTAGGTATAAATATAAACGAAAGGTTGATTAGTTGCTTCCCATAACCCCACAGATCTGATCTCCTCTGAAAATGGCAGGTGCCTATGATGCCAGACTCTCAGCTTCTGAGGTCTGGGGCTGGCACTGTGGCATGGCAGGTAAAGCCGCCTCCTGCGATGCCAGCATACCATACAGGCACTGGTTTGAGTCCCGACTGCTCCACTTCTGCAGAGTGTCCCTCTGTCCCCCTCGCTTTTCCATAATCGCTAGTCTTTGTCTTTATTCATTGCACTCTGTCCCTGCTTCATCCTGGAGACTTGCTGAGCAGATCTCGGCACGAGGTCTCTTCTGATCTGTACCCTGTCTACCCTTCTCATCTCTCTTTACTGCATTCTCACTAAACTTTTTTTTTAAGATTTATTTTTTATTTACTTGAGATCGTCCACCCACTGGTTCACTCCCCACATGGCCTCAACAGCCAGGATGAAGCCAACACCAGGAGCTGGAGCTCCTACCAAGTCTCCTACGTGGGAACAGGGCCATTTCCTCTGCTTTCCCAGGCACATTAGCAGGGAACTGGATCAGAAGTGGAACAGCCAGGACACAAAGCAGTGCCCATCAGGATGCCAGCATTGCAGGTGACTGCTCGCTCTACCTGCTGTGCCACAACCCCAGCCCCTCCCACCCTGCATTTCTACAGTGGTTTTGCAAGCAGATGTGCACCACGCTGAAAAGACACCAAGGATCAGAAGCGTGTGACAATACTCAAAGGCATCCTCCCAGGGACAGAGGGAGGCCAGGGCGCAACAAAGGTGAAGTGTGCGGGCATGCAGAAGCCTGGCTCCCCACCCCCAAAGCTTCCACGTGACCACAATAAGGCCACAAGTGCTGCATTTAAAAAAATCCTGCCTGTGATTTATGGCCTTACCTTGCAAGGGCGCTAATCCGTTGCTAAGTGTTGCTCATACCTTAGCTGAGCAGATGTTTTCCTTTGTGGCCTCTTGCTGGGATCAATGGCCCTGAAGTAACTGGCTTTTTAAGAGGGCAGAAAGGATAATTTGGAGCATTAGGTCTTCTTTGAGGGCACGGGTCTTGGGGGGACGTCCATGTGGTCATCATGAGGCCATTGCATGCCTAGGGCATGGGCGGTGGGGAGCAGGACTAAGAAAGGAGAGGCCGAAAGGAAGATCGTAGGCAGGGACCCTGGGCCTTGCTTGAGCTTGAGACCAGAGCATCCTATGACCACACTCACGCTCACTGCCCTGATCCGGGGGCAACCGGCACAACTGCCAGGCTCTGGGCTTCCGTAAGTCCATTCTGTCTCCCAGAGACAACACGTCATCGCTTCCGCTGTGGCCACACCCCTCACAGCTCAGCACAAACCACTGTCTCTATGAAGCTGTTCTTGTACCAGCCGAGCCCTCCCATCTCTGCTCGAGGTTCTCTGCACTGGGTTATCACTCCTCCCAGCTGCTCCTCTCTCTGACTGCCCCAAGAATGAGTGAAGAGACAGTGCTGCACTTCTCCATCTGCTTGTCACCCAGTTTAACACAGTGACGTGACACACCTGCTGCTCAGAATGCCTTTCTTAAAAGGATAAAGAAGTGGCTGGCGCCGCGGCTCACTAGGCTAATCCTCTGCCTTGCAGCGCCGGCACACCGGGTTCTAGTCCCGGTCGGGGCGCCGGATTCTGTCCCGGTTGCCCCTCTTCCAGGCCAGCTCTCTGCTGTGGCCAGGGAGGGCAGTGGAGGATGGGCCAAGTGCTTGGGCCCTGCACCCCATGGGAGACCAGGAGAAGCACCTGGCTCCTGGCTCCTGCCATCAGATCAGCGCGGTGCGCCGGCCGCAGCGCGCCGGCGGCAGCGGCCATTGGAGGGTGAACCAACGGCAAAGGAAGACCTTTCTCTCTGTCTCTCTCTCTCACTGTCCACTCTGCCTGTCTAAAAATAAAAATAAAGGATAAAGAATAAGGGCTAAAAACAGGGAGTTTGTACATGTTCTCTCTATTTCTGCACTCCCTGTAACTTCGTGTAACAATAAAAAACAGTAAGACTATTTAAAGTTTTAAGTGTTTGTGTTATATAGACCAGTACCCTACAGAGTCAACAGACGTTATGTTGGATTACAGAGAAAATTCTAGAACATCTATTATTTTTTATTCATCTTCTTAAAATTCATATTTGTACTGGGGAGCTCTATGGCCAATGCCAGTTTTGAAAATGTACCCGGGGCTGGCGTCGTGGCACAGTAGGTTAGTCCTCCACCTGTGGCGCTGGCATCCCATATGGGCACTGGTTCTAGTCCCAGCTGCTCCTCTTCCACTCCAGCTCTCTGCTTGCCCTGGGAAAACAGTAGGAGATGCCGCAAGTCCTTGGGCCCCTGCACCCACATAAGAGACAAGGAAGAAGCAGCTGGATCCTGGCATCGGATCAGCACAGCTCCAGCCATTGTGGCCATTTGAGGAGTGAACCAGCAGACAGAAGACCTTTCTCTCTGTCTCTCCCTCTCACTGCCTGTAACTCTGCCTCTCAAAGAAAGAAAGAAAAGAAAATGTACCTAATGTATCAGTACAGGCTTCTTTTGTATGAAATTTTCATAACTTCATATATCCACAACAGTGTATATTCAAAAGTAATTATGATAAGGTATGTCAGGCACAGCCAATCTCCGTCCCCTACACACATAAGCATAGTATTTTTCTTTCCGTCTTTGCTAGCTCACCAATTTTTATCTAAGAACAGGACCACCGAGTTCAAGAGTATGTGTGTCCGCTTCCCTTGCAGCTAGGTGCAGCCGTTCAGAGGATTCCCTTCTACCCCAGGTTAATGAAACTACCTTGATAGTCTTCTTCCTCTGGCTTGTTGAGGGGTTATTGGATCGCTTCCTGGCACAGCACAATATTGGTGTGGCTTCCCAAGCTCACAGCAATCCCAGCAGCCTTAGTTGGCAAACCCCATGATCTTTAACGCACATGTAAACTCAGCTGTAGGCCCTGAGTCCAGTGACAGGACCAGGCTACCCAGAATACGCCCTTCCTCTGTTGTCATTGTTAAACGACATCAGCTAAACCATGTCCCAAAACTGACCAATGGCAGAGAACAAGCTGTGGGGCTTCGATGAAGGTAATATGGGTCAAGCTCAGCTGCTTTTTCCTTCCAGGTGGGACCTACACCTCCAGCCTTCCTGCAGAGATGGGGAGAATGGAGAGGAAGTGGGAAGGCCGGCTCCCACTCAAAGCCTGGTGTGAGTCCACTCGGTGACTGGGCGGGGAGCCAGCAAGGAGCAGTGGGAAAGACTGGCCCACACGGATGCCCTCTCCCACCCTAGGTACAGCAAAAAGCTGCAACTCGGCTAGATCCTCCGTCCCCAGAGTCACAAGAAAGCTGAACAGAGGTGGGCTGCATCTCCCACTGTCAACGGTAAACCAAGCTAAGTATTGTGTTTTTTTTTTTTTTTTTGGTTTTGTTTTGTTTTTGACAGACAGAGTGGACAGTGAGAGAGAAAGACAGAGAGAAAGGTCTTCCTTTGCCGTTGGTTCACCCTCCAATGGCCGCCACTGCTGGCGCACTGTGGCCGGTGCACCACGCTGATCCAAAGGCAGGAGCCAGGTGCTTCTCCTGGTCTCCCATGGGGTGCAGGGCCCAAGCACCTGGGCCATCCTCCACTGCACTCCTGGGCCACAGCAGAGAGCTGGCCTGGAAGAGGGGCAACCGGGACAGAATCCGGCACCCCGACCGGGACTAGAACCCGGGGTGCCGGCGCCACAAGGCGGAGGATTAGCCTAGTGAGCCACGGCGCCAGCCAAGCTAAGTATTGTTGATGAATCTGCTGAGACTTGCCCACCATACACCTCGGAAGTTGGCTAAGAGTGGGCAACACAAGCATGACGCCTACCTGCGTAAGGGGCTCAGAGGGCTCCTGCTTCTCACCGGCTGCTCGCTCACCCACCCACCACCTGCTCAGCACCGGCTGCCACCAGGTAACTGAGCAGCTAGGCCTGTGTGCCCAGAACTCCATGTGCTTTGAATCCCTCAACTCACTTCATCCTCGCATCCGCCCACCCAGGCAGAATCACTACAGCTTCTTTCAAATGCAGAGGCGGAGCTCCCTCGAAAGATGGCTTCAAAGAGCTCACGGGAAAAGTGTGGCTTTCTTTTCACTTGTTCATAGTGTTATTTGAAAAGCAGAGGGACACAGATAGAGAGAGAGGGAGAGAGAGAGGGAGAGAGAGAGCACGCGCGAGCGCTCATCTACAGGTTCACTCCCCAGATGCTCCCAAAATACCTCAGCTGGGGCCAAAGCCAAGCAGTCCAGGCCTCCCACATGGGTGGCAGGAACCCAATTACGTGAGCTCTCATCTCTGCCTTAGTAGGAGACTGGAGTCAGGATCCTGATCTGGGCGTCAAATCCAGACACTGATATGGGACAGGGGCATGACAGCAGCATCTTTATCAGTAGGCCAAATGCTGTCTTCACATTATCTTTAAATCACATTTTCCAGATGGCCGTGTGACGTAGCAGGTAAAGCCGAAGGCTGCAATGCTGGTGTCCCATGTAGGTGCTAGTTCATGTCCCAGCCGCTCCCCTTCAGATCCAGCTCCCTGCTAACGGCCTGAGAAAGCTCTGGAAGATGGCCCCTGCTACCCACATGGGACACCTGGAAGAAGCTCCTGGCTCCCGGCTTCAGCCCGGCCCAGCCCTGGCCATTGCAGCCACCTGGGGAGTGAACCGGCAGATGGACGACGTCATCTCTCTGTGTCTCTCCCCCTCTCGCTGTAATTTTGACTTTCAAGTAAATAAACCTTTAAAAAGTAAAAATTGCCATTGAATGGTGGCAAAACCTGAAGCGCAGTGACACACAGAGTGCCTACTTCTTAGAAAGCACAAACCGGAACACTGTAGGCCGGGTTTTAGGCAGCTTTCAAAATAGCCCAAGGACCTTGCCTAACACCGTGCGCATCCCTGCTTGGCTCCTGCACAGGCTGCTTCAAGCACAGGTCACCCCAGCTGAGGAAGGGCTGCCGACACAACTGGAATGTGTAACTCAGCCAGCGCCCCGGCTCACTAGGCTAATCCTCTGCCTTGTGGCACCAGCACACCAGGTTCTAGTCCTGGTCGGGGCGCCGGATTCTGTCCCGGTTGCCCCTCTTCCAGGCCAGCTCTCTGCTGTGGCCAGGGAGTGCAGTGGAGGATGGCCCAAGTGCTTGGGCCCTGCACCCCATGGGAGACCAGGAGAAGCACCTGGCTCCTGCCTTCGGATCAGTGCTGTGCGCCAGCCGCGGCGGCCATTGGAGGGTGAACCAACGGCAAAAGGAAGACCTTTCTCTCTGTCTCTCTCTCACTGTCCACTCTGCCTGTCAAAAAAAAAAAAAAAAGTGTAACTCGGGCTGAGGAGCCTTTTATCTGCCAAGGGCCACTGGATATTTGTAACACCACGTGCAGCTCATACAAAATGATCAATGAAAAGCCCTAACCCTAACGTATAGGTTTACTGGGTTTAAAAACCTGCCTGAGGTTGCCTTGGCAGGCTCAGACCAAGTGATGTTGCGGGTCTTCATGTTGGCCCATGGACTGGATGTCCCCTACCCCCTGGTGGGTATAAGGAAGAAAAATCCTGGAGGAATCAAAATCATGATGTACAAAGCAAGGAATGAAGTCGGGTCACAGACTGCGAATTCTTTCTGTGAGATACAGAAAATATGAGGCTCCTTCAAAAAGTTCATGGGGAAAGGGAATTTAGGTAACTTTGTTTTGGTGCAGAAATTGTTTGAGCTGCACGCACGCACAGTTTTCTCACAACATGCATTTTCCGAGGACTCCCGAAGTCTCATTCTACGAATGAGCCGTGAGTTCCCAGACAGTGAAGAGGAAGCGACTCAGAAGGCCTGAGGGACGAGCCATCACGCCACCGTCAAGGCCGGTCTGAAGGACAGGACGTGGGGGAAGTTACCCCGAGGAGCTGTCAGGAGCGGGTCAGGAAGAGAGCTAGAAGTGCCCGGGAGGAAAGAGACCAAAGTGTTAACGGTGGCCACCCCTGGGCTGTCGACTGTGGGCCAGGGAGACAGGTGGTGGCTTTTGAGGAGTGGGTGACTTCGCATCGCCTCGACAGCACTGAATCTCTCTGGGTGCACTCAGTGCTGATTTCAGCCAGAGAATGACCTTCCACGCGGTGCCCTCCCGTCCAAGTGCACAGGAGCCGGGACTCGGGGTGACGGACAGGCTTCCTGTACCTGGCTGCCCTGCCAGCCTCTCCTGGTCCCGTCTACCCAGAGGTGCTTGCTGACTTCTGAAGCTGGCACAGGTTAGTATCCAGGCTCTCTGGAGAGCTCTGTCAGGGACTACCTGCAGAGATCACAAACCCCAAGGCTTTCCTGTAATTAAAGACGAGTCGGAGGCCAGCATCGTGGTACAGTGGGTTAAGTCGCGGCTGACATCCCATAGCAGTGCCAGCTGCTCTGCTTCAGATGTAGCTCTCTGCTAACGTGCCCGGGAAAATACAGAGGATAACCCAAGTGCCGGGGCCCCTGCACTCCATGAGGGACATCTGGACAGAGTTCCAGGCTCCTGGCTTTGGCCTGGCCCAGCCCTGGCTGTTGTGGCCATCTGGGGAGTGAACCAGCAGGTGGAAGACCTCTCTCTATCTTTGTCTCTCTCTCTCTCCCTCCCTCTGTAATTCTGTCTCTTCGTTAGAAGCACAAAGTGTACAAACATGAAGAGCTGAGAGGATGCCACAATGTGATTGGTACAATCCGAGTCAATGTCTCAAAATGTCTCACTGTACACTGAAAACATGACAGTTACTACAGGTGAATCAAAAAAGATATCAGATCTTTGTGGGGCATTTAAAGAAGAAATAGAAATTATTAAAGAAAAAGTTAGTTACAAAAATACATTTATAAGAGGTTTAGCAAATGTCCTGCATCTCTGTTCATATATTTCAATAATCAAAAGATTATAAGAGCCGGTGCATTGCAAATTCATTTCCACCAACCACTTGGGTCCTTGCTCCATGCTACCAAGGCCATCAGTTCGGTATACCCATCCGAGGACATTTGATGCACACACACACACACACACACACACTTAGGTATGTTCCCTGTCCTTTCTTAAGCGTTCTCACTCTTTTTTTTTTAAGATTTATTTCACTGATTTGAAAGACAGAGTTACAGAGAGAGGTATACACAGAGAGAGAGAGAGGTCTTCCATCCGCTGGTTCACCCCCCAGGTGGCCACAACGGCTGGAGCTGCGCTGATCCAAAGCCAGGAGCCACGAGCTTCCTCCGGGTCTCGCACGTCTCACTCTTTTCTAAGGCTGCTGGATGTTCACTGCATCTCCGGGATGTAACGTAATCCCTTGAGCCAGACAGAACAAGTGTGCCTTTGAAAAGACACTCACAGGGCCGGCGCCGCGGCTCACTAGGCTAATCCTCCGCCTTGCAGCGCCAGCACGCCGGGTTCTAGTCCCGGTCGGGGCGCCAGATTCTGTCCCGGTTGCCCCTCTTCCAGGCCAGCTCTCTGCTGTGGCCAGGGAGTGCAGTGGAGGATGGCCCAAGTGCTTGGGCCCTGCACCCCATGGGAGACCAGGAGAAGTACCTGGCTCCTGCCATCGGATCAGCGCGGTGCGCCGGCTGTAGCGTGCCGGCAGTGGCTGCCATTGGAGGGTGAACCAACGGCAAAAAGGAAGACCTTTCTCTCTGTCTCTCTCTCTCACTGTCCACTCTGCCTGTCAAAAAAAAAAAAAAAAGTTCACAGGAAATGCGTACTCTAACAGTGTGTGGGTTCTGAAAATTTTAACACATCATTTAAATCCATTTCTTCCAAACTTTCTGAAATGCCCTTATATCAGATCTTTACACCAGATCAAGCAGCTCCGGGACCAGTGGAAAGGAGAGTGGAAGTGAAACAAAAGCCAGCCGCTGTCACAATGCCATCTGGAAACTTGAAGGAAGCTAATTATGTATGAAACGACCCAGACAACAATCAAGGCTGGTGAGAAGGGAGAGGCAGGTCGCTGGGAGGCTACTCCAAGGGCAGCCTTGTAAGTTGTGGAAGGAACTAAGAAACCCTGGGCCACTCCCCTCCAGGAGGGCATCAGATGTCACATGACCAGAGTGGGCAGCTTCGGGAAACCGTGGAAATCATCCATAGTCCATAGAGTGACTTCTGAGGCCAGAGCAAGCCGCACCATCCATATTTAATTTCCCATACTTGGTCTCATGCTGGGAATGGCACCATTGATCAATTCCTTCCTCCACTGGTCGCGTTTCTGACCTCAGATGGCTCCATGAGCTGCAGAGCAAGGCCAGGGCAGCGGGCAGCTGGGAGTGGTGGTAAGAAGATGGTCCTTTGGTAACCTGGGCCGGTGGCAGGTCTAGACTGCCGACGACGTACCTCTGTATAGATGCACCTGTTGTGAATGAGGGGGTTAGGGCCAGAACCTGCTCCCAGCAGCCAGTGGAGCCAGCACTGGGCTGTGAAGGACTGGGACTGATAGGAACCTATTGTGTGACCTCAGGGAAGTCACTCAACCTCTCTGGGCCTCCAAGGCCTCTCAGCATGAGCCTTATGCTTCTATTTCTCAAATCCTTTCCTAAGGGCATAGGGACCAAGACACAGCACTCAAGTGGGGAGAAGGAAGATTTCTCAGACCAGTGCTGGGGAAAGCGTCAAAGAACGGCCAAGAGACCCAGGCGAGGACCGAGCACCCACCTGCCGACTCCTCTGTGTTCCTGAAAGGAGGTGGCCGAGAAGGCTTAATGTGGCCCCATCTTGAAGCTAGGGAAGGGCTCCTGCAGGCACTGAGGTGGCACGGGGGATGCTGAGGGGCAGCTGCGTGCTGCGGAGTTCAGAGTCCAGCAAGAGAGACCCCGTTAGAATGTGCTACAAGGCAGCTGCAGGCCTGGGGGCCCATTCCTGGGACGAGCCAAGGAGCTGGGCCCAAACCCTCCCATCACTGCCCTTTGACACTGGGATAAGACTTCAGAGGCAAAACTAGCACATGTTCTGGTCCCTCAGACCCTAGGAGGGGAGAGAGGGTCGGGGCAGGGGCAAGTCCTGGACAGCAGGGAGGCCCTGGGGCCCTGTGGACAGACCTGAAGAAGTCTTGGGGCTTCACCAGGATTTGGCACTGGGAAGAGCCCAGTATCCCATATGCTGGTCACCATGGGAGTCGAAATCTCATTTTATTATGAGCCAGGGGGTCTTGGGAGGGTTGGGGCAGGGCCATCTGGTACACAATAAAGACCCTGCTTGGGGATCCCATACCCCACCGCAGAGTGCCTGGGCTGCCCTCCTGGCTCTGCTCCTGACTCCAGCTTCCCACCAGTGCACACCCTGGGAGGCAGCAGGTGATGGCTCGAGTACTTGGTCCCTGCCACCCAGACGGGCAACCTGGATGGAGCTCCTGCCTCCACACTTTGGCCTGGCCCAGCCCAGGATGTCAGGCATCTAGGGAGTTAACCACTGGATTAAAATCTCTCTCTCTCTCTCTCATCTTTCAAATACAGTGGAAACAAGTAAAGATCACCCATCTATGAAGAAGAAGGTGGTGGGGCAGAGAGGTCTGTGCTTGGAGGACGCAGCTGCTGGCCTTCCCTGGGAGGCGGTTCTCAAGCTTGCCACCATCCCCCGCTGCCCAAAGGATGGGGGTGGGAGAGCTGGACCGGGTCAGGGCCTCTAGCCTGAGAGGTCAAGGCTCACTTCCAGCCTGCCCCTCATCCAACCTGCTGCTGCAAGTGGCAGAGAGCAGCCGTCCGGCCGGCTGTGACCTCCAGTGACCCAGACACAATCGCCTTTATGAGCCAAGAAGTCTTTCTTCTTTCTGTTAAGAAACGATCATGTCTTACTTAAGGACGGTGTGTGTGTGTGCACGTGCGTGTGTGTGCACGCCAACCAACGGTGTCGGCGTCCGCAGGCCTTGCCCAAGCTTCCCAAGACCAGTCCAAAGTCTCTCAAAATGGGGAGGAGGGGTGGGGAGGAGGAGGAGGAGCAAGGGGACAACAAAGGTCATGTCTGGAACAAGCCGGTGCCTTCTCTCTCCCTGCTACCCCGAGCCCATCCAGGCAGCTCCAGAAACGCCGAGAACTTAGTGAGCTCTGCCCACAATCCTAAGACAATCAGGATTCCCACCAGCAGTGGACGCCCCATCAACTCACCTGGTGCCCAAAGTAAATTTCTGTTGCTCTTCAGAAAATTCGTGAGCGGCTGCCAGCCTTGGAGGGAGCCCGTGTAGGCTCAGATCCGGTCCTCTCTTCACGGAACAGTTATCAGTATCTTGGATAAGGCTTTGAAGTCCGGTTGTTTGTTACATGTCCCCATATCCATCCAAGGACTGGTTTCCACTTGCTTTAGTCTCACCAAGCAGGGGGAAGTTAGTACACACATGGCTGGCCAGATCGCTGCTCTTGACCCTTGCCCTCCTCTCCGCCCCCAGCTCCCCTCTCTTTTGGGTCAGAAAGAGACTCCATATTCAGTTCAGAAAGCCACAGCTCCGGCTCCTGTTTAACTCAGTTTAGGTTTAATCAGCTCATTAGGAAGGGGGCACTGACCAAGAAACCCAGGAAAGAACCTGCTGGAAACTGTCCACCGCTGTTGGGTTAAAACTGTCCAGGATGGGGCGAGCGCTGTGGCACAGTGGGTAAAGCCATCGCCTGTGGTGCCGGCATCCCATATGAGCGCAGGTTCGAGACCCAGCTGCCCCACTTCCAATCCAGCTCTCTGCTACAGCCTGGGAAAGCAGTGGAAGATGGCCCAAGTCCTTGTGCCCCTGCACCCACATGGGAGACCTGAAGGAAGCTCCAGATTCCTGGCTTCGGATGGGCGCAGCTCTGGCCATTGCAGCCAACTTATGGGTGAACCAGTGGATGGAAGCTCTCTCTCTCTCTCTCTCTCTCTCTCTCTCTCTCTCTCTGTAACTCTGACTTTCAAGTAAAACAAATCAATCCTTAGGCATTCAGAGTAGAGCAGTCTCTGTTCTTCTGATTTTACAAAGCTTTTGGCCTTAAATCTTTACTCAGAACTCAGTTAAATGTAGCAGAATGCCTACAACCAAGATGTATGCATTTATTTTAATTTTCATTTTATTTGAGAGGGAGAAAGGGAGGAGTGAGAGCGAGCGTGCAGCAGTCAGGTCTGGACCAGGCCAAATCTAAGAGCCCAGGGTTGCACCTGAGGCTCGCACGTGGGTGGCAGGGACCCAGGCACCCAGGCACCGGAGCCACCAGCTGCTGCAACCCAGGAAGGGGAGTGCGGCACATGAACCAGGCATCCCCTTAAGGGAGACCTAACCGCTGCGCCAAACGTCTCCAGGAGCTGTGTTTAAACCACTGTTCCTAAGAGGCATGCACTTGGGTTGTGAGCCGAGTCTGAACCCCCCAGTGGAGGTCTCTGCCAGAACAGGTGTCAGGAGCAGAGTTGCCCGTCCCCGTGCGGAGAGGACAGCCCGGCTGCGCCCCTGAACCCTCTCGGGAAGCAGGCCAGAACTAGCTTTGAGCAGGGACCTCCTGACCTTGGACGTGCCGCGGCCCTTAACCCGGGGAGTTCGCACCGCAGTCTGTGAGCAGGTGCTGCGTCTCGGGCAGAGAAAGGTTCAGATGGAAACGCGTGGTTCAGGGCTGGCCCCTGACTCCAAAAATCGCTGGCTTTCCGAGCTCCGACTTCACCGCCCTAGCCCCGCTCCGCTCCGGGGCAGACCGCTCAGTGGACTCCTGTACCCAGTTCATCGCTCAGAACCCCTGGGGTCTGGATTGGCGCCCCTCCGGGCAGCCCCTCCCGTCTGCACATGGCTTTTTCCCGCCTGAGGCAGGCGCCGGTCTCAGGTTCCCGAGAGGGGTCCCTCTGGAGTGCTCCTAGACCGAAGCTTCCCCTGGAAACCTCAGGAGCTGGGCCCAGGGCGCCCTCCAACCCCGCCGGCACATCCTCCTCCCACTGCACAAGATACCTTGGAAGGTCCTGTGATGGCACAGTGGCCCCAAAGGCCCAGCGCGCGCCCGGGCCCTGGACCGCAGCCTTCCTCCGACTGCCCCAGGCAGCCGGCGGTTTCCCGCGCCGACTGCAGAGGCTGGGCGGAGCGAGCGCCCCGGAGACCTCACTCCCGCACCCCTCAGGCCTTTTCCGACTGCGCAGAGACGCTGCGCGCGGCAGCCCTAGCACCAGCGCCGAAGGGCCGGGCGCCGCGCCCCCCGCACTCGGGCAGGCAGCAGGTGCACCTGGAGCCGCGCGCCGGGCAGGTACCGAGCAGCCGCCAGAGGAGCCGCCCAGGAGGCAGCCAACCGGCCCCGCCCCGGGAGCTGGCGAGCACAGGGGAAGGTCCCCCTCCCCGCCGGCACCCCGCGCTCTGATTGGCTGGCGCCGCGGGTCCCCGGCACGCGCCTGGGGCTGTAGCTATAAGAGCCCTCGCGTGCCAGCCCTCAGCTCCCGCACGTCGGCCGCGGCCCTCCGCAGCGCGCAGCGCGGGCGCCAGCCGAGCGCAGCGGGCACCAGAGGGAGGCCGGGGGTAGGGGGGCTGCCCCCGGCGCGGCCCGGGCGAAGCGGGGACTGCAGACCGGCGAGACCTCAACCGCACGCGCACTGAGGATCCCCGGGGGCGCGCGGCGGCCGCCAGAATGGACGCGGTGCTGCTGGAGCCCTTCCCCGGGGGCCTGGACGCCTTCCCGGCAGCGTACCTGGACGACGAGGACTTCCTCACCGACCAGTCCTCCCGGGACCCCCTGGAGGACGGCGAGGAGCTGCTGGCGGAGGAGCACGCCGAGGTGGACTTCCTCAGCCACCAGCTGCACGAGTGCTGCTACCGCGACGGGGCGTGCCTGCTGCTGCCGCCGCCGCCCGCGCCCGCGGCCGGCCCCCGCGCGCTCGCGCCGCCGCCGCCGTCGGGGGCTCCCGGGGAGCCCGAAGACCTCGGCGGCCCCGGCTACTGCTGCGGGGCGGCCGTGGGCCCCGGCGCCTTCCCCTACTCGCCCGGCTCGCCGCCCGCGTGCCTGGCCTACCCGTGCGCCGCGGCCGCAGCGCTGTCCCCCGGGGCGCGGCTGCGTGGCCTGGGCGGCGCGGCGGCGCGGCGGCGGCGGCGGGTGCGCTCCGAGGCGGAGCTGCAGCAGCTGCGGCAGGCGGCCAACGTGCGCGAGCGGCGGCGCATGCAGTCCATCAACGACGCCTTCGAGGGGCTGCGCTCCCACATCCCCACGCTGCCCTACGAGAAGCGCCTCTCCAAGGTGGACACGCTGCGCCTGGCCATCGGCTACATCAACTTCCTCAGCGAGCTGGTGCAGGCCGACCTGCCACTGCGCGGCGGCGGCGGCGGTGCGGGCAGCGGCGCGGGAGGCGGCGGGCCGGGCGGCGGGCGCCTGGGCTCGGACAGCCCGGGCAGCCAGGCCCACAAGGTCATCATTTGCCATCGGGGCACGCGTAAGTGCGGCCGCGTTCCGGCTCAGGGAGTCGGGGACGGGTTGGGGACGGGCTTGGGCTGGTGCAGGCTCCGCGCAGGGGCCTGGGGGAGGCCTGGCCGGCCGCCCGGTCGCTGGACACCGCCTCCTGGAGAGCCCGCTCCGGGTCTCGGCCGTCCTCAGCGCTGTGAGCGCGGCGACCCCAGGCTTGCAGCTCCTGGGATTCCGGGGAGAGGGCGCTCCAAGGCCTGCTGGGGAGAAGCGCCCAGGGCCGGGACCCTCGGGGGCCCGGGCTGGACTTGGACGGTCTGTGTTCCTTTGTCCCGTCCCCAGGTCCCCCCTCCCCCGGCGATCCGGATTACGGCCTCCCGCCGCTCGCCGGACACTCACTCTCGTGGACTGATGAGAAACAGCTCAGCGAACAAAACATCATCCGGACAGCCAAAGTGTGGACGCCCGAGGACCCCAGAAAGCTCAGCGGCGTGGAAAGCCAGCCGCCTTTGCAGGTGGCGTCCTGAGCGGGCCCGGGCGCGGCGGGGGCTGGGTCCCTGTGCGTGTGGTCCACGTCGGAGTGTCTATCCCGCACATGTCTCCAAAGGCAATCCGCCTCTTGTTAATTTATCTATTTATTCCGCTGAGTTAACGCCATAGACGATCTCTTTTAAATATATATAAGTTATATAATTTATCTTGATTTTTTTTTCTAAAAATATGCTATAGCTTGTGATTCCCTCGTCCCCCCACCCCCACCCCCACCCCAGCACCTTGGTCACCAGACTCTTGTGTTGCTGGGAGAACCCTAGCCGGAATACTTCCCGCTTATTTATTGCCAGATGTGGTCTATTAAAGCATTGTTAATAAACGGTATTTACAGATGTGGTTTTTTTCTCCCTAAAGTGATTGGTTCAATACTGATGTGGGGGTCGCTGAAAGAAGTAGCTTTGCAAACAGGAGGTGCGGCGGAGGCTCGCGCCCTAAACTGTAAGAAACCAGGTTCCAGGTAGACTCCGCCTGGGAGGAGGTGGGCCGGAAGCCCCCTGAGCCCGCCCCCGCAGTAACGACCCGGGCCTGTATTTCCAGCCTGCTTTGCAGAAACGCCCACGGAGGCCAACAGGGCCCGGGTGGGGAGTTGTTTGTCAGAGCCGGAAACGAAGGCGCGGCGGCCCACGCTGCCCCCTCGCAGGGTTTCCAGGTGGACGCGCGCGCGGAGTCCGGTGCGGGTATGGGGCAGGGAGGGGCCTCGCGCTCGCCTGGCCACCCCCGAGCGTGTCTTCCGCGGTGAGCGCATCGGGTGCCTGGAACGCGGCTGTTCTGAGGACGAGGGACTGGTGACAGTCTAGGACTAAATCCAGCATCTTTGGGGGCAGGCAGGCAGGGAACAGCTCAGCGGCCCACTCTGAGCCCGGGTCCCTGTCGCCTCCGACGGGACCTGGGGAGGCCGGGGCGGAGGGTATACGGGCAAGGGCGCAGCCAGAGCCGCGCGGCTCCAGCGCGCCCCGGGGCCGGGCTCCCTCGGTCCTGTGTGGACGGCTGTCTCCAGGCGCCTCCCAGGCCCGCGGTGCAGCCTCCTCGCCCGTGGGCCAGCGCCGGGGGTGCGCGCATGGCCGGGGCCTGTGGGGCCCAGGCGCGCTGCGCTGCCCGCGCCCGCTTCGCGTGGAACCGCCGCCCCCTGCGCCGCGCCAAGGCGAGCGAGGCGTGGCTCCGCGGCCAGGCGCGGCGCTGGTGGGCCAAGGTACCGGGGCGCGTCGCCTTCAGCGCCCACGGCCTCGCGGAAGAACAATATGCTTGCGGCATGCTAATTGATTTAACCTCGTGGCACACCCACCGAGGGGTTCCCCGCGCCGCGGGGGCCATGGACGTCGTCCAAAAGCAATTAAAGCGAAGCGGCGGGCCCGACCCGGCGGCGCGGGGATTCCGGGTCGCGGGGGCCCCCGGGGGGCCCTGGGCCAGGGACCACCGTCGCCCCCGTCCGCCCTGGCGCCCTCTCCCCTGTCCCTCCCGTTGCAGGATGAATCCGCTCTGGAAACAATTCGAAGGGTGAGAGTAAATAATTCGATTGTGCCCTGTATTAGGGCCTCGTTAAGCAGGAAAGTGGCTTTGGCACAAACGTTCCCATCAGGCATGTAATCTCATTACACTCATTAGAAAGTCAAATGCTACACACACTTCAACTTGATCCCAAGTTATGGAAGGACGCGCCCTGGGGACTTTATTAATTACTAATTATTATTAATTATTTTTGGCCGTGTAGACGTACGCTTTCGTGGGATTGGGCAGTGTGGCCCCAGGCAGCAGAGGCACCGCAATCATGGTGGTGTGGCACCTTTCATTTTGTGTGCCACTTTGTGTGTGTGCGTGTGATTCAATGCCTCTACACGTCCTTTAGTGCAGTGCAGATGAAGCGGAAGACTGGAACTGAGCAGGCGAAACACCAGGGTCCCTATCTTGTCACTCTTCTGTCCTGACTTGGCAAGTCCCTTTAAGCACAACCTTCAAAGAGACTGACAGCTTCTTTTTATTTACTCATAATCCATTCATCCTAGTGTAGCAATCCTTTTTTTTTCCAAAAAAAAAAAAAAAGCAACAGTAAAAGCAGAACAAATGTATCGTTTCAGAGTCGGTTTTTGGCCTCGTGGCTGGGCTGGGTGCAGAAGTGGCTCGGTGGTGCCAGGCTGGAGTCTGTGGCCTGGGGCATCCCTGCCCGTGCAGACTCTACCGCCTGGCGCTTAAAGGATCTGCATGGGAGGGGGCGTTTGAGTGACAGGTTTTCAACAGCTCTTTAAGTGGGCACTTCTGCCAACTCGCTCCCCAAAACACGCACGTGAAAATAATGGGGGTGAATCCAACTTCTGGATGACTGTGGCCAGCCTCTGGCCAGCCCTGTTCTTTGGAACAGCCTGCGGGCCACCGTGCTGAAAACCAGCCTGAGACCTCCAGGGGGAAAGAGGTTCAAGTCTGGCCTTGGCCGCCTTTTGTCCATTTAGCTTAAAAAAAAAAAAAAAAAAAAAAAAAAGCAGCAGACTCAAATGGGTACATGGAATGATCTCCTTGGTGGAGCTAGCTAAAGCATTTCCCAGTGGAGGTTTCCCTATAGAGCCCCCACTCCATTGCCAGTGGCGCTCTCTCTCTCTCTCTCTCTCTCTCTCTCTCTCTCTATATATATATCATGGAGAGGGTGCCAGGTGGGCTTCTGAGAGCAGACTGTAGTGGAGTGTCCCCCCAACACCTCACCTCCTGCCCACCCCCACCCCGCCAGTCCCTCCTGCCTATCTGCATCCCAGGTTGCTGTGCCATCCTGCCTTCCAGCCAGTGGCTCAACTGGGGTAAAGCCCCTTGTCCCCGTCACTCCCTGCCCCCTACATTCGAGGCAGGTATCAGGGTCAGGGTCCTCTTGCCAGTGCCTTAAAAGATAACAGGAAAGTTGGTCGTGTTCAGATGCTGGGAGCGGAGGCACTATTCTTCCCTTGGCTTTTCAGCAGGTGGGACCTGGTGACTTTTGACCTGAGAAAGAGGAGGAGGAGGGATGCGGGGGGGGGGGGGCGTGGTGGTCCGCACCCTGAGCTGGGCAGCCAGAGCCCCCTTGTGGAAGCCTCGGATGGATGTGGCACTCCCTGGTGGCTTGAACCTCCTGTGGAAGGTTGAGTTCTGGAGCCCCTGTGTCCCTCGGGGCAGAAAAGGACAGGTGGGAGAGAGGGTGAGGCTCTCCCGCTGCTGCAGGCTGGGCGGGAGCAGGGCGCACGAGAGAGGGGCCCGGTGGGAAGGCCTGTGAAACCGGCTGCCGGGGGTTCCCAGGACTGCTCATCTGCCAGGACCAGGATTAACATCCCTGGGTGGAGAGGGTGTGAAACCTCTCAAACCCATAAACTCATCCCATTTCCATTAATGGGCTTCCGCGGTGGCACCGAGTACCAGCTGCGAGGTTGAACAAACACCAGTTGAGTGCACTCCCTGGCGAAGCTCTCTGGGAAGAGCCCTCTCGCCCTGGCCCTCCCCTCCCCACCGCCTTTCCCAAAGCCTCCTTTGCAGCCTGTGGGAAGAGCCCTAAATAATTCCACTACCAGTTGCGTTTTTTGAGATCTGGAACCACCGGGAGGAGCCGATTCCCACGACGGGAGGGCTGTGGGGTCTGGCCAACAGGTGTTGGGATTTGGCCCAACGAGCCGGGGGAAGCCCAGGGGGAGGAGAGGCAGAGCCGCCAGGGAGCAGGCTGCTCCGGGCCTCCTGCTCGAGGGGCCATGGAAGCCGCAGACAATCGCAATGATATCTTTATTGCTAGGTTCATGTCCTGGGCTATAACATATCAATCCCTGTCGTGGCTCTCTCGGATGCACCTGGTATTTCAAACTTGTTCTTTTTTTGTGCTTCTGGGTCCTGGGCTGCAGCTGCCCATGACAAGCAAAGAGAGAGGCCCTTACACTGTCTCCAAGACGTGTTGGCATGGTCTGCCCGTCTTTAATGTACCATTAAGCATTGTCTTCACACAATATGGGGACTGTAAAGCATGACATGTGTTATAATAAAACACATTCTCAATGATACACTTGGACTTGAGGCTGGGGTGAGCCAAACAAACAGGCCCAAATCTTGTTTTGTCTTCCTTGCAGAGCCTACTGGCAATTAAACTCCACACCACTCTTTCCACCCCCCCTCCCCTCCTGATCAGCCAATTAAATTTTATGTCTCCTAATTTTTCACATAGAAAAAAAAAGTCTCCGTGCTGGCCCCGAAAGACATTGATTTTCTTGCTATCACCTGGCGCTCAGACCTTAGTCCCATTTATCAAGAAGGGGGACGGTGAGCATTGCACACAGGGACTCTGTCACCATAAGGCTCTCGCCATCCCGGCCTATTGTTTTCCCTTGTTAATAACTCATTACCAGGATTTAACAAATCAACCATTACATATGTTTTGTGTCTCCATATTTTGATCCGTCCGATTAAGCAGATGTTACGATTGAACATTGAAAAGTCCAAGGCTGCTCTAGTCTGAAAGAGAGAGGGCAGCCTCAAACAACGAGCTAACAATGAGATTCAGAAGATCTTCAGAAAAACATTTACCACCAATAAACAGACTCCAACCTGCTCCATTTCAACCATTGTGTGCTTTGGGGGAATAATTACATTTAATAGGAATAGGTCCGCAGAGTTTTCAATGCCAAGACCACAGGTGCGGGGTGGCATGATGAATGATTGGCCTGATTTTTGCCAAGCTCAAGGGCTCTTCTCGTGGACTTGCAAGCAGATAGAAAATATTGTCATTTCTTTTAATTCACAGCATTACTTTCAAGGCGAACAAAGGCCGGGCCCCGGGGGAGGGGGGAGGCGGGGGGAGGGGCCGGGCTGTCCCCGAGCGCCTGGGAGGCGGAGGTGCAGAAGAGGAGGCCGAGGCGGCGGCGGAGCGCGCTGCCGCGTTTGTGCGCAAGTGACTCCGGTGCCACACACAAAAGGCCTCCCTCTCCCCCACCTTCTGCCGCCTCTCAGCCCTTGGGCGCCTGCCGAGCTGACTCCCGGGACTCCGGAGGGCTCCTGGCCGCAGCCCCAGGGCGGCCCAGCCTCGGGGACTGGCGCTGCCTCCGAGGCAAACCTCGCCAAACTTTGTCCAAACTCGGCGGGCCGGGGAGGGAACCCTGGCCAGAGGCGCGCATGCGCCCCGCCTGCTGCTCGGCGTTCCCCGGGCTCGGGAGAGCCGGGGTGGAGTCCGGCAGACAGCCCCGGGGGCCCGCGCGGCCCCCGCTCCCCAGGGCAGCCCGGACTCGGGGGCTTGCTGTCCTCCCGCGGGGTTGGAAGCGGCCGCCCCGCGCCCAGCTCTCCGCACTCCTGCTATCTTTGCGCATGGAAGTCTCCAGGAGAGGGTCCGGGGAGCGGCGAGCAGGGAGGCAGGAGAACGGCCCGGAGGCGGCCTGCCCGGGGGACCCTCGGCTCCCCCGAAGGAGTCCCCGGGCCACGACG
Organism: Oryctolagus cuniculus; assembly: GCF_964237555.1. NCBI lineage: Eukaryota > Metazoa > Chordata > Mammalia > Lagomorpha > Leporidae > Oryctolagus > Oryctolagus cuniculus. The sequence continues at coordinate 106,116,743 of NC_091444.1, read as the reverse complement.
CCCCGGGGTCGGCGTGGAGCCCTCGGGCGGCCGCCGGTCGCGGGTGCAGTGGCCGGAGGCGCAGCTTGTGGGGAGCTGTTGTTTGCCTCTGGTCGAAAGCGCCCGCGCTGGTCGCGGCAGCGGTGAGGACGCGAGATTCCGGCCGGTCCCCGCTCTCGGGGAGGCCCCCAGGGACCTGCCCTTGCTTCTTGCGGAGTCTTGGCCCCAGGCTGATCCCCGCAGCTCCACGCTCACCCCTTCCCCGGCGGGTGGGCACCTGCGTCAAACCACCTGTTGCGCTCGCTTCCCTTTGGAGAGGCGCCGGCCGCGGGCTTGGTAGAGGCGGGCTGCGGCGTGGCCCCCGGCCTCCGGGAAAGCGTTCGGGGTCCAGTGCTAATGAGGGGGCGGCCCCCTCCTCGCCTCCTGGGGCACGCGGTGGGTTTCGCCCCCTGCCTGCGCCCCGGGGCTCCGCGGTCTCCAGGGCACCCCTCCACCTTGCCCACTTTGGGGATTTCTCTTCGCACTTTGGGTGGCGGGATTAGACGAAGATGTAGACCACCGCTGACCAAACCCGCGCTGGCCCCTCCTCGCCTCCCTCCCCGCCCCCGCCTCCACTGCCCCCAAGCCCCAGCCAAGTGGGAATCTTCGGTTCCCCCCACCACCTCTTCCATCCCAAGCCCAGGGTGAGAGCCCATGGACAAAGCCGCTTATATTCGCGCCCCCGTATTAAGGGAGCTGGCGCTTGAGCAGATTTTTCTGAAGCTATTTCTGGTGTCTCGGTTTCTCTTCCGCGGCTGCGCAGGATCAACTGTGGCTCCTTTGCCCTGAGTGACAGCGCGAGTGTCTAACCGCGAGTCACCCAGCCGTCTTTGCAGTGTGAGCTTGTGGAATTGGGTTCTGCCTAGCCAGGGCATATTTCTAGAAGGGATTTTATTACGAAGCCCAGTTGGGCAAGCATTGGTATTTGGATAAAAAGAAAAAAAAACGATCAAAAACAAAATGTGGGCTTCACTCTCCCTGGGGGACTGGAAATAAATGAATCGGTTGTCACCAATAGGCAAAGTGTTAAATACCAGTCAAGTTTGAGGAAGGAGCCGCTTGTAAATAAAGGATGCCTGCCTGCACCACCCCCCACCCCCCACGCACACACACCGGTGCAGTTCAGCACTGGGGCTCCACAGTTAGCGCTGGCGCACAAGCAGACGTGTGATGGGAAGTCCGTCCCTACGTCTGAAAACATGCCGTATGCCTCATTTCTTTGAGGGCTGCCCAGTAGGCGCCAGGGGACGGTGGCAGAGCCACCCCCTCCCCAGCCCTGCCTGTGGTCCCTCAGCTCAGCGCTTTCATCCAGGGCTTGAATTGTGTTGTCAACGCTGGGGGGACAGAAAGCGGAGGGGGCATGAGAACGGGAGGGTGTCTTGACAACTCGCGGAGATCCGTATTTTTTGCAGGTGTAGAATGTGCCTAATAACCATGGCTGGTGCGCACTCCCCAGTGGCGAGGGTATGACAGGGACAGCTGGCTGGGTCTGCCGTGTGAAAACACCCCCTCGGTGGACGGAACACAGCGACACTGACCCTTCCGCACGGGGAACCAGGGATGTGCCTTTGACTGAATTAGCCATAAAGACGTCTTGCTATGACTTTTGTTCCCCCGCCAAAGCGGAGAAATGTTGCGCTTAATATGAGAGGTACCGCTCGCAGCTTTTCTGTGCCCCGTAAGAAATATTACAGTGCTGATTTACTGGCCCCAGGCTCGCCCGCTTGGCCCCCAAGGCCGGCTGGGGGCGGTGGTGCAGGAGGTGGGGACAGGGCGGTGAGTACAGAGGGAGGAGGAGGAGGAGGCAGGCCGGCTTGGTGAGCTGAGTGTCGCCGGTTGACTGTTTCCAAAGATCTCTCTTGGCGGCAGCAAATTTATCAATCTTTTCATCTGACAATACTTTGAAATATATCATTGTCATCCAGAGTTGTGTGATAGATTATCTGCCGGCACAGTCTGTTCCAAGGTCAAGGTGAAGATTCTTGTTTGCTGTTTAAACCGGGTTGTTTAAGAACTCAGAACAATGCGGGCCTGTTAAGTTTTCGCTTGTTCTCAGGGAGTTTTCTAAAGCTCCTGACGGGTCCCTCCCGGACGCTCGGTCCTCCTGAGCTGCGCGGGGCCAGCAGGGCTGGGGCTCGGCGGTGGGACCGGGGAGACACAGCCATCTCTCCTGTCTTCCCAGAGCCAGTGCTGAGTTTTCTCTGCTTGCTGCTTCTGTTTCTGCCGGAGCGTAACCTGCCGCTCCTGCCGCACACTTTTTAAAATAAAGTCAGCTTCTAAACCGTCACGTTTTATAAACCTACTTCTGTCTGATTTTAAGGGAAAGGCTGGCTTCACGGTTTCTTCTGATGATTGATCTTTTTTTTTTTTATTATTCAACTAACTTTTATTTACCTTGCAATAATGTTCGGGAGCAATGTGATAAATTACAGATATGCAAATTTCTTTCAGTGGTGTTGTGAGTGTGTCTAGCGGGAGCTGAATAACTCCTTGCAAGTCAGCCCCGCGCGCTCAGGACCCCAGGGAGCTGATCAAAGCACCCATTCTCTTTCATCCCCGGTATTCTCCTCCAAACTATTTCGATACAATATGTTTCCATGATGCACTTAATGCGCTCAGGACATAGAACTCATTACAACCTAGCTAGTTCTGCCGACCTCTTTGTTCTTCGGCGAAAAGTCAAAGAAAAAGGAAAAGCGTTGCCAGTTGCCAGCTTTCTGAAATGCTAAAGCATGCGTAATTTTTCACCAGGTCTCGTCTCGATATCCTCAAAAGACAAACTATGAAACCGGCCTCAGCCCTCTTTGGCATTAATTACGCTGCTGTCCAGCCGATCTGTTTTTCCTATTATATGCATTTCTCAGCAGGGATTTTTTTTTTCTTGCAAGACTAATGCAGCTGCAAGTTAAACTATGAATGGATTTTTATCACTATGGAAAAAAATAAGTGAAAAGGCTGCAAAACATACAAGACTGTTCAAAGACTTTTGGTGGATAACAGACTCAGGGCGGGGCTACGGGGGTGCCTCCAACTTCTCTAAACCAGAACTGGACTGGGAGAAGTTTCCAGTGCACCCAGTGTCCCGTGGAGAGACTCACTGTGCCAGCTGGAATTCGGCGTTGGTACCCAGCTAAACCTTGAGGTTTAAAATCTCTGTTGAAATTCTGAAACCAAGTCGTCTGCAGGGCACCCAACGGGGAGGCTGCTTCCAAAGAATCTCGGTTTCAGGAGCATGGCGCTGAGAATATAAATTTTATTTCATTTCCTCTGCTTCTTGCGTGGTTGATTGGTTGGTGGAAATGGCTGGGAGCCAGTTGTGGGAAAGGCTCCAGACCTGACTCCGATTAACCCTCTCTGGGGAGACTCTGTTGGAAACCAGCTCACCAGCAATTGCCATCAATCTACTTACTAATTAAGCCGATTCATCTCTAAAGGAGAAAAATTCCTTTCTTTAGCCAAACTGATGGGAGGAAATTTGAAAGAAGCGCCAAACTGTGTCCCTGTAATTCAGCCCAGGACCGCCAGCACAAGGTGTTGATATATAGCAGCGCGTTGGGAACAAGTTTCTAGGGCAACCCTTCTTTGGAGAGACGGTGGCACAGAGCGCAAGGCAGACCAAGCTCCCCGGCGCAGTGCCACCCCCGCGCGCTTGCGCTCAACCTCACTCGTCTCTCTCCAATTCAACCTTGTCCCTTTTACGCACACACGAATCGCCTGGTCTAGCTTTTTTTTTTTTTTTTCTTTTTACTCCATCAGCTTTGTGCGACAGCCGCCGCCGCCGACCTGTTTCTTGAGAGCTGAAATGCAACTTCAGGGGTCTCCACTTCTGTTCCAGCTTCCGATGGCGCCTAGCTTGTAGTCGGGGGGAACAGAGAGCGCCGCTGGCTGAACGTGACGCACGCCAGGAAAGCCAACCGGCCCTTCCGGGACTGGCACCTGCCCTTCGAGAATGTTCTCCCCACGTGGAGCTGGGGCTCCAGACCGGCCCGGACTCCCTTCTTGCCGGTGGCGGCCTTTTAGATGCGGGCAGGGGCGTCGCGCCCCTGTGAGCTCCGGGTGTGGAACTTCCCAGGGGACATGTGAAACACCCCCCCCCCTCCCGCGCGCGCGCGCCTCCCCCAGCCCGCCTCCCCCAGGGAGCGTGCGGGCCGAGCTCGGTTTGACTTGGTCGTTAGGGGGATGCCGGAGGAAGGGTCAAACACATTTAATGCCTCGAGCTTTCTCACTCAAGTGCGTTCCTGCCCTCCCCTAGGCGCCGGCCCAGGGCGTCTGCGCCCCCGGCTCGCCCCGCAGGGGCGCGGGGTTTCTGGGGGAGGCGCTGCCCAAGCGCCCGGCTCGGACGCCCTGGAGAGCTCTCCATGGCCAGCGAGACTAGCCTGGCGCGCCCCAGGGGTGCGTCCCCGTGGGTCAGTCTCGGTCCTCTTCTCTCACGGGGCTCCTCTGGGACTGCGACAGCCTCTTCAGTGGCTCCTTCAGGGTTCCCGACAGCCTCGCTGGAGGTGAAGAAAGAACAGGCGTGAACTTGACTCTGCTCACTCTCCGTAAGCCACTGCCGGCTCCGCAGAGCTGGGGAGGCGGGCTGGGTGTGCCCCGCAGCCTGCGCGCTCCGGCCCGGCTCGCTCTCCCCTCGGGACCACTTCCTGCAGACCCATTCCACAGCGCTGGTCTCCAGCTGTCTGCGACCAAGGCCAGGAAATGCCCTTGCGCTGAGAGTCAGGAGTCTCTGCCAGAGAAGGAAGGAGGGGGCCCTGTGTGTGCGTCCAAGGCCTTCACCCTGAACTTGGGTGGAGGACCCAAAGGTCCGTGCCTGCCCTCCCTCCATGCGCAACAGAAAATGACCGACGGGGGGAAAACAGGCCCTGCAGAGGCTCGAAGAGGGTGCTGTGTGGGTTTGCTGCACCGGCAGCCACACCCCAGTGGCTGCGGTCAGTGTTTGGACGTTTAACTGTTACCTAAAGCTCTCACTTATATAGCACTGCGCACATTCGACGCACAGAACCGGCCTGTCCTTCTCTGGCACTCTGCGTACAGGAGGCTGGCTCTCTGAGCACCTGAGCTTACAAAGCACTCGTTTTACAAAGACGTGTTGGCCGTCGAATGCTGAAGGGGCGATGGAAGCCCGGGGGAGGCTGGCGTTTCAGTTTCTCTGCGAGCAAACCATCAGCACACAGCCGTCTCCCCACAGAGGCATGTCCCTGTAACTCAGGAGCTACCACTCCAGGGCGACTCGCTCGCAAAGATGCTTAGTTCAGACACGGACACGGTGACAGCGTACACTCATCCTAAGAACTCAGACATGCTTTCCTTCCAGTCTACTACTACCAAAAAAAAAAAAAATGCAAGTCAAAAAAAAAAAAAAACCATAATGTAATAAAATTCTGATGGTCTTTAGGAGAAGTAACTCTGCTAAAATAATAATTTTCAAAAAGGATGTAAATATCCTTAAAAAGACTAATGACATTTCACAGGTAATGCAATTTAGAAAGAAACACTTCCCTGTTTTCTTTTCCAACAATGTGCATTTTTGTAAACTGCTATAAATTGCAATTCAAAAGCACTGATCTCCCCATCCCCTATCATTTTTTATACTGATCAAATGAATGCAGATACTCCCACTTGGGAGGGGCGACATGACGGCAGTTCTAAACAGGTCACAGACCTTTCACAGACCCTAAGGCAGTGGGAGGGAGCTCTTTGCTAAACCGTGTAACCAAATCAAACCAGTGGTTACCCCTTTTCAAAACCATTGGAATGGTCTGCACAATGCCATTCACATGGCAGCACAGAACCTGAAAGAATGGTCATCCAATGGAGATTTCTCTCCTTTTGTTTAATCTCGCGGAGCTCAAAAAGTCATACTTGCAACAATCACACTTGCTATGACAAAAAAAAATCATAAGCAAGAAACGCGCACTTTTGCCATCCCTGCAGGGCGTAGCTGTAGCTGTCCAGTCTGTGTGTGTACTTGTGTGTGTGTGTATAGACATATATCTATATATATATGCACATGCATGTGTGTGTGTGTGTGTGTATTTATTGGCGATGTTGCTTTGTTCAAAAACTTAGGCACAAAGACACAACATGGCTGCCCTAGGGGTGACCTATTGCTTTCAAGTTGCTGGAACACATCAGAATTTCCATTGTGAAGGTTGATTAATTGAAACTGATAAGTTACCATGAATAAAGATTGTTTTTCTGTTTAATGTGGTGGGCCTGATTTGGTAAATGCCTCATTCATGTAGCTGTGCGGTGTAGCATATGGGCAGGAGTCATTCAGTATCACAAACATACACAATTTATTATGCTTGTATGGGCACAGCCAAAAGGCCTTTTCTATTTTAATGACAACATTTCATTGAAAAATTCTATGTAAGGAGTCACTGGGAATGCGAAGTATGACTTTGTTATCATTTATTCTTGGTTTCTTACCTAAGATTTAAAGGACATAATATTTAAATGATTTTAAGAACGAGAATTACATATCAAAATTACGACTTAGCATCCATCCCTGGTCATAAAGCAGAATTTATCTAACAAGTTAGCAAACGTATGAAGACACGGCGCTGTGACCTGATGCCACCGTGTGTGTATCTGTTGATAAAGTTGCCATAAAAGTTGTGATAGCTCAAGCAAGCTGCCCAGGTTACAACGAAATGCTAAGGAGACTGGTGAAAAATGTGATAACCTCTTGGAGCCCACTTTTTTTTTCTTAATGATTGAAATCAGAAGACAACATTTGAAAAAATAACTTAGGGAGTCTCAAATGAAAAGCCAGGGCATCTATTCATTTTTTTTTTCACAACTTAACTACTGTTAACTGCCTTGACTTGAAAGGTGATGTCACTCTTGAAAGAGTGAACTACAAAAAGCTGTCATGAACGTTTACCAAGAAAGGTAGGATGGCTAAAATGTTTGTAATGATGCTGTAAGGAAACTTAATTTGTTTTTTTCATGCACGTTGCAAACATACCAAAAAAAAAAAAAGTAATAACAGCAACAAAATTGAAAGACATGCTAATGAACGAAAGAACTGACTTTACCAAACCATCAAAGAGTTAGCATAGTCAGCCTTTAATGCCTCATCAAAGAAATTCTCTGGTCATTCATGTCCCTGGAACAGTTCAAGTTCACCCAACTCTTCTCAGTTTAATTAGATGGGCACTCTCAGTGCCGCTCTTCGGGGGAGTAATAAAGCACATTGGTCACAGCTGACCACCGCTAGTCCGTGCTGTATAAAGGGCTGGGTGTCCACTGGAAAGCTAATCGGTAGCCCGGCACTTGTAAAATTCCCCCTCTGCATTTGGAAGTGACCGTCTGTATCTAATTTTTAAAGAAAAATTTACTCTGCTTTCACTCTTCTGAGGCCAATTTCTTTTCTGAACCTGAATGCAGATCATTGGTGACACAGCACCAAATAGCTCTGGTGTGTGTGCAACAAAAACCCACCTCTTTGTGGGACATAACAAATTATGCGATGTTCACAGATGCACTTCACATTGTCCCTTTTGTGAGAAAAGCAAGGCCCAGCTCCGTGCCCCACCCCCACCCCCCCTTGATGGAAGACTGGGCTCCCAGTGCAGTCTGTCCTCACCCCAGAGGAAAATAAATCCACTTCATGGGAGGCTCGGGCCGGCTCCTTGCAAAGGGCTTCCATCGGGGCTTCTGGGCTGTGTGAGTGTTGCAAGTGTGAATCTGAAGTCAGAGTGTTGACTCCTATGCACAAGGCAACAGCTCTGGGCCCGAGAACTCACCCTTGACATTGAGATACTGAGCAGGAATGCTGGAATCACACAATTTAGTGATTGCCAGAGAAATAGAGTAATTTTTTTCAATTACAGTTTTAAAAATATACACGTCGAAAGTAAAGTTTTGTTCTCATGTTTTGGTTTTTGAGTGTTCTCAAAGGAAAGAGGATGTCTGGCCATCCCATGTGGGCACAGGTTCAAGCCACAGCTGCTCCACTTCTGATCCAGCTCCCTGCTAATGCACCTGGGGAGGCAGCAGAAGACGGCCCCAGTGCTTGGACCCCTGTCACCGACATGGTAGACCCTGAATAAGGTCCTGCCTTGTGGCTTCAGCCTGGCCCAGCCCTAGCCACTGTGGTCATTTGGGGACTGAACCAGTAGATGCCACCTCTCTCTCTCTCTCTCTCTCTTTCTCTTTCTCTCTCTCTGCCTTTCAAATAAATAAGTCTTTTTAAGAAGGGGAGGGCTGGTTATTCCCAGATAACCCTGAGTGACAGCATCGGGATTTCTGTAGAAATGCAGAGGCTCCTGAGGTCCACCCTACCTGATGCAACTCCATGAATCCCTGTCTCACCTGGGCCAGATGCTCTTTTTTTTTTAAAAAAAGATTGATTTATTTACTTGAAAGGCAGAGTTACAGAGAGGGAGGGAGAGGTAAAGGGTGGGGAGAGATCTTCCATCTGCTGGTTCACTCCCCAAATGCTGCACACTCTGGGCTGGGCCAGGCTGAAGCCAGGAGCCAGGAGCTTCATCCGGGTCTCCCACATGGGTGGCAGGGCCCAAGCACTTGACCTCCTCTGCTGCTTTTTCCAGGCCATTAACAAGGAGCTGGATCAGAAGTGGATTAGATGGGACTTGAACCAGTGTCTATACGGGATGCCAGTGCCGCAGGCAGTGGCTTAACCCACTGCACCACAGCGCCAGCCCTGAGGGCTGGTCTCTGAGTTGCTCTTAGAATATTCATTCAGTTATCAGCCTTCCCCTGGCCAGCTTGCCCACTGTTTCCTTGCCGTGTCATCAATAAATCTAGCTCTGCTATACCTACATACATACATATATACCTACATACCTACATACATACTTACATACCTACATACATATAATTCAAGCATGAGAAAAATCCTGTCCTTTCTGCCTACCAGTGATTTGCTTACAGAAGAGGTCCCTAAACTCTGTGCATAAATGAACAACAAAGGGGAGTGTCCATGGCCTGTACGGTTCCCTCCCAGATGGACTCTGGTCTTGGCCGTGTGGCTGGCTTTGGCTAAAGGGACGAGACTAATAATGGTGATGGCAACAGGGACTCAGACGCTCCTTGTGCACGGCAGCGTGCTCTCTGTCCAGCTGTCTTCGGAACCCAAGACCACCACGACAGCAGGCCAGGGCTAGCCTATCTGATGATGAGGGGCTGCCCCAGGTCTGGTCACCCGGTCACCTGCGTGAGGCCGTAAGTGGCCAGCTGACCAGAGTATGAGGGGACACAGCAGCATGGAGCTGCAGGTCACTTGTCACGAGCTCAGCGCGCCCGTGCAGGGGCCAGGTGGGGCGCCGCTGTGTTGACCTTGACTTCACCCAGAATTCCCCAGTGCGGATGGATGGAAGGACTCAGAGGGGAGTGGCGCAGTGTGGAAAACCAGCCAGGGAAGGAGGCCCTCCGCGACGGTAACAGGCAGCCAGGAGAGACTGAGGAGGGCGTGAGGGCGGCGCTGAGCCGCTGGGGTCTTGCAAGTGGAGAAAACGCAGGCGGAGAGCATGAGGGCGAGTTGCTGATGTGGGATGCGTCTAATCCCAGCAGGAGAGCCTGCACGGTGAACATGCGGCCTGTCGTGTGGATGACGCAAGGTCGAAACCAAATGAAATGGTGTTGGCCCAGAAAAATGAAGACAGCTGGTTTGAATACACAGGATGTTTTTGTAATTAAAAAAAAAATACTTATTTATTTGAAAGGCAGAGTTAGAGAGAGAGATCAAGACACACACACACACACACATGCGCACACACACACACCTTCCACCTGCTGGTTCACCCTCCAAATGGCCACAATGGCCAGGGCTGGCCCAGGTTGAAGCCAGGAGCCTGGAACTTGGCAGAGACCCAAGCCCTTGGGCGACCCTCCACTGCCTTCTCAGGAGGTGTGTTAGCAGGGAGATGGATTGGAAGCAGAGCAGATAGGACACAAGCCAGCATTCCTACGGGATGGCGAGATTGTGGGCGGTGGCTTACCCCTCGCTTCAGCGGAACACAGGACCTGATTTGGGGGCGGGGAGGAGAAGGAAGTGCAATGCGATGGTAAGCTCATGGTTCAGTACTGCATAGGGCCACCAAAGAGGAACTTCAAAACGAAAAACAGAACGATGTACTTGGAGAAACAAGATAGAGTTGGGGCCAGCGTTGTGGCACTGTAGGTTAGGCCACTGTCTACAAGTGCCGGCATCCCAGGTAGATGACTGTTGGAGTCCCAGCTGCTCCACTTCCGATCCAGCTCCCTGCTAATGGTCTCGGAAAAGCAGCGGAAGATGGTCCAAGTGCTTGGGCCCCTGCCATCCACACTCCTGGCTCCTGGCTTCAGCCTGGCCCAGACCCAGCCATTGTGGCCATTTGGGGAGTAAATCAGTGGATGGAAGACCTCTCTCCCTCTCTCTCTTTCTCTCCCTCTCTGTAACTCTTTCAAATAAATAAATACATCTTTTAAAAAAAGAAAGGAAGAAATGTAGAGAAAGGAACCGGTCTATTACAGACTGTACCGTGTCTGTCCCTAGCCCCGTGGATGCTGACGTCCTAATCCCCAGGACCTTGCAAATATGGTCTTTGCCAAGGATCAGATGAAGGCGAGTCCAGTGGGGGCCTGAACCCAGAATGTCTGCATCCACACAGAAAGGGAGGCTGAACACAGAGACACACTCGGGTTGGGGGAAGACTGTGTAGACAGAGGGAAGCCTTCATTCCCCAGCAGAGAGGGGACTGTCAGAAAACAGGTTCTGCCCTCCCACCCCCGCCCCATCCACGGGACGAGCAACTCGGCCGGTGCCCTGACTTCAGACTTCGGGCCAGAGTCTGTGGTCGAGGCCCAGGCTTGTGGCACTTAGCGGAGACCCTGTGCTTCCGGGGTTCAGTGGCAGACACCCCTGCTGGCAGCCCAGGGCCAGGCCCCTGTCTGCTCCAAGAGGCCGGATGTGCTGGACGCGGTCAGAGGGAATGCTCCCTCCTCTAGCCCAGGGGCTTTCAGGAAAGGAAACTGGGGGTGCAGAGGGTGAGTGGTTTCCAACCTGGGGCTGCAGCATCAGAGAAGGCGACGGGCCCGGGACGGCCGGAAGCTCAACTTAGTCCACACAGAGGACGTGGGCCCAGGCACTTGCTGGGCCCAGAAGTTCAGGACACAGCACAGCAGGCACCCCCGGACTGTAGGAGCTGGCTGTGGACTGGGAGTGAGGGCCACAGGAAGCAGTCACAGAACAGTTTTCTGGATACACTGCTTAGGCAGAGTGACAGACAGACAGACAGACATAAAGGAGTAGCATGCTAGCAAAGCGCCGCCAAGATAAAATTTCTGGGCTACAACTGAAAAATATTCTTTAGATAGACAAGCTTACCCTGATTAGACATCACAGATTGTATTCATGTGTCAAAACATCTCATGGCACAGTTTTCATTTAAAATATAAAACATTGAACATTTTTTGAGTTACGCATGTACTTATTAAAATTTGGTAAAAATGGGGGCTGGTACTGTGACACAGAGGGTAAAGCGGCCACCTGCCTTGCCAGCATCCCGTGTGGGCACCAGTTAAGTCCTGGCTGCTCCACTTCTGATCCAGCTCCCTGCTTATGCGTCTGGGAAAGTAACAGAGGATAGCCCAAACTCTGAGAGATACAGAGGATGGTCCAAGTGCTTTCAAATAAATAAATTTATTTGAGAAACAGAGTTACAGACAGAGAGGGAGAGACACAGAGAGAGGTCTCCCATCCGCTGGTTCACTTCCCAAATGGCCTCGTGGGTGGAGCTGGGCCGAGCCAAAGCCAGGACCCAGGAGCTTCTTCCAGGTCTTCCCTCTCTTCTGCTGCTTTCCCAGGCCATCAGCAGGAAGCTGGATTGGAAGTGGAGCAGCTGGGAAGTGAACCAGCACCCATATAGGATGCCAGCACCACAGGCAGAGGCTTAACCTACCACACCACAGTGCCAGTCCCCAAATATATAAATCTTTAAAAAATAAAATAAAATGTGGTAAAAATGAAAAGAATTAAGTTAGAGTAAAAAAATCTTTTGAAAATACATGGAAATAATAGAGAAAACTAAATTAATCCAGTAGCCAAAGAATAGTTGATTGAATCAATAAACCAAAAATCAGTACTCTGAGGAAGAGGAAAATTGATATATTACTTTAGCAGTACTTGCTCTGCTAGCTATCAAGTTTTAAGTTAAAAGCAAGGTTTTTTTTTTTTTTTTTTTTTTTTTTTTTTTGACAGGCAGAGTTAGACAGTGAGAGAGAGAGACAGAGAGAAAGGTCTTCCTTCCGTTGGTTCACCCCTCAAATGGCCGCTACAACCAGCGCTGTGCCGATCCGAAGCCAGGAGCCAGGTGCCTCCTCCTGGTCTCCCATGCGGGTGCAGGGCCCAAGGACCTGGGCCATCCTCCACTGCCTTCCTGGGTCACAGCAGAGAGCTGGACTGGAAGAGGAGCAACTGGGACAGAATCCGGTGCCCATATGGGATGCCAGCACCGCAGGCGGAGGATTAGCCTAGTGAGCCGCAGCACCAGCCAAAAGCAAGGTTAACGCCCTATCAGGAAAGAAACTTGGTCAATTGCACAGAATGGAGAACTCAGAAAAATCCCTCCTGACAGAGACTTGGCATGTGCCAGGGGTCAGGGGTCAGAGGCGGTGCCAGTGGGGAAAGCGGCCGGCGCTTGGGTAGCAGTTACGACGCCGGCTGGGACACTCACATCCATCCTACACAGGAGTGCCCGGGTGGCAGTCCTGGCTCCGCTCTCAATGCCAGCTTCCTGCTAACACTCCCCGGGAGGCAGAAGGCACGGGGTGATGGCTCCAATGGCTGGGTCCCTGACACTCATGGGGGAGACCTGGCTCCTGGCTTCAGACTAGCCCAGCCCCGGCCATTTGGGGTCTGTAGATGGGAGATCCCTCTGTCTTTCTCTCTCTGGTTCTCAAATAAATCAATAAAAATAAATAAATAAGTAAATATAAAATACATAATTTTTTTTAGTGGGAAGGAGTGGAAGGGGCAGGACAAATGTTCTACTGGAACGGAAAAGCCAGACCCCAAACTACAGAATCCACAGAACCTAATTCTGGTGCTCTGACATCCAGACATGAACAACAAATTGGTAACATTTTTAGAAAACAATGTGGGATCATCTTCAAAATTTAGAGCAGAAAACTTTTTCTAAGAATTCTAAGAAAAGAGTCTGTGTTGTGGTGCAGTGAGTTAAGCCACCATCCCCTATGAGCACCCAGGTGCTCCACTTCCGATTCGGTTTCCTGCTAATGCACCTGAGAAGGGGCAGAGGATGGCTCATCCTTGGGCCCCTGCCATCCACGTGGGAGACCCAGATGGAGTTCCAAGCTCCTTGCTCCACCTGGCTCAGCGCTGGCCACGGTGTGTGGTCATTTGAGGAGCACATCAGCAGATGGAAGGGCTCTCTGTCTCTTCCTCGTTCTCCATAACTGTGCTTTTCAAATAAGTAATATTTCTTTTTTTTTTTTTTTTTTTGACAGGCAGAGTTAGACAGAGAGAAAGAGACAGAGAAAGGTCTTCCTTCCATTGGTTCACTCACCAAATGGCCGCTACGGCCGGCACGCACCATGCTGATCTGAAGCCAGGAGCCAGGTGCTTCCTCCTGGTCTCCCATGTGGGTGCAGGGCCCAAGGACTTGGGCCATCTTCCACTGCCTTCCCGGGTCACAGCAGACCAGGACAGAATCTGGCACCCCAACCAGGACTAGAACCCGGGTTGCTGGTGCCGCAGGTGGAGGATTAGCCTAGTGAGCCATGGCGCCGGCCGAAATAAGTAATATTTCAAAAATGCTAATAAACAATTCCAGAATTAAGAGGTTGGAAAATATCATCACATAAAAATCTCTAAAATCTTCAGTTCAACAAGATATCAAAAGCAAGTTAAAAAGAGATTTTGTGTAGCACATAACTGTCACTGGGTTAACACTCAGAATTTGTAAAGACAGATCAGTAAGAAAAATTAAAACCACCCAATTTCAGAAGAATAATCCTCTGTTAGTAACAAGCAGTCCCCAGAAGAGGAAGCCAAAAGAACTAACAAACATATGGGAAAAAGTATTGTCCCCACTGGTTATCAGGGAATTTCAAGTAAGGAAAAGGAGACACAATGTCGTTGGTTATCAGGGAATTTCAAGTAAGGAAAAGGAGACACAATGTCGTACCCAGCAGATCAGCAAGATTCAAAGAGGAAGGCGACCCCACGCGTGAGCAGCGAAGTAGAACACGGGACACAGACTCCGTCTCCCGAGTCGTGTGTTCCTCAGGCTGCGTGGGATCTGGCGACGTTGTTCAAACTCGTAACTCCACTCCTGGTATGTGCCCCCATGGACTCCGCACACAGGCCTCCGGGAGGTGTCCGGGGTGTCTACTCCAGCAAGCTGCGAATCTCAATTCCTGTCTGCAGGAGAGTGAATACCAGGTATGGGTCGAGGGTCCTCCGTCTGAAATGCACTAGGACTGTTTCAGATTCCGATCATCATGGGTTGAGGGATATTTGCGTGTACATAATGAGACATATTGGGGAACCCAAATTTACACAGGAAGTTCATGTATGTTGCACACACAACAGATACACATAGTCTGAAGGCCGTTTTATCCGACAGTTTTAATAATTTTGTGAAGGAAACACATCCCACAGTGTGGAACTTTCTTGTGTGGCATCATGTCAGTGCTCGGAGACTTTCAAGTGCTGGCACATTCCGGATTTCAGACTAAGGTTGCTTGACATGCAGTGGACTCACACAGTGAAATATAACCCACGGCAGGCAGAACAAAGGCATTGAAGCTACGTATAGGGAAATACCGTAATTCAGTTTCAACATTATAGCATTACTTGGGAAAAATCCAAGGGCTCATACATTCCACTATCATTTCTACTCATATGGTCATAATACTTGAGAGCATAGCAAATATTATAAACTGTGTGTGTGCCAGGTATGTGTGTAGTCCTATAACATATTATAAACTGTGTGTTACGTGTGCCATGTACATGTGTAGTCCTATAACATATTATAAACTGTGTGTTGTGTGTGCCAGGTACGTGTGTAGTCATATAACGTCTTACAAACTATGTGTACGTGTGCCATGTACGTGTGTAGTCATATAACGTATTGTAAACTGTGTGTGTGCCATGTACGTGTGTAGTCATATAACATCTTATACACTATGTGTGCGTGTGTAGTCATATAACGTCTTATACACTATGTGTACATGTGCCATGTGCGTGTGTAGCCATATAACGTCTTATACACTATGTGTACAAGTGCCATGTGCGTGTGTAGCCATATAACATCTTATACACTATGTGTGCGTGTGTAGTCATATAACGTCTTATACACTATGTGTACGTGTGCCATGTGCGTGTGCAGCCATGTAACGCACTTGAGACTGACAAGCTCTGAAACCAGGCAGCGGTAGCCCTGGGGCATGCAGGTGGTGCAGCTCCAGTTCCTTCCTGATTGCTTTCTCTTATGCATCCAGCACAGCAAAATCCAGTGGTGTTCAGCGTGACACGCTCTCTACCTTCCCAATCTTTCCAGTATTTCACAGCAAAAATGAAAACAGTTTCTACATTAAACTTTGTCCATGAAGAAAGTAAGCCCTTCCTCAATTGTATTTTTACCAATAGGAAAACATAAATGCTGAAATCATTTTTAAAAGATTTATTTATTGATTTGAAAGACAGAGTTACAGAGGCAGAGAGAGAGAGAGAGAGAGAGAGAGAGAAAGGTCTTCCATTCACTGGTTCACTCCCCAAATGGTCACAGTGGCCGGAGCTGGGCTATTCCGAAGCCAGGAGCCAGGAACTTCTTCCAGGTCTCCCACGTGGGTGCAGGGGCCCAGGCACTTGGGCCATCTTCTACTGCTTTCCCAGGCCATAGCAGGGAGCTGGATCAGAAGTGGAGCAGCCAGGATTTGAACTGGTGCCCATATGGGATGCCGGCACTGCAGGTGGCAGCTTTACATGCTACACCACAGCGCCGGCCCCTGACATCATTTCATCAGTTTTTGGTGACCTCTGGCTTACATGTGTGCAGACTCTGACAGTGGACACAACCCTTCTCCCTATGAAGTGCTCTTCCCAGATCAGTGTTGCCTTGTGAGGTGACAAGCTTTGACGAAAGACATTGAACTGGTGCAGGGAGCTAAGCTGCTGCCTGCAAGTCCAGCAGCCCACATCGGAGCATAGGGGTGAGTTTCGGCCACACCCCGCTCCTGGTTCATGCGCCTGGGAAGGCAGCAGGTGAGGGCTCAACTGCTTGGGACCCTACCACCCCTGTGGGAGACCAAGATGGAGCTCCTGGCTGCAGCCTGGCCCAGCCCAGCTGCTGCGGCCAGATGGAAGAGATATTCTCTCTCTTTCTCTCTCTCTCTCTCTCCACATTTAAAATTAATAAATACATCTTTTTCAAGACACTGAACTGTCCAGGAATATCACCAAGGACAAGATCCCAGTGCCATCTTCACACACCAGCACCCATCAATGCCCACTTTTCCGATGCAGTTTTCTGAACCTGGGCTTCCTGTAGTGGGAAGGAGTGTGAACAGGGCGTCTCTCATATACAAGGGCGTCTTGTCAAATTCGGTTCTAGGGTGCCTTGACAAGTTCCCAGGTTTGCCTGACTGCATACGTACCCTGGGACACTTTGCCGTGTCTGTAACAGAACCAGTCCTAACGTAAAAACACAAGCACCCCGTCGTCCCTGCACTGACTGCGCCCTGTGTCCTGTGTGTGTGACCGCCACAAAGGCTGTCCAGGGGTGGTCCACAGGGCCTCTCGCATGACCAGTGTCGGGCCACAGCCAGGCAGCTGAAGTGGGTCAGGAAACCGCAGAAGCTTCCAGAATCCAGCTCACAGCCCACTGCTGAATGAGCCACACACAGAGCAGAGAGCATTCGTGTCTCCTACCTCATGCTCTTTGGAGCTCTGAGCACCAGGGTTGGGCTTAATAAGGATGATCTTAATGGCATGTAGTAAACGATACCTCATTCACGCACTTCCCAGCAATGCTAAACTACACTAAGCTAGGGAAGTCCATCGAACGGATGAAGTACATTTCAATGTGTCTTAGTCTTGAGCTTTTTTTCTACTGAAGTTTTACAGTCTCGTCAAATTCAAAGTAAATTGCTGCCTGTGTATTGCAAAGGTGGACGCTGCTTTTAAAGTCCGGACTCCTCTTCCTTTACATTTTTCACAAAGGTCAAGCCCCTCTCTGGCCTATGGACAGAGCTTCCATTAGACAGAGAACCTGTTTGTTTCGGTCATTTCTTCGCTACTCCCAATCGGCCACCCTGCCCTTTCCTGTGCCATGGAGAACTTAGAAGGAGAGATCCAGAGGCAGGGCTCTCATCTCCCAGGACTTAACTCATCAGTTAAGGTCCTGAATTCTATGCCTTGGGCACGAGATGGCCCGGGAACGATCGTGTGAAAAGCAAGGACAATTCTAAAGACAAGCTAAGAACCAGCTCAAATCAAAGAGCCAAGGATGCCACACAAAGCCTGGAACTTCTTAGAACGCTGGACTAGGCCACTGCTGGCCACCTGGGACCTCACTTACGAGTCACTGGCTCCTCCCTTTGACATCTGTACAGCCATCCATTCCATGCTAATTCATGTTACATACTGTTTCCGGATACACAGCAGAATACCGCAGGCCACTGCATGTACGTTTTAAACGTTGTCACATACACTGACTAGAGCTGACACATGCATCTGTCCTGTGCGTTCCAGCCACCTGTGTGATACTGAGGGTTACGTCTACGTAAAGCAACAGAGAGGTGGAAATGATCGCACACACTTGGCAAGTTCAAGGTTTCAAGCGGTGAAAAGAAAGTGTCTTACTTATACCCTGTCAAAGCCATCCCGGTCCCCGCTGCTGCTTCCTCCCGCGGAGTCCCAGGGAATTCGCCACACAATGTAATCTCAGTTTACGTGTGAGTTTGCTCCTGCTTCCGTGTTTCCGATACCGCTGTTTGAGCTCTTTCTTCCTGACAAGCCACTGCTGCTTTGAGGTTTTATCTGTGAGATTCGTGTCTTTGGGGCTCATTAGCAACATTTCCAGAGATTACAATGTCAACAGCACCTAATTACTGGTCTGTGAGAAAGGTCTTCTTGAGTACATAAAATCCAGGGCCAGGCCCGGTGCACAATGGGTGGCTCAGATCCCCAATTTTATCACCACTAAGTAGCAAACAAATTAATAATGCTACCTGCACGCTCGCAGGACAATTACTGCTGCTAAAAGCAAACGGCTCTGAAATTTGGCGAAGTGGTGTCCCTCATTTCTTATTTCCGAATAGTACCAAGGACTGGTTCCTGTGTTGCAGGAATGACCCTGTTGCTCTCCTTAGCCCAAGTTTCCATTCTGCTTAGGAAGGACGCAGCCTGGTGTTAAAGGATTTTTTAAAAAATATTTTATTTCACTTAATTTTGTTCTAACGCTGGATGTTATCTTGTGCTTAGGCCCAGCAGAAAGTGAGCTGCTAAAGAAGCAAAGGAAAGCCTGGTTCTTTCAACGTACGAGGTCCCACTGCTCGGGCTGCGCGGCTCACGTGGAGGGCTTGGCGCGGACACGCCAGGCTCCCCTGGGGACTATACTGGGGACAGCCCTGCAGGGATTGGACAGGCACGGCACTCACATCCTACCTGGGATTCTACCCGTGGCGCGTGAGGTGGGCCTCCTTCCGCACGCCACCAGGCAGGGGGGGCATGGAGGTGACGTCACCACAGAGTCTGGAGTTCACTGAGACTGGGACCGCAGTCCCCAGGGCCCGTGCCTGCCCTCGCTGCGGCATCACCTACTGCCCTTCTGTGAGAGTCGTTGGACACAGGACAACATGCTGTCACGCGCGAAGGCTTGGGGCAAGTTAGAGTACCCGGATCAAGTCCCTAGCTCCTGGCTTCGGCCTGGTCCAGCACTGGCCACTGTGGCCATTTGTGGAGTGCACCAGCAGATGGAAGCTTGCTCCCTCTCTCTCTCTCTCTCTCTCTGTAACTCTACCTTTCAAATAAATAAATAAATCTTCAAAAAAAAAAAAAACTTACTTTGTTGTAAAAGGTGTTGAAATCCACACATGTGGGATCTTCAAAAAGTTCATGGAAAATGCATGTTATTAAAAAAGCTATGCAGATATTTCTATTTTTTGCATCAAAATTAAACTTCTCTTCGAATTTCATTTTCTATGAATTTTTTGAAGAAATTTAGTTTTCCCTCGGGCCTGAAGAGGGCACACACCTTTCCTGCAGTTACATCAGGAACCCATTGGTCCTCGGAAAACCCCCTGGGCACTGTCCAGGCCAGGCCATCACCCTCCCTCTTTCTTTTAAAATAGTTATTTATTTGAAAGGCAGAGAGAGAGAGAGTCTCTCATCTGCTTGTTCACTCCCAGATGGCCACAATGGCCAGGGCTGGGCCAGATTGAAGCCAGGAGCTTCTTCTGTGTCTCCCACGCGGGTGCAGGGGCCCAAGGACTTGGGCCATCTTCTACTGCTTCCCCAGGCCGTAGCAAGGAGCTGGATCGGAAGTG
The DNA here is from genome assembly GCF_964237555.1 of Oryctolagus cuniculus. Classification (NCBI taxonomy): domain Eukaryota; kingdom Metazoa; phylum Chordata; class Mammalia; order Lagomorpha; family Leporidae; genus Oryctolagus; species Oryctolagus cuniculus. The sequence goes on along the minus strand of NC_091444.1, from coordinate 106,097,204 downwards.
GAGCAGCCAGGGCACAAACCAGTGCCCACGTGAGATGCCAGGGTTGCAGGTGATGGCTTTACCTGCTATGCCACAGCGCTAGGCTCGGGTCTCCTCTTTCTAAGGGGATGAATCCTTACTCCCCACACTAGAACCTTAGTGACGCAGCTTTGCCCCGGCACTGCTTACTTATTTTAGACAAGTGGATTAACCAGAACCAGTTAACTGGAAACTTTTGTGAACGAGAATTACTTCCTGAAAATATCTTCAGGAGGAGGAAGGTGGCTGGGGGCTGTGTCAGAGCCCTCTCTGGAGACTCCCTGTGTGAACACTGCCACGCTGGCCACCCTGCCAGGCACAGCAAAGAGCCCTGTGGCACATTGCAGTAGTGCGGGTCGTCAAAAAGCCTTTACGTTCCATTGCACCGGCAAAGCCAAAAAAAAAAAAAAAAAAAAAAAAGTGAACGAATGAAGTTAGGAGGGTTTTCAGTGGACAGAGAGGAAGTGACTTTAAATCTTGCATTTTCAGGGCTGAGGTCAGCAAGTCGCAGTGCTCGTCTTGGCTGTGGCTGCCCTACATGCCAGGCACCCCTCAAAGTCATTGGTGTTACTTCAAGCGGAAAGATTTGAAAACTGAGTCGCTTGGTTGTGGAAAGCCAACTGTGGATGCAAGACCCTCCACTGTGTTTTTGAGCAGCGGGACAGTGCAGCTGAGCACGGATTCTGAAGCCACATTTTTACAGCAAGGTGGATCGGGGGTAACTTCCCGGACGGGTTTGAACTGTTGAGAAGTCCGGAGATGAATCAGTTTGGTTTAAATGCCAGTGCCTTCGAAGCTTGCTGCCTCGTAAGCTGGCCCATGTGAGCGGTGAGTCCAGTCTCAGTGTCACTGTGACCTAACGGCCAGCTCGGGGGAGCCAGCCGGGGCAGCCAGCCACGGTGGCTTAAGGTTCCTTTATACCCAGCGTGGCCTCTGCAAGCAGACATACGAGCCCTGGAAAAGCCGTCTCCATGCACAGAGGCCCAGGGAGGAGACAGGTTCCTCCCTGCTCAAGTGTTCAAAAACTGGAGAATGTAGGGACCCACGATTTAAACTCCTATCACACTCTTCACACTCTCTTCTTTGCATAAGACGCATTATGTAACCTACCTTTAAATGTTCCCCTGCTCTTTGACCATCATCAATAATCATTCGAACTAATACCGTCAGGGTTTGCTAACCCAACATGCTTCTTACAACCCATGAAGATTAATACGCTTTAAATGATGAGTCCCTGGGCGCCTGTGTTGTGGTGCAGTGAGTTAAGCCACTGCTTGTAAGGACAGCATGCCATGCGGGAGTGCCGGTTAGATTCCTGGCTGCTCCGCTTCCGATCCAGCTCCCTACCAGTGCGCCTGGGAAAGCAGTGGAGGATGGCCCAAGTGCTCGGGCCCCTGCACCCACGTGGGAGACCAGGATAGAGTTTCTGGCTCCTGGTTTCGGCTTAGCCTAGAGCCGGCTGTTGCAGCCATTTGGAGAGTAAAATAGGAAATGGGAGCTCTCTCTCTCTCTCTCTCTCTCTCTCTCTCTCTCTTTCTCTGTGTCTCCCATTCTATGTTGCCCTGCCTTTCAAACACATAAATAAATCTTTTCAGAAAATGATGCATTTTTGGGGTGGGCTTTGGGTGCTGTGGTTAAGACATCACTAGGGCCACCTGCAGCCCAGCTTCCTGCTAATGCACGCTCTGGGAGACAGCAGATGGCGGCTCAGGTAAAGGGGTTCCTGTCACCTACATGGGCCCTAGACTGAGCTCCTGGCTCCTGGCTTCGACCTGGCCCAGCCCTTACCATGGCAGGCTTTTGAGGGAGTGAATCGGCAGATGGAGGCTTTCTCTCTCTCTCTCCCTCTCAAATGAAAATAAAGACGTTCTTTCAAGTTACTTTATCCCACCCTGGGGACCCTCAGGGGCACTGCTTGCACAGTAGACAGTTAGGCGCTGGGCACCGGCAGAATGTAACGAGAGCTTCGGGTTTGCTGGTGGTTTAATGAGCCAGAAATGGGACTCGCGCTGAGACAGGATCTGGCTCTGAAGTAGGACTGAACTCCTTCCCAGGGAGCGGCCATTCGAACTACACGTCGGTAGCCTGGGCTTCGGCCTACCTAAGCTTCGAGTGATGGCCTGGCCGAAACAAGTCCCCCATGCACCCAGGGCGCGAAGGAAAAGCAAAGTCAGGCCGGCCGAGGGCTGCGCTGAGTGGGGGCCCCACCTCCGAGCGCGAGATCCTTACCTTTGGGCGGAACAGGGATGGACACTGGCTCGTCGACGTCCATGCACTCAGCGTCTACCTATGGGTCAACCAACAGGCCCGTTACTAACGTCCAAGACGGCCAACGGGGCGCATGCAGTTTCTTCATTAAACGAAATTTTAGTCCACCGTTCAGAACACAGGCTCTTGGCCTCTCCTCCTTGCCATTTGTATGAGGGCCTGAGAGAGAAGGATCCCTTGGCTTTGCCAACCTTAGAGGAGTCTCTGGGAATCTCACCAGCAGCTGGCCCTTTGCCACCAACCCCCAGCACACAGAACACCATGGTTTTCCTGCCTGGGGGCCCAGCCACCATCACTGGGCGTGAAGGCTGCACTTTCCTTGCTGCTATATTGTCGCTCCCCCTCTTCGTGGAGGAACGACACAGGACCCTGCGCTGTTCTTTCTGTCTGCTCGGCCCTCCCCGGGTTTGCTGCTGGTTCTTCCCGGGTTGGCTACTATCCCTTCCACCTCCGTGGAAGGGCAGTTCCCCCTGGCCACATTCCCCACTTCCGCAGGGGAGCGGCACTCCGCCGGCCGGCTCTCTGGGGGGCTGCACAGGCGTTCCTTCAGATGTTCCCCTTAGATGTTCCTGGTGCATGCCGTCTCTCTCCTCCTTTATAGTCCTCCTCTGCCAATCCCAACTCGGCTGCCCACACGCCGAGTACGCTGCTCTCCTCCAATCAGGAGCAAGTCCTACAGTTTATTGGTTGAACTGGAGGCAGCTGCGTAGAAGCTGTTTTCTTCTCTCCCAGCGCCATATTGTGGGAGAGCAGATGCATAGAATAAGTCTTAATTCCAGTAACTCAGTCTAGTCCGGATTGCTCCCCACACTATATATATATTTTTTAAATCAGGGTCCAGCTGATGGCTGTGGTTAAGCGCCTACTTTCTCCCTTTGCACAGGAAGTGCCTCCACCAGGGTTGGCCTCCTGGGCTGTGCCCAACCACACTGGCTCGTGCTGCTTATGGGGTGGGGGGTCACTCCTGGTCCTATCCCAGCACCGTGGAAACTGACACCTGCCCTTCCTGCTACTGCCACAGGCCTGGCCTAAGAGATGTCGAACACAGAAGGGCCCAGCTACCTACCGAGGACGCGCCATGATCGCTGGACGACGGTGTCGTGTCAACCAAGTTCACCTTAGACTGCACGTACAGAGGCTTCACCTTCTGAAAGACACGGAAGGCGTGCCCTGGGTGACAGAGAGCCAACGGTGGTCCCGACACACAGGTGTCAACAGGTTCCACCCTCAGACAGCCAGGACATGCTGACTGCTCCTGAGTGGCTCCAGGCTGGCTGGGGACATCCTGTCCTCCTAACCAGCGGGCCCTTGGAGAGAAAACCCAAGAAAAACGTGTCCCTCGGTGTCTCCTCAGACCCGCCCTCCTCCTCATCGTCCCTGCCGTGGGGAACCTACGGCCATCGGCCCCTGGCATCCGCACCTTCTGCACACACAGATCCAACCCATCGCAGGTGCCAAATACTCAGAAAAAAAAAAAAAAAAAAAAAACCTGCGCCAGCGCCGCGGCTCACTAGGCTAATCCTCCGCCTAGCGGCGCCGGCACACCGGGTTCTAGTCCCGGTTGGGGCGCCGGATTCTGTCCCGGTTGCCCCTCTTCCAGGCCAGCTCTCTGCTGTGGCCAGGGAGTGCAGTGGAGGATGGCCCAGGTGCTTGGGCCCTGCACCCTATGGGAGACCAGGAAAAGCACCTGGCTCCTGGCTCCTGGCTCCTGGCTCCTGCCATGGGATCAGCGCGGTGCACCAGCCGCAGCGCGCCAGCCGTGGCGGCCATTGGAGGGTGAACCAACGGCAAAGGAAGACCTTTCTCTCTGTCTCTCTCTCTCACTGTCCACTCTGTCAAAAAAAAAAAAAAAAAAAAAAAAAAAAAAAAAAAAAAAGCTGCATCTGTGCTGAACTTGTTCAGACTTTGCAATATGCTGATACTCCCTAAATAAGGCACTGCGACATTTTGCGTAGCGTTCACATTGCACTGGGTGTTGTACGTAGTCTAGAGGTGAGGCAAGGGCAGCTCACGCAGACTGTGCCACTTCATGGAAGGCACTTGTGTATCTCTGTATTTGGGGGTCCTGAAACCAAGCACCCGTGGACACGGGTGGACGAGCGACCACTCTTGGACCTGGCCGGGACTCACGAGGCCAGCCCCCAGCAGCCCTCGCTGCTGGAAGGCTCCGTGACGCGGTCCTCAATCCCACGAACTGACAGGTAGAGGGGAGGGGACACCTCTTCCTGGACTGCAGAAGCAGCTGGTGCAGATGGGCCTGTCCCCGACACCAGACCCTGCCCCGCTGGTGCAGACAGGCCTGGCCCCGACACCAGACCCTGCTCCGTGAACCGCGCCCATGCACGTGCACGCTGGGAAGGCCAAGGGCACACCAAGCTGATCCAAAGCAGGCTAAGGAGCACGCACAGACCCTCGGGATTTGTGTGACGTCTTCTCTAGCCGGGGCTCCTCTCCTTGGCTTACACGTATGTACGTATGTGTGCACATATGTGTGGCTGCCTGCATTTGACTCTCCCCCCAGCCCATTCTTTTTTTGTTTTCCCTGAAAATTTTTTCATATTTAATATTCAATATTTTATGTGGGTATTTTATTTGGATATGATGGTGAACGCTGCAATCTGGGGCCTGTGTTTTGATTTACGCTGATGGTGCTGTGTGAACTCCTGCTTTGTTGATTCTAAGACAGTCTTCTGAGAGTTGAGCACCCCTAAAATCGCGATGTGTCTTATGCTCCACATCTCCCCTCCACTCTGCAAGGGGGCCCAAGCCTCCTTCAGCTCCCATCTGCATCACCCCCGGGGCTTCCCTCCCACGCCCACCCATGGCTGCTGATGCTGTCCTTCAGTGAGGTGGCCTTCCTCCTCTGCCCACAACTCTGGAATGCTCCCCGTTTTACTGGGAGTGAGACATCCACATCCCCGCGCCTCCCTCAGCGCGTGACTCACTGCTCTCACCCCTGCCTGCGGGCGCTCAGACACGACCGGCACATGCCTACCTCAGAGCCTTGCCCTGGCTGGAAACCTATCTCCTGACTACAGAGGGCTCCTTGCCTCCCTACCTGCCAGTCTTTCGTGGAAACAATGGAAGAGGCCATTGTGGGCACCAGCGCTGTGGCATGGCGGGTAAAGCTGCCGCCTGCAGTGCCGACATCCCATATGGGCACCGGTTCAAGTCCCAGCTGCTCTACTTCCAATCCAGCTCTCTGCTGTGGCCTGGGGAAGCAGTGTAAGATGGCCCAAGTCCTTGAGCCTCTGCACGCACGTGGGAGACCCGGAGGAAGCTCCTGGCTGCTGGCCTCAGATCGGTGCAGCTCCGGCCGTTGAGGCTAGTTGGGGTGTGAACCAGTGGATAGAAGACTTCTCTCTCTCTCTGCCTCTCCTTTTCTCTCTCTGTAACTCTGACTTTCAAATAAACAAATCTTAAAACACACACTAAGGGCCCCTCACAGCTCCCGTGGAATCCCGGCCCCCATTATGTCCAGGGCCTCGAGTCTGAGCCTGCGTCTGAGCTTCGACTCCCGGCCCGCCCTGCTCTCCCGAGAAGTGAGCGTTCTCTTCCTGTAATGAACCTTTGCCGTTCTACTCAGGATCTGCGCGAGCCTCCCTCAGTCCATCGTCTGAGGCTCCCAGAGCCTGTCCTGGCCCTCGCCTTCCTACTCCCTGCTCCTACAGCAACACAATCCCCAGCTGAGTGTGGGATTTGGCTGCAGAGACAGAGACCACTTTTCTCCGTGTCTCTCCTGATTAGATGCAGGGCCAGGTCTAGGGACAAGAGCGGGAGTGATGTGTCCCACTGTTGGGCCGTGTGCTTGAGGATAAACCTTCTTCCCTCTTCTCTCTTTGTAGTCTCCACACGCACAGGGGGACTGGCTGCATTCATTCACGAGGATGAGACAGAGGCCCTGGGATATGGCTGAGCAGGAAGACTGCGGGAACCTGGGCATGATTTCGTGGGATTCTGCTCTTCGTGGCTCACTGGCCTGCCCAGAGCTGCTCACCATAGTGCTGGGCCCCTGTTCACATTTCTTCAGTGTTGCTATTTCATTTTGTTTTAGCTGTGAAATTTTTTTTTTTTTGACAGGCAGAGTGGACAGTGAGAGAGAGAGACAGAGAGAAAGGTCTTCCTTTGCCGTTGGTTCACCCTCCAATGGCCGCCGCAGCCGGCGCACCGCGCTGATCTGAAGGCAGGAGCCAGGTGCTTTTCCTGGTCTCCCATGGGGTGCAGGGCCCAAGTACTTGGGCCATCCTCCACTGCACTCCCGGGCCACAGCAGAGAGCTGGCCTGGAAGGGGGGCAACTGGGACAGAATCCAGCACCCTGACCGGGACTAGAACCCGGTGTGCCGGGTGCCGCAGGTGGAGGATTAGCCTAGTGAGCCGCGGCGCCGGCCTGTGTGTTATTTTTAAAACCTATGCATGGATTTCAAAATCTTCTGCTCTGAAACAAACATTTTTAAAGTTTTGTTTATTTATTTGAAAGGTAGAGTGACAGAGAGAGATCTTTCATCCACTGGTTCACTCCCCAAATGCCCACAATGGCCAGGGCCCAGCCAGGCCAAAGCCAGGACGCAGCACTCCATCTGGGTCTCCCCGGGAGTCGCAGGGACCCGAGTACTTGGGCCGCCGCTGCTGCTTCTCAGGACGCGCGCTAGCAGGAAGCTGCCCTGGAGGCAGAGGAGCTGGGACTTGAATCAGCCCTCCCACGAGATGCTGGAGTCTCACGCAGCCGCTCAACCCGCTGCATTTAATTGTGTTTCTGCACAAACTTTTTGAAGTACCTGTGTATGTGAGAGTTGGGGAGAAAAAAGACTTAAACCTGTAGATCAGAGGGCGTCATTTTATTCAAGGGAAGTGAACAAAATAATGCTTGTTTACTCAAGCTCTAGTGACTACTTTGAATTTCTAGGCCAAAAAAATAAAAATAAAAATAAGGCCCAAATAACCAAGCTGGCGAGGAGGCAGATGAATCGGCAACATACAAAACTAAACTGGCCTTTGTCATGTCGGGACACGGCAAAGTGAAGACAACTTCCCTTCGAGAGAAACAGAAAGACAGCAAACACACGGTCCAGTTTATAAGAAATAAATCATGGCTGGCGCCGCAGCTCACTAGGCTAATCCTCCGCCTTGCAGCGCCGGCACACTGGGTTCTAGTCCCGGTCGGGGTGCCGGATTCTGTCCCAGTTGCTCCTCTTCCAGGCCAGCTCTCTGCTGTGGCCCGGGAGTGCAGTGGAGGATGGCCCAGGTGCTTGGACCCTGCACCCCATGGAGACCAGGAAAAGCACCTGGCTCCTGCCTTCGGATCAGCGCGGTGTGCCAGCCGCGGCGGCCATTGGAGGGTGAACCAACGGCAAAGGAAGACCTTTCTCTCTGTCTCTCTCTCTCTCACTGTCCACTCTGCCTGTCAAAAAAAAAAAAAAAAATTCACAGCTAAAACAAAATGAAATAGCAACACTGAAGAAATGTGAACAGGGGCCCAGCACTATGGGCCAGGCCTCCACCTGCAGCACCAGCATCCCATGTGGGCGCCAGTTCTAGTCCTGGCTGCTCCACTTCCGACCCAGCTCTCTGCTATGGCCTGGGAAAGCAGTGGAAGATGGCCTGAGTGCTTGGACCCCTGCCTCTCACGTGGGAGACCTGGAAGAAGCTCCTGGCTCCTGGCTTTGGATTGGCCCAGCTCCAGTCATTGCAGCCATCTGGGGAGTGAACCAGTGGATGGAAGACCTCTCTCTCCATCTCTCCCTCTCTCTGTCTGTAACTCTGCCTCTCAAATAAATAAATAAAATCTTTAATAACAAAACAAGACGGGGGTGGTTGGGGAGATGTGTGGCATAGGGGTTAAGATGCTCGTATCCCATGTCGGGATGCCTGGGTTCCAGTCCTGGCTCCACTTCTGGTTCCAGCTTCCTACTGATGTGCACGCTGGGAGGCAGCAGATGATGCCTGCCTGCTACCCACGTGGGAGTCTCCGATGCAGTTCCGGGCTCCTAGCTTGGCCTGGCCCAGCCCCAGCACTCAGGGAGTGAAACAGCAGATGGAAGATTCTCTCTCTCTCTCTCTCTCTTTTTCTCTCTCTCCCCACCCCCAACCCCTGCCTCTCAAATAAAATCGGATAAACACAAATTTAAAAAAGAAAAAGGACTGAGTTCACTAATGTGCTTGAGCTGGCATGTTTTTGAGATGCAGAACAGTGTTGCCTAATACACAATTCAAGTTCGGACCAGAAAACATGACCAGGTGACAATAATACAGTGCCTGATTCGGGCCAAAACAGCATTATATGTGGATTCTCCCCTATTTTATTGGTAAAGCTGATGAAATATCTAAAATGAGGAGCACTCTGACTGTGCAAACTTCAGGTGAGAAGAGGAGAAACCGAGTGGACGAGACAGATTCTTGTCTACGTAGACCAGTTTAGAATGTTGCAGGGGAGTTGATTATTAAAATCCTTAGCCAGGCACAGGTTATTGTATGAATTTAGTTAAAAACAGGAAATACTTCTATGTTGTTTCACCAGTATACTCAAGTTCTTTGGTCTCCTTAAAAAACTTAAATGTAATATGACATATATGAAATTTGTTTACCTTAAAAAGTTATAAATAAATAATTGGAAAAAACCTTAAATTCAGAAAATGATCTTAAAATGACACAGAAAAATTTTAAGAAAATAATTTTAGAGTGTGAGCCTCAGCAAAAAAAAAAAAAAATGTCATATTTGTGTTTCTCCTGTCCTGTGCCACACACCTAACTTACCCTCAGAGCACGTGGCATCCTGGTGGGTACCGGACAGAGCTGGAATCTACTGGGCACAGTTCCACACTGGGCATCATTTACCTCAACAATCTGAACCCGCAACTGAAGACGGTGAGTCAAACAGGCTAAATAAGACGTGCCGTGGCACTGGCTTTATTACAAATGCCCTTGACTATGAGCGTGAGGGGCCTGGTAGTAGCAACAGGTTCTTGTGCCTCCCTTCTCACTGTGGAGCAAGTGGACACTCGGATGGGCTTGGCTATCCCCCTGGCTTCCGCCTACGAGCACGGATGGGGGGACGGGCAGGGGGTCCTCGGACGAGTCACCCTCCCTCTTCTGCTGCCGGCACTGGGCTCCACCGTAGCCCACCCCCGTGCACCCTGGCAGCGCACGGCCGTCTCTGCTCACCCTGGGCTGAGCTCGGTGGGGTCACGCACTCTGCCTCACTCTCCTCCCCGCACACAGTGGCCGCGCTGCTCTAGCCCTGCGTCAAAGGGGCTCCACAAGGGTTGCATCCGAACAAGAGGTCCAGACGGCTGAGCAAGGGCAACCGAACGAGACGGGCACTCACGACGTAATTGAAGGACGTGTCGGCCAGCACCGCGAACTGCCGGAACAGCGTGTGCCGCGTGAACATCTCGTTCTTGAGCACGTGGTAGCTGCAACCAGAGGAGCAGTGACAAACAGGTGTAGAGCGACCGCGGAGCAAGCGAGTGTCCTGCTGGCGCGGGCAAGGAAACCTGCAGATGTTGCCAAGCTAAAGTTCCAACGTACTAGCAGGGACTTAGGACTTTAGCCTTGTTAAAGACACGCATTTTCCTGCTGGGAAAAGGCACAGGAGTAACGGCAAGGACCACCTTTAGGGTCCAGACTGGGATTTAGAAACACCTCCCGGCCGGCGCCGCGGCTCAACAGGCTAATCCTCCACCTTGCGGCGCCGGCACACCGGGTTCTAGTCCTGGTTGGGGCACCGGTCGCTCCTCTTCCAGGCCAGCTCTCTGCTGTGGCCAGGGAGTGCAGTGGAGGATGGCCCAAGTGCTTGGGCCCTGCACCCCATGGGAGACCAGGAGAAGCACCTGGCTCCTGCCATCGGATCAGCACGGTGCGCCGGCCACGGCGGCCATTGGAGGGTGAACCAACGGCAAAAGGAAGACCTTTCTCTCTGTCTCTCTCTCTCACTGTCCACTCTGTCACAAACAAACAAAACAAAACAAAACAAAACAAAACAAAACACTTCCCATGCACCTTTCAGAAGTGGTTGTCTCTAGATCTAAGGTAATAAACACGTCTGATACACCTGGGACCTTCCATGCCAGAAAGCAAGGGAGTCATCAAGGACGCGGTCAAGAGGACAGCGCAGGGGCCGCGCTGTGGCCCAGTGGTTAAGACACTGCTTGGGGGCTTGCATCCCATCTCGGGGTGCCTGGGCTTTGGTCTCGGCTCTGCTTCTGATGCAGCTTCCTGCTAATACACACCTTGCAAGACAGCAGGGGCTGACTCAAGTAGTTGGGTCCCTGCCACCCAGGTGGAAGGCTTGGACTGAGCCCCCAGCTCCCGGCTTTAGACTGGCCAAACCCCAGCTGCTGAAATTGAGGGCACTGGTGCCGGTGCTGTGGCGTAGCGGGCAAAGCCGCCACCTGCAGTGCTGCCATCCTATAGGAGCACCGGTTCAAGTCCCGGCTGCTCCACTTCCGATCCCGCTCTCTGCTGTGGCCTGGGACAGCAGCAGAAGATGGCCCAAGTCCTTGGGCCCCTGCACCCACGTGGGAGACCTGGAAGAAGCTCCTGGCTCCTGGCTTCTGACTGGCCCATATGTTGCAAATAAATATTTTTTTTAAAAAGAACGTGGCTGCCAACTTGAAAAATTCCCATTCATTTAACATTAGAGCAAGCGAGCATCAAACACAATAAGGTCCACCATGTACGTGAACACAGCAAATGCCTAATGTTAGTAATCTGGGAACGGTGCAGCCCATCCAGACTGCAAATGATGCTAACATGAGCAGATCTGCGTCAGGAAACACGCTCTGGAGAGAGACAGGAGGAAGGCTGGGCAAGCTTCTGCTCGCGCCCAGGAGGGAGCAAAAACCCCACAGTGTCCAGTGACACAGCTCCAAGTGCGGCTCACGGATCCTGTCGGCTGTCTCAGCAGACATCCAAAACAGGGACAGGAGAATCCAGGAGAGCCCCGGAGGAGCTTCTTACCTAACCAGCAGACCCCCACGACAGAGGCGGGAGACGCACAAGGTCTGCAGAACGGTCTAGGAGCCAAACGGACCAGAACCGAGAGGGAAAACAAGTGAAGAAGGCCACTGGACTCCCAGAACTGGACGGGCAGCAAGCAGAGGGACAGAGCGACCCAGCACTTGGGCCATCCTCCACTGCCTTCCCGGGCCACAGCAGAGAGCTGGCCTGGAAGAGGGGCAACCGGGACAGAATCCGGTGCCCCAACCGGGACTAGAACCCGGTGTGCCAGTGCCACAGGCGGAGGATTAGCCTAGTGAGCCATGGCACCAGCCCCATCACAAAGTTCCTTTCAAGAGGGAAACCAGAGGACCCAGTAGGCACAGGAGAAGGCAACGCATTGAGAGGGCAGTGTGGTACCTGCAGCCTCCAACAGGGGTGGTGGGGAAACTTTTCTCTGCCAAGGGCAATTTGCATATTTATACCACCACTTGAGGGCCACACACAATCATCAACTTAGAAATCAGCCTGTGGTTGCCTTGGCGGGCCCAGATCAGATGGATCTGTGGGCTGAATGTGGCCTGTGACCTGCAAGCTCTCCACTTTGCCACCGCTGCTCTAGAAGACGGGAGGCGCACAGGACGGGCTCTCCCCCAGGAGGAGCCAGACCCACCAGCACCTTGGACTTGATCCTGCAGCCATCACTGGGGTCTCTAACCTCCAGGCTGCGAGATGACAAATGTGTGTTGTTTCAGAGGGCTGCACATGGGGTCATTCGGCACAGCAGCAACAGGGACCTGATACGCAGATCGGGGGACAACTGTGTGATAGTAATTCTGGGAAATCAGTTTCATAGAAAGCGGAACCAGGAGCAGCCGATGTCGTGGCGCAGGACTTAAAGCACCACCTGTGTCGCTGGCATCCCTCAGGAGGACGGCTTTGAGTTCCGGCTGCTCCCCTTCGACCCAGCTCCCTGCTACTTTGCCCGGGAAGGCAGCAGAAGATGGCCCAAGTACCTGGAGCCTTGTCCCCGATGTGGGAGGCCTGGATGGAGCTCCAGGTTCCTGGCTCCAGCCTGGCCCAGCCTCAGACTTTGTGTCCATTTGGGGAGTGATCCAGTAGATGGAAGATCTCTATATATCAGTCTTTCCCCCTCTCTCTGTAACTCTGCCTTTTGAATAAATTAAAAAAAAATTTTTTTAAATAAAATGTAACTAGGAAATAGAATCAAGAAGATATGGAGGGGCTGGAGTCGTGGCATAACAGGTTAAGCCACTGGCTGCGGCACTGGCATCCCATATGAGGACAGGTTTGAGCCTGGCTGCTCCTCTTCCAATCCAGCTCCCTGTTGATGCACCTGGGAAAGCAGCATAGGATGGCCCAAGTGCTTGGGCCCCTGCACCCACGTGGGAGTGGGTGAAGCTTCTGGATCCTGGCTGCAGTCTGGCCCAGCCCTGGCTGTTACAGACATTTTGGGAGTGAACCAGTGGATGGAAGATCTCTTTCTTTCTTTCTCTCTCTCTTCCTCTCCCTCTCTCTCTCTCTTTCCCCTCTCTCTTCCCTCTCTCTGTAACTTGCAAGTAAATAAAAATAAATCTTAAAAAAAACAAAGATACAGAAAACTTTCATGGTCTTTAAGGTATGAAAATAAAAAGAATCAACCAGTTAAGATATGTTTATCAGGAAACAGCCCAGCTAATTTAAAAGTCAGGTTTACCATAAAATCTAGTAATGAATACTTTTTATTCTTATTATTTCTCAGAGAGCAAAGAAGGATAACTTTACAGCTAATACGAGGAGGCCAGAAGGACTTCGATACCAACAGCAGTCAAGGACAGTATGAGAAAGAAAAAAAAAAAAAGCAACTCAACCACATTCGTGAGCATGGACAGAAAGTTCTTAAATGTCAGCAGATGGACTTCCCATTCCCGGAAGGCTGGGGTGGGGGTTCCATGTCCAGTGCTACCCCTGAAGACAGTGGAATGGCCTAGACAGCATGTCCACTTTTAAAGAGACCAGAGAGCCGTGGTAGTAACGTGGACCACAACCACGGCCCCGCAGCTCTATGACAGTAGGATGGGGCTGGAGTAGCAAGGTTCTCACTTGGCCGTGGAATTAAAATGCATGGCCTATCCCTTCCCCACTTCAAAATATTTGCCCATGATATTTCATAAGAATATTATAGTAATACAGTAATATCACCAAAAAATGACTACACATCATTGAGTTCACTTTCCCTAAAGTGTGTGATGTTGAGGGCGCCTTGGGGAAGCACGGGAAAGGGGCCCACCCCATCACAGCAAGTCCGCGTGACTGCGGCGCTGTGATTTTTTTTTTTTTTTTTTGACAGGCAGAGTGGACAGTGAGAGAGAGAGACAGAGAGAAAGGTCTTCCTTTGCCGTTGGTTCACCCTCCAATGGCCGCTGAGGCCAGCGCACCGCACTGATCCGAAGGCAGGAGCCAGGTGCTTCTCCTGGTCTCCCATGGGGTGCAGGGTCCAAGCACTTGGGCCATCCTCCACTGCACTCCCGGGCCACAGCAGAGAGCTGGCCTGGAAGAGGGGCAACCGGGACAGAGTCCGGCGCCCCGACCGGGACTAGAACCCAGTGTGCCGGCGCCGCAAGGCAGAGGATTAGCCTAGTGAGCCGCGGCGCCGGCTGGCGCTGTCTGATTTCCACTGTGGCTGGCGTGAGCTCTGGAGGACGGCCACTGTGAGGGCCGGGCAGCGAGCAGACCTCCTTGCACGTAGGTGAGGCTACACAGCACTACCCTGGAGACTTGGGGGTTTCAGAATACACAGCTGTTTTCCCAGCAAAATGTCTGCTGAGGTCTGGAGCTGCACAGGCCATGAGGCTACAGCCGTAGGAGAAAGCTTTTGAAAGGCAAAGTGGTGCTGTCTGTGTCGGACGACAGCCGGGTCTGAGCTCACGGCTGAAGAGCTGCACCTCGGGGGCAGAGGCAGCTGAACCAGAGGCAGATGAGGTCCTGACTCGGCTCCGACCGCGTCCATCTGTCCAAGGGGAAGGGACGAGACACGTCTAGGGGAGAGGCCGACTCGGCAGGACTCGATGGGTGCTATGTGGCCAAGGAGATACTGGGACTTTCAGTTCAATAATGAAAAAGAACCCAAATAAAGAATGGGCGGAGGATTCCAACAGATCTTTGTAAAGAAGATACACAAATGGCCAAGAGGCCCAGGGCACGATGCGCCGCGTCGCAGTATCACTGGTCGCACTAATCACAGCTGTGCTGATGGAGCGCTTCCACACCCCCCAGGACGACTGCAGCCAGAAAGGCCAATAACACACGATGCCGGGGAGGGTGCAGAGAACGCGGAGCCCTCCCTCCCTGCTGGTGCGCTCAGCAAAGACGCAGCCCCTTTGGAAAACAGCCTGCAGTTCCGCAAAATGTTCAGCATGGAATTACATGTCCCAGCCGTCCCTTCCCAGGTAGGTACACAAGGAAACTGCAAACACAGGGGCTGGCACTGTGGCACAGCGGGTTAAAGCCCCGGCCTGCCAGTGCCAGCATCTCATATAGGCGCTGGTTCTAGTCCCGGCTGCTCCTCTTCTGATCCAGCTCTCTGCTGTGGCCTGGGAAAGCAGTGGAAGATGGCCCAAGTCCTTGGGCCCTTGCACCTGCGTGGGAGACCCGGAAGAAGCTCCTGGCTCCTGGCTTCATAACAGCCCAGCTCTGACCATTGTGGCCATGTAGGGAGTGAACCAGAGGATGGAAGCTCGCTCGCTCGCTTGCTCTCTCTATTTCTCTCTCTCTCTCTGCCTCTGTCTGCTTTGATAGGGCCTGAATAAATTGCTCTCCAGGCATCTGGCTTGCTGATCTCTCAAAGCTGAAACACTGCAATAGGGAATCCCACAGAACCTTGAGTTGTTTCTCTTTCTTTTTTTTTATTATTTTTTTTTTGACAGGCAGAGTGGACAGTGAGAGAGAGAGACAGAGAGAAAGGTCTTCCTTTGCCATTGGTTCACCCTCCAATGGCCGCCGTGGCTGCTGTGCTGCGGCCGGCGCACCGCACTGATCCGATGGCAGGAGCCAAGTACCCATCCTGGTCTCCCATGGGGTGCAGGGCCCAAGCACTTGGGCCATCCTCCACTGCACTCCCTGGCCACAGCAGAGAGCTGGCCTTGAAGAGGGGCAACCGGGACAGAATCCGGCGCCCTGACCGGGACTAGAACCCGGGGTGCCTGCACCGCAGGTGGAGGATTAGCCTAGTGAGCCGCGGCGCCAGCCCGGGTTGTTTCTCTTTCAAGTGTCTTTGATGACTCCTCTGCTTTTAGCCAGGTATTCTGCATTTCTTTTCAAAGTAGCTGAGGGTATCTGATGTTGATTAACGTGCAGGTGCAGAGAAGAGTTCAAGTCCCCCAAGCCTAGGAGACAATCAGTCCCGTCCTCCGAGGAACCACACCGCACCACCAGCCGTACCTGTTCCGGAGGATGACGAACTTCCTCTCCCAGTTCTTGCTGATCTGCTCGGCTTCCTTCCGGTATCTGTAAGAGAGTGACAGCAGTGAGGGGCCGGAGGGCCCCGGGGCTCGGCCCTGAGCCGCTGCAGCCCCACCTTTCTATCTTCCTGGTCTCCGACTCCAGCGTGGCCTGCAGCACCTCTATCTGCATCTGCAGAAATCTTCTGTCGTCATCCTTTGCCATGGAAACAAAGTCACAGAGATGAGGACGAGCACAACATCCCCCGTTTCTCCATGAACCCCGTAGCAGGACTCTCAGAGGGAGTCGGGGGGAACAGGGAGTTACATTTATTTGCAAATCCCTACAAATGGGAAGAACTGGAGACCCCTGGCCTCGCGATGAAGTCACGGGCAGCCGGACTGCATCTGGATCAACCATCCTTCTCCTACCCTGCGCCACGGTCATTTTTTCGTAAATCTTTCCTTCTCGCCCTCTCCGTTAATAAGCAGGGGCCCCTTCTGCTCCATGTTTTATTAATACAGGTGTCAGGAAGGGATCGGACCAACCCAATCACACTAGAGCCCTCAGCGTCCTCCAGTACTATCTAGAGGACAATGCGTTTTGCAAAAGGAACGAACTTCTAACTGTGGATGTGGACAGTCGTGAGATTTGTTTGGGTGTGGCAGGGCTGTACCGCAGGATCACACTAAAGAGGCAGTCGGGTTCTCTGTCCAAGACGGACTCTCAGTGTAGGCTCCCAAGTCAGCGCTCTTTCCTGAGAGTAGCCAACATCGACACCAACGCTAGCCAGGTAAACAGCAGGGGTCCTGCTCCTCGGGGGTATACCTTAGTCCACGACAGTTTCACCTTCTTTTCTTCTTGTGCCACAAGTGTTAGACTTCTAGACTGGCAAGGGAATTAACCAAGGTCAAGATAACATTGCAAATCAGGGCTTGAAGATGCAGCTTGTTTGTAACTTGTAGAAAGGAAACAGACTTGAAACATGTCAACCATCACCCCCAAGGGCCTTCATTACCTATAAAATTTAAAAAGCTCAGTGCTGGTACCTGACATTCAAATTGGACAAAGCCCATTAAAAACAATTTCATGTCTCTTTCATTTTTTATTTGAAAGGCAGAGAAGAGAGGGAGGAAAGAGAGAGAGGGAGAGGGAGAAGGAGCGAGAGAGGGAGTGGGAGAGGGAGGGAGAGGGAGGGGTTAAGGAGGGAGAGGGAGAGGGAGAGGGAGGGGTTAAGGAGGGAGAGGGAGAGGGAGAGAGAGAATCTTCCATCTGCTGGTTCACTCCTCAAATGCCCTCAAACAGCTGGTCCTGGACCAGGCTGAAGCCAGGACCCAGAACTGCATCTGGGTCCTCCACATAGGTGCCAAGGACCCAACTCCTGGATCCAACATTTGCTGCCTCCCAGGGTGCACATGAGCAGGACACTGGAACCCAGGTACTCCCCGATTCAGCAGGAAGCTGTCCCACACAACACTTTAACCACTGCACCAAACCTCTGTTTGAAAAAATACCTTGTACTATACATGAACAGAAAACTCTCAATTCTTAGAAATGAAGTGTTTGCCCCCACTCCAGTTTTTCTCTTGCTATTATTATTTTTATTTATTTATTTATTTTTTACAGGCAGAGTTAGACAGTGAGAGAGAGAGACAGAGAGAAAGGTCTTCCTTTTTCCGTTGGTTCACCCCCTAAGTGGCCGATATGGCCGGCGCTGTGCCGATCCGAAGCCAGGAGCCTGGTCTCCCATGAGGTTGCAGGGCCCAAGCACTTGGGCCATCCTCCACTGCCTTCCTGGGCCACAGTGGAGAGCTGGACTGGAAGAGGAGCAACCGGGACAGAATCCGGCGCCCCAACGGGGACTAGAACCCGGGGTGCCAGCACCACAGGCGGAGGATTAGCCTAGTGAGCCGCGGCGCCGGCCCTCTCTTGCTATTGTTATAAACAGCTTCACTCTGGGCTCCCCGGCAGTAAAGATGGAGGATTCAGAGCACCCACATTACTCTCGGCGCCTCTCTCTCCTGCACAGGCCCAGTGTCTTATCTGTGCATGGTTAGTTCTTCTTTCGCTGCCTCTCTCACGACTTTAAGATCTGTAAGTCCCCGTGCTGGTTGATTAGCTCTGAGCGGTGACATCCACTGGCTCTTCGTGTCTTTGATGCGTTTCACTCACTCTACCTCTCCCTTTCTAGGAGGAACCGTTTCCTGTGGTTTCGTGAGTGGAGATGGCATTCTTCCCTTGCCACAGTTAAGTCCTCCAGGCTAGGCCAGTTTGCACATGGGTCCTGAAGACAGAACTCAGACAGCACTAACAACATGTTCACTACTCTAGAACCAAGTCCTGTGACCAGATCCCTGGAGAAGGAGACGAGACTGCAACCAGACTCCTGCGAGGGCTCATGCACCAGCTCTCAAGTCCTTCTCATTTCTCTTAACCTCTGAGTGGTTCTTGACCCTCCTGTTATGTGTCCCCATCACCCTGAGTGTTCAGGTCCTCCCGTGTTCAGTTAGAATACTTCTGTGGTTTCCATCAGGGTTTTATGGATGGTAAACTTCTTATTTTTTTAAAGATTTATTTATTTATTTGAAAGTCAGAGTTACACAGAGAGAGGAGAGGCAGAAAGAGAGGCAGAGGGAGAGAGAGAGATTTTCCATTCGATGGTTCACTCCCCAATTGGCTGCAATGGCTGGAGCTGTGCTGATCTGCAGCCAGGAGCCTGGAGCGTCTTCCAGGTCTCCCACGTGGGTGCAGGGGCCCAAGTACTTGGGCCATCTTCCACTGCTTTCCCAGATCATTCGCAGGGAGCTGAACTGGAAATGGAGCAGCCAGGACATGAACTGGTGCCCATATTGGATGCTGGCATCGCAGGTGGTGGCTTTACCCACTACACCACAGCACCAGCCCTGCCCCCAAGATATTATTTTTAAGTCTTTCAGCTTCTCGCCTGTGTTCCCCGCGGTAACTGTTTCTGCAGAGCCAGGTGCTTTGTTTGTCCTCTGTGTGTGCTCTCTCACTCGCCAAATATTTACTGAGCTGTCTGCTAGGTGCCAGGAATTGTTGTAGGTCCTGGAGATAAAATTAAAAAAAGCCAAACAGGGTTGAAGTTGAGGAGACAGATTTGAGAGACGTTATGGAAGAGGTAGAGTTTAGGGGACTTTTCGAGTAGGAAAGCTGCCTAGAATTTCTCATTTGGACAACGGGAGGAAGAATGGCACCACTCGCTAAGAGAAAAATGAAATACAATAAAAATTGAGATGATTTTCTTTGCTGGTTTTGTTTATTTTTTTTTTTTGAATCAGAAAGAATTTGGTAAATTCAGATTCCAGCACTTGCAGCACTTGACACACTATCAACATAAGAAGATTAGTGTGAAGTTAGTTCGGGGCAGAATAGGAGTGACTTGGGTCTGGGAGAGAGAAGTACAAAGACTTTTTTTTTTTTTTTGACAGGCAGAGTGGATAGTGAGAGAGAGAGACAGAGAGAAAGGTCTTCCTTTTTGCCATTGGTTCACCCTCCAATGGCCACCGCGGCCGGCGCACTGCGCTGATCCGATGGCAGGAGCCAGGTACTTATCCTGGTCTCCCATGGGGTGCAGGGCCCAAGCACTTGGGCCATCCTCCACTGCACTCCCTGGCCACAGCAGAGAGCTGGCCTGGAAGAGGGGTAACCGGGACAGAATCCAGCGCCCCGACTGGGACTAGAACCCGGTGTGCCGGTGCCACAGGCAGAGGATTAGCCTAGTGAGCCCTGGTGCCGGCCAGTACAAAGACTTTTAACGCCTTTCGAGAGGTGCTTCAGATTTCGAATGGATGTATTCCACGACAGGACACTACACTTAGGATTACACAGTACACACACACATTGGCTTGGCCACAAAAGGTGAGCTTCAGGCAAGCAAAGGGCAAAGCCCTCAGAGCGTGGAGACGAATTTCCTTAGAACAGTGTTGGTTACAATCATCACCTCTGAGCGCAGGACACTGGCCAGTTTTAAGGACATGTCAAGGGTTGCCGGAAATCCCTCCAGATGGCTAAGATGAAACAGGCCCCACGTGTACTCCCCTGAGCCCAGCAGACCCAGTGGGTGAGACTGACAGCTCCCTCCCGACATGCCTCTCTCCAAGGCTCTGCAGACTCTGCGGGGGGCAGTTTAATCCTGTTCAAATGAAGGTGTACAACAGGAAACTGGCACAAGGACCAGACCTGGGGTACGGGGCAGATCTTCCACACATAACGTGGCAGCCATGGGTGTAGGAGTTAAAGCCGAAGCTCATGAAACCTACAGACAGAAGAGCAGACAGCAGGGATGGGAGCCGATCCTGTACTTCTGGTCTGCCCCTGGCCCACAGGAAAACCCCCGGGACCCTAACCCCTGCTCTTGCCTTAGGTCTCTCTACTCCTAACCCCTGCTCTTGCCTTAGGTCTCTGCTCCTAACCCCTGCTCTTGCCTTAGGTCTCTCTACTCCTACCTAACCCCTGCTCTTGTCTTAGGTCTCTCTACTCCTACCTAACCCCTGCTCTTGCCTTAGGTCTCTCTACTCCTACCTAACCCCTGCTCTTGCCTGAGGTCTCTCTACTCCTACCTAACCCCTGCTCTTGCCTTAGGTCTCTCTACTCCTAACCCCTGCTCTTGCCTTAGGTCTCTCTACTCCTAACCCCTGCTCTTGCCTTAGGTCTCTCTACTCCTAACCCCTGCTCTTGCCTTAGGTCTCTCTACTCCTAACCCCTGCTCTTGCCTTAGGTCTCTCTACTCCTAACCCCTGCTCTTGCCTTAGGTCTCTACTCCTAACCCCTGCTCTTGCCTTAGGTCTCTCTACTCCTAACCCCTGCTCTTGCCTTAGGTCTCTCTACTCCTAACCCCTGCTCTTGCCTTAGGTCTCTCTACTCCTAACCCCTGCTCTTGTCTTAGGTCTCTCTACTCCTACCTAACCCCTGCTCTTGCCTTAGGTCTCTCTACTCCTAACCCCTGCTCTTGCCTTAGGTCTCTCTACTCCTAACCCCTGCTCTTGCCTTAGGTCTCTCTACTCCTAACCCCTGCTCTTGCCTTAGGTCTCTCTACTCCTAACCCCTGCTCTTGTCTTAGGTCTCTCTACTCCTACCTAACCCCTGCTCTTGCCTGAGGTCTCTCTACTCCTAACCCCTGCTCTTGCCTTAGGTCTCTCTACTCCTAACCCCTGCTCTTGCCTTAGGTCTCTCTACTCCTAACCCCTGCTCTTGTCTTAGGTCTCTCTACTCCTAACCCCTGCTCTTGTCTTAGGTCTCTCTACTCCTACCTAACCCCTGCTCTTGCCTTAGGTCTCTCTACTCCTAACCCCTGCTCTTGCCTTAGGTCTCTCTACTCCTAACCCCTGCTCTTGCCTTAGGTCTCTACTCCTAACCCCTGCTCTTGCCTTAGGTCTCTCTACTCCTACCTAACCCCTGCTCTTGCCTGAGGTCTCTACTCCTAACCCCTGCTCTTGCCTTAGGTCTCTCTACTCCTAACCCCTGCTCTTGCCTTAGGTCTCTGCTCCTAACCCCTGCTCTTGCCTTAGGTCTCTCTACTCCTAACCCCTGCTCTTGCCTTAGGTCTCTCTACTCCTACCTAACCCCTGCTCTTGCCTTAGGTCTCTCTACTCCTAACCCCTGCTCTTGCCTTAGGTCTCTCTACTCCTAACCCCTGCTCTTGCCTTAGGTCTCTGCTCCTAACCCCTGCTCTTGCCTTAGGTCTCTACTCCTAACCCCTGCTCTTGCCTTAGGTCTCTCTACTCCTACCTAACCCCTGCTCTTGCCTTAGGTCTCTCTACTCCTAACCCCTGCTCTTGCCTTAGGTCTCTCTACTCCTAACCCCTGCTCTTGCCTTAGGTCTCTACTCCTAACCCCTGCTCTTGCCTTAGGTCTCTCTACTCCTACCTAACCCCTGCTCTTGCCTGAGGTCTCTCTACTCCTAACCCCTGCTCTTGCCTTAGGTCTCTCTACTCCTAACCCCTGCTCTTGCCTTAGGTCTCTCTACTCCTAACCCCTGCTCTTGCCTTAGGTCTCTCTACTCCTACCTAACCCCTGCTCTTGCCTTAGGTCTCTGCTCCTAACCCCTGCTCTTGCCTTAGGTCTCTCTACTCCTAACCCCTGCTCTTGCCTTAGGTCTCTCTACTCCTAACCCCTGCTCTTGCCTTAGGTCTCTCTACTCCTACCTAACCCCTGCTCTTGCCTTAGGTCTCTCTACTCCTACCTAACCCCTGCTCTTGCCTTAGGTCTCTGCTCCTAACCCCTGCTCTTGCCTTAGGTCTCTCTACTCCTAACCCCTGCTCTTGCCTTAGGTCTCTGCTCCTAACCCCTGCTCTTGCCTTAGGTCTCTCTACTCCTAACCCCTGCTCTTGCCTTAGGTCTCTACTCCTAACCCCTGCTCTTGCCTTAGGTCTCTCTACTCCTACCTAACCCCTGCTCTTGCCTTAGGTCTCTCTACTCCTAACCCCTGCTCTTGCCTTAGGTCTCTCTACTCCTAACCCCTGCTCTTGTCTTAGGTCTCTCTACTCCTAACCCCTGCTCTTGTCTTAGGTCTCTCTACTCCTACCTAACCCCTGCTCTTGCCTTAGGTCTCTCTACTCCTAACCCCTGCTCTTGCCTTAGGTCTCTCTACTCCTACCTAACCCCTGCTCTTGCCTTAGGTCTCTCTACTCCTAACCCCTGCTCTTGCCTTAGGTCTCTCTACTCCTAACCCCTGCTCTTGCCTTAGGTCTCTCTACTCCTAACCCCTGCTCTTGCCTTAGGTCTCTACTCCTAACCCCTGCTCTTGCCTTAGGTCTCTCTACTCCTACCTAACCCCTGCTCTTGCCTTAGGTCTCTCTACTCCTACCTAACCCCTGCTCTTGCCTGAGGTCTCTCTACTCCTAACCCCTGCTCTTGCCTTAGGTCTCTCTACTCCTAACCCCTGCTCTTGCCTTAGGTCTCTCTTCTCCTAACCCCTGCTCTTGCCTTAGGTCTCTCCACTCCTAACCCCTGCTCTTGCCTTAGGTCTCTGCTCCTAACCCCTGCTCTTGCCTTAGGTCTCTCTCTACTCCTAACCCCTGCTCTTGCCTGAGGTCCCTACTCCTAACCCCTGCTCTTGCCTTAGGTCCCTACTCCTAACCCCTGCTCTGTCAGGGCCACTGTTCTGAAGAACAGGTCAGCGGAGCTAGAACACCCACATAACCGTTCCTGCCATCGTCCCCAAGGTTTCCCAGACTTCCCAGAAGAAGCTATGCCTCACCACTCCTGGCACCGTGACTCACGTTCCCAAGGCCACTGAACAGGAAACTTTGCCAAAAGGAAAACCAACAGCATGACTGATTTCATCAAATTAACCCAAACAACAACAAAGGGTCTGGTATCATTAGCCTTCCTTGGCCTCAAAGACATTGGGGACCATCAAAATGACAGCAGGCGGGGGCTCTGGGGGATCTCTCCACCTGTCTGCTCTCCAGCAATGGGCACGGTGCCCTTGGCTGCCTCCCAGCCCAGGGAGCCTGGGGTACAGGGTCAGCAGTGGACCAAGGAAACCACTGGGGTCCAAGCCCCAAACTTTATCAGTATACTAAAGTGAAAAATTAACTCAAATTTTAAAAAAATCCCAAGAAAATTAGGAAAAAAAATTGGTAAAATGTTTCCATGTAGGAAGACATTTATATTTATTTCATGATACCCAAAGTGACATCAAGGATTGAAAGCTTATAAAAGAATTCTATGCTTAGGTGCTGGCACTGTAGCATGGTGGGTTAGGCCTCCATCAGTGGCACTGGCATCCCATATGGGTACCAGTTCTTGTCCTGGTTGCTCCTCTTCCAATCCAGCTCTCTGCTAATGGCCTGGGAAAGCAATGGAGGATGGTCCCAGTGGTTGGGCCCCTGCACCCACATGGCAGACCGGGATGAAGTTCCTGGCTCTTGTTTTCGGATTAGCCCAGCTCCAGCTGTTGCAGCCATTTGGGGAGTGAACCAGCAGATGGAAGATCTCTCTCTCTCTCTCTCTCTGTCTCTCCCTCTGTCTCTAACTCTGTCTCTCAAATAATTTTTAAAAAAGAATTCTGTGTTTAAATTCACGTACATTCAAAATCAGTTTCAATTCTGAAGGCTGCCTTTCTCTGAGTCTCATATAATGATCAACTGTGTAATAACTAGAGATAAAAAAAAACTATGCTTGCTCAAACATATCGTCTGCAGAACAAATAGTTATCCAATCTCTCCATAACTCAATACGATTGCAATGATGAAGATAGCGCCTCTTTTCATTGAAAAGAAACAAGCACACATCCACGCTTGGAGTGTTTGCTCTCCGGCTCGAGTTGAACTTTCAACTTTGCTACCGCATATTACACTGAACCCTGCTCAGTCCACACGGAGCTGTCATTCTGTTTTGTCAGCTGCTGATGTTCCGCTTCCCCGGAACACGCACGCCAGGTCTTACGCGGTCACGTTGTTGACAGGTGCAAACAGTCCACTGCAGAATGATAGAGGTGAAAATGACTGGTAACAAGAATGGGAAAGTAGTTTAACTTACTCAGTAGGGAAATGTGAATTAAATAACTATAGCGGTAATAACATATTGTGACTGTGAATCATTCATTATAAATACTTCTCATTTTCTTTTGAATGGGTAGACACAGCTAAAACTTCATAAGAAAGATTCATTCTCAATAGTTGCTATAATTGTTAAATTTGTTAGCAGTTAAGACATTTCTTAAAACTGGATGAATATAATCTTTAAATAAGAAGCCAACAAGCCAAAGTTTGCAGTAAGAGAAGCACAGTTATGTTTATTATGTGTCATGGGATTAACCTCACCCCTGATCCCATCCTCACATCCCACACTCATTGCAATCTCCTGTTCCTCTCAATTTCTACGAACAGCCCTCTTCTGAAATTGTGGCCATTCTTTCTGGGCTTTAGTGAAAGGTATTCTCCCTTTAAGCTCTTTCTTCTTGAAATCTTTAAATATGTTATTATCGGGGGGGCACTGGAACAGCATAGCGGTTTAAGCCACTTCTGTTAGTTTGATCTAATCTCTCACAGTCACAGTCTGGTATGACAAGAGCATGCCATTTTGAGGTGTAAATACAATTTACTTCCATCTCTACTACTCCATGCACAATGCCCAGAATTTAACTTAAAAAGAGAGAAAGAGAGAGACGGACAAAAAGTCAAGGAAAAAAGAACGTAATGTTAGAGATAAACCAATTGACAGAACCAGACTGAAAGCTCCCCTGATGGGGATCTGAAAATAATTATAAGTAGAATGGTGAAGGACCTAGGAGAAGAGATGAACAGCATGTATGATAAACAACAGATAGGCAGTTCCATCAGAGAGACGGAGAGTGTAAAAAGGCATAAAATGGGCTGGCGCCGCAGCTCACTAGGCTAATCCTCTGCCTGCGGCGCCGGCACCCCGGGTTCTAGTCCTGGTTGGGGCACCAGATTCTGTGCCGGTTGCCCCTCTTCCAGGCCAGCTCTCTGCTGTGGCCAGGGAGTGCAGTGGAGGATGGCCCAAGTGCTTGGGCCCTGCACCCCATGGGAGACCAGGAGGAAGCACCTGGCTCCTGGCTTCCAATCAGTGCAGCGCTGGCCATAGCGGCCACTTTGGGGGGGGGGGGTGAACCAATGGAAAAAGGAAGACATTTCTCTCTGACTCTCTCTGTGTCTAACTCTACCTGTCAAAAAAAATCATGTATAAAAAAAGAGGGCCATAAAATGGAAATACCAGAAATAAAACAAGACCATAAGTTGTTTTGATGGGCTCATCAGTAGACTCAGTGCAACTGAAGAAAAAAAGCAGTAATTTGACATTAGCCTAAAAGACATTCCCCAAACCAAAGCAGAGACAGGATATGAGAGCTGGGCAACAATATGAATCGGCTTGCTGTAGCCATCCATACACACACCACGTGGCGTTGCAGCCAGCGCCAGACTGCCAGGTGTGCGGCATGCCATACATCCAGGATGTTCATAACAACATTACCTGACAGTGCACTTCCTAGGAGCCACCTCCTTGACACAGCGATGCGTGACTGATCACGAGGGAATGAAAGACGTCCAGCCAGAAAGTCAAGCAGCGCAGTCAGGATTAACAGAAGTAGAGAAGGAGGCAGTGGGCAGTAGGAGACAACACTCACCCAACGACACGTTATGGTCCGACAGTCAAAGAGCAAAGATACAGAGGACGGCTAGAGTCATTCCAAAATGAGACGCATTACACACAGGCAAACAAAATGAACAGCAGGCTTCCTGTCAGAAACTATGCAAGCCGAAAGACAACGGAGCCACATCTTCCGGGTATTAAGAGAAAATAAAATCTACGCCCACACCGCCCTGAACACGCCCAATCTCGTCTCCTCTAAAAGAGAATCAAATGAGAAGGGGCTGGCCCTGTGGTGTAGCACGTAACGCTGCCACCTGCAGTGCCGGCATCCCATACGGGCACTGGTTCAAGTCCCAGTTGCTCCACTTCTGATCCAGCTCTCTGCTACGGCCTGGGAAAGCAGTAGAAGATGGCCCAAGTGCTTGGGCCCCTGCACCCACATGGGAGACCCAGAAGGTCCTGGCTCCTGGCTTCAGTTAGGCCCAGATCCGACCTTTGCAGCCATTTGGGGAGTGAACCAGCAGATGGAAGACCTCTTTCTTCTCCGCCTCTGCCTCTCTATAACTCTGCCTTTCAAATAAATAAAAAATATTTTAAAACAACTTACAAAACCAGGGTTTGGCTGGCGCCATGGCTCACTAGGCTAATCCTCCGCCTGCGGCACTGGCACCCCGGGTTCTAGTCCTGGTTGGGGCACCGGATTCTGTCCCGGTTGCCCCTCTTCCAGGCCAGCTCTCTGCTGTGGCCCGGGAGTGCAGTGGAGGATGGCCCAAGTGCTTGGGCCCTGCACCCGCATGGGAGACCAGGAGAAGCACCTGGCTCCTGGCTTTGGATCGGCGCAGTGCACCAGCTGTAGCAGGCACTTGGGGGGTGAAGCAACGGAAGGAAGCCCTTTCTCTCTGTCTCTCTCTCTCTCTCACTAACTCTGCCTGTAAAGGAAGGAAGGAAGGAAGGAAGGAAGGAAGGAAGGAAGGAAGGAAGGAAGGAAGGAAGGAAGGAAGGAAGGAAGGAAGGAAGGAAGGAAGGAAGGAAGGAAGGAAGGAAGGAAGGAAGGAAGGAAGGAAGGAAAGAAAGAAAGAAAGAAAGAAAGAAAGAAAGAAAGAAAGAAAGAAAGAAAGACACTCCTCGCTGCTGAACGCTACGTTTTCTGGTGGGAGATTCCAGAGGTTCTTAGAAATCACAGTGGCTTCTCGTCGACCTCTTAGCTACCTGGGCGCCTCTGACTGAAACCTTTCCTTGGGTGATTTTTTTAATTTACTTTCTCTCCCAGCTTTTCCAATGGTTGTACAAGAATCTAAATCTCTGTATTCAAATCTTTGTAATGTGAGTACAAAGCAAACCTTTACAACGAGCTTTGCGGGCTGGCGTTGTGGCACAGTGGGCTGAGCCACTGCCTGGGATGCTGGCGTCCCACGTGAGCACCGCTTGACCCCGGCTGCCCCGCTTCTGATCCAGCCCCCTGCTAATGCACCTGGGAAAGCAGCCGAGGACAGCCCCAGTCCCCGCCACCTACGTGGGAAATCTGGATGGAGCTCAGCCTGCTCCCCGCCCCGGCCAATGTGGCCACTTGGGGAGTGAATCAGTAAATGGAAAAATCTCACTCTCTTTCTCTCATTCTGTAACTGTGCCTTTCAAACAAATTAAGCTTTAAAAAAATAGAGTATGCTTTATTGCATGTAAACTAGACAGAAATGTTACGGATTTTTGCTAGAATCCACTTGCATGTTCTCAATCAAGGGGCAGACCGCGGGTTCCAGAACGACACTCCAGGTTGTCAGGATGCATACACACCAATTCTGGCAGTAGGCATCCAAATAAATGGTTGTTCTACACTTCCCAGTCATCGGCCTAAACGCCATAACACTTCACGGTCTTTGTTGCAGATAACTCTTTGTTCTATTCTAGATACGGAATGGAGCAAAATTTGACATAGGACAAAAGTTACATACAATTGGTAGAAGTATTAGGAAGCCCAGTTAATTGAATGACTGAAATAAATATATATATGTATATATATATACACACACACACACACACACATACACATTTCATGGCTAAAAATCTTTGAGGGAACTTCCAAAGGCTTACACAAAATGGAATTAAAATCTGTTTATTTTTGTGCAGAAAAAAAATTGAAACCCATGCATAAGAATGGTCTGATAAAGGTTTATGAAAACAATTATTATGAAAAAAAACTATCCATGGGTTTCAATTTTTTTGTACCAAAATAAATTTATCTTTTTAAAAACTGTGCTCTTTTATAATCTTTATGCATTTGAGAGAGAGAGAGAAACAGAGAGAGAGACTCTTCCATCTGCTGGTTCATTCCTCAAATACCCGCCACAGCCAGGGCTGGGCCAGGCAGAAGCCAGGAGCCCACAGCTTCACCCTGAAGGCAGGGACCCGAGTATTTGAGCCTTCACCCGCACTGTGTGCATTAGTTGCAAAGTGGAATGGGACACAGAGCAAGGACTTGAACTCGGCACTCTGATACAGGACGCAGGTGCTCCAGGGTGTTAGCAACTGCCTCAAATTTATCTTTGTTTTACTGCATTTTTTATAAAGTCTTGCACAACCTCTCATTATTTATTTTCATTTTACTTAACAGGCAGAGAGACAGATGGACAGAGACCTTCCATCTGCTGTTGCAGTCCCTAAATGCCTGCAACAGCCAGGGCTGAACCAGGCTAAACTCGGGAACCAGCAGGTCTCCCACGTGGTGGCAGGGGCCCAAGTCCTCGGGCTGTCACCTGCTGCCTTCCGAGACGCCATCATCAGGAAGCTGGATTGGAAGCCAAGGAGCCAGTACTTAAACCACACTCTTTGGGGCTGGCGCTGTGGCGCAGTGGATTAAAGCCGTAGCCTGCAGTGCCAGCATCCCATATGGACGCTGGTTCGTGCCCCGGCTGATCCACTTCTGATCCAACTCTCTGATATGGCCTGGGAAAGCAGTAGAAGATGGCCCAAGTGCTTGGGCCCCTGCACTCACATGGGAGAACTGGAAGAAGCTCCTGGCTCCTGGCTTTGGATCAGCTCAGCTCTGGCCATTTCGATCATTTGGGGAGTGAACCAGCAGATGGAAGACTTCTTTTCTCTCTGTCTCTCTGGCTCTACCTATCTCTGTAACTCTTTCAAATAAATAATAAAATAAATCTTAAAAAAATAAATAAACCACGCTTTTTGATGTGGGTTGTGGGCATCCCAAGGGGCGGTTTTAGCAGCTGTGCCAAATGCGCACTGCCCAAATTTATCTTTAACATATTTTTTCCATGAACTTTCTTAATTACCCGCCAATACTGAACAGAGGAATGACACCCACACTGAGAGGGGTGGAGAAGAGCCTCTAGCTAGAGAGACGAGGCCTAAAGACACCAAGGGTAGAGAAACCCACACGTTGGGAGAGCCTGGTGCAAAGAGGGTGGCCGGCAGCCCACCGTCAGTGGCCCAGGGGGGCAGACCCTCTGGCTGGACGCGGGCAAGCATGGACGTGCAGTGGCTCCGCGGCACCAGACGGCATCAGGGAGGAACAATGCAGGCAGGATGAGTGGCAGTAGGGGAAGTCTCGGTCTTACGCCAAAGAACGGTGTCTGTGTGGCATCAGGACCCAAAGCGAAGTGCCTGGCACTCAGGGCTGGCCTCGGCTCCCAGTGGAAACAGGACAGAGAGACCCAAGGCTGACGGCCAGGTGAATGAGATACAGCACACAGGGAGAGACGCTGGCCCATGGGTTCCTCGGCACCAGGGTGGACACTCTGTCACCACCATGTATGGACAGAAATGAGCACCTTGCCCCGTGCCTGAGGACAGCAGGAAGTTACCCACATCCCAGACCTGCCCATCCCTAACCCCCACAGCACAACCCTGATCCTCACTGAAGTTCCACTGGCAAACTGTGAACTCCACATCCAACCAACCAACTGTGCCCCACAGAATAAACCGGAAAATAAGAAGCACAAAACCTCTCCAGTGAATTTTAACAAACAACATTTTTGTCTTTTGTACAATGAAAAATTGAATATTATTTCCATTAGGAAATCTTCGATTCCAAATATACTGAGAATTTTAAGCTATCAAACCACCCAGAATAACAAAGTAATGTGAGAGGCAACAGTCCCCTGCGGCTGCATTTTCAGTACGACACGACTCAGGGTTTCAGTTTCGTTCTCTGAAAGCAGATCTTTCAGATGAATTCATTTTGGTGGTAAATGCAAAATTTGATTCTAGAATAACTGATTTTTGTACAATTTCAAATTATCTCTACATTTTAAAGTTACCTGTGTTACAAAACAAAGATCCAATGTCATAAGGATGGCCCTGTTGTATCGATGTAATCTACAAAAATACGGTAACTATCCCCTGGCAGCCTCTGAAAGCCATGCACGCGGGCAGAACCATCCTGCCTCGGGCTCACCCCCCACCCAGTGCTGCTCCAGGCATGAGTGGCACAAGACCACCCCCCCAGGTTGGTCTGCAGAGCTGCTGACCAAGCCGAAGGCAGCAAAAACTGGACAATGGAACAACTAACAGCTCACAAGTTTCCCTTCTCTGATCAAGTTTATTTTAAACCTCACGTGCAACTAAACCACACAGATGGGTTGTATAAGGGTATTGTTTAAAGTTCATGGAGATGGGGCCAGCGCTGTGGCGCAGCGGGTTAAAGCCCTGGCCTGAAGTGCCAGCATCCCTTATGGGCACTGGTTCTAGTCCCGCTGCCCCTTTTCCGATCCAGCTCTCTGCTATGGCCTGGGACAGCAGTAGAAGATGGCCCAAGTCCTTAGGCCCCTGTACCCCTGAGAGAGACCCGGAAGAAGCTCCTGGCTCCTGGCTTCGGGTCAGCATAGCTCCATCTGGGGAGTGAACCAGCAGCTAGAAGACCTCTCTCTCTCTCTACCTCTCTCTGTAACTCTGTCTTTCAAATAAATAAAAATAAATCTTTAAAAAAATGAAGTTGGTGGAGAATGGAATGAAAAGGTCATTGTGGATGCCAAAACCTTTTGAAATCCATGTGCATGCAGGGGTCTTCAAAAGTTCGTGGAAAATCCATATTAGGGAAAAACTACCTAAGGATTTCAAAACTTCTTTTTTTTGCACCAAAATAAACTTCCTTTTTCATTCCATTCTCCATGAACTTTCTGAAGTACCCTCACATGGAGGCAGAACAACACATTTCAGAAAGAAAGAATTTTTTTCCTGCCCTTCAGCCAGCCTATAAATACCCCATACCTATAGTCATCATTCCCCATCTCGTAATAGTCATTTTTTAAAATTCCTAGCTGGCAGCATGATTAGGGTCCTCATTGCAGAAAGGAATGCAAAAGTATTTCACCTAACAATTCTCGAATGTTAAAGAGAAAGAAAAATGCTCTAGAGTTTTTAGCCTTTTCTCTGTGCCTGTTGTGCCGTGCTGCGAGGACTCCAAGCAGGAGCACACGACGGACTCCGTCCCGTGCCCCACTTCCCACACGGAGGGGCCGGGGCTGTCTGCGGATCCCAGCACCCACCATATGTTCCGTCAGCACACAGCACGTTACCCCGTGGAAGCGCCACATTTACTGGGTGCAACCTTAATGCACTAATTACTTGGGCAGGGGGAGGAGACCCTGGAATCCAATTTAACCTTGATCTGTGCAGCCGTGATGTTTGAAATGTTCACAGATATCGGAAAATAAACTTTACACAACAGGGCTGTGCCGGCAGACATTTTTATGTTGTGAAATCTCTCAGGAATAGCACTCCGACGGCAGGGCTTCATATCGGGTTTCTGAGACTGGCCAAACACTCGGTTTGTCGCTGCGTGCAGGGCTGTGGGCAGCATGTGTGCGGTTCCCACCGAATGACACAGATTTCAGAAAATAAGTGTGATTAATGAGATCAGCTCAATGACTGATGTAAAATGGGCCTGCATCGGCTCCCAGTGAAAGCTCCCCATTGGGTCACCTGCACGTGGTAGATACTATCAGAGCCTTAAAGACGAACTTGAAGAGGGCCGGCTGCCTCCAGAGAGCTGTGTGAAAGTGCAGCGGGAAAATCACCACGGGTTCGTATACACAGAGTGACTGCACCGTGAAGGCGACACCCCGAGCACGGGCGGGGAAGGGGACAGTGGACCGAGGACGAGGACGCCTGCACTTTAAAGCGGAGCCCATTAATAGGAAGATGTAAACACCAGGTTACGTCATTGCCCCTTCCCCCTGGTCCGGGGGTTTTTACTTCCTGTTACACATTAACTTCAGAATCTCCCCACTGTTAAGCTTTGGAAACATCCCGAAAGCAATCAGTACAGTGAGAAGGGAAGACTGTGGGCTCTGAGGGGAGCCCACTGAGATAACACCTTCTGGGGGCCCCCGGCGGCCTTGGTCTCTCCTCCATGGTGCATTCCCCATGGGAGGTGAGTGCGGGAGGGAGGGGCAGGACCCGGCTCTGGCCCAGCTCCTGTCTGCACACGGAGGGCGCGGGGGCACGGGCGCCTTCTGCTGCAGCTGCCCCCTGCTGCTGGGACCTCCGCGTGGCTGGCTCAGCTGCTCTGCCCCAGTCGCTGACCCACCTCTGCCATCCCTCCAGCCGTCACCTCGGAGCCCGGACCCCAGCCCCCTGAAACGTGACTGAGTCAGTCTTCCGGAAGGGGACCTCAGGCCCAGTGGGTCCAAGACCCCCACCCCGTCCCCCTCCCCCCCCCCGGGCAGCTGGGCTCCCCACCCAGGGCGGTGGGTAACACTGTATACACTGGCCAGGGTGTTTGTATGACTATGTGTCTGTGTGTGTGCAAGTGTGTGTATGACTGTGTGTGTCTGTGTGTGTGCAAGTGAGTGACTGCATTGTGAGAGTGTGAGTGTGTGACTGTGTGAGTATGTGTGACTGTGTGTGGTATGTGGGTGTGTGTCTCTGTGTGTATGAGTTTGTGTGTCTCTGTGAGTGTGAGAGTGTGTGTGGGACTGTATGTGTGTGTGTGAGTGTGTGTGACTGTGTGTGGTATGTGGGTGTGTGTCTCTGTGTGTATGAGTTTGTGCGTCTCTGTGAGTGTGTGTGTGTGTGTGTGTGTGTGTGTGTGTTTTGCAGGCCAGTAAGAAATACTTGCCAAGATCTGGGTCACAAACACCTGACTTTGGAACACAGTGGCTAGCCAGTCTTGAACAAACTCCGCGGCTCAGTGTCGCTCTCTTCCTGGGGGAACTACCCTGGTTTCCAGGAGGGCTCAGCTCCCAGTTTCTGCAGAGTGGGGCTGCTCGGGGAGAACCCTCCTTCCACCTGAGTGACGTGCGCAGAAACCACCTCACCCACGCGCCAGGCCTGCGCCCTTCCCGCCCACCTCCCGGACCATGGGTGTGCACACCCCCACACCCCACACACTAAGGAGGCGAATTCTCTGCCTTCCACACCCACCTCTGCTCCCACTCCTCCATCCTGCTGATGCACCCCCGGAGCCAGCAGCAGCAGCCTAGGCACTTGGGGCCTGGGGCCACCTACTTAGGAGACCCATCGAATTCTTGACCCGGGTTGGAGCCCTGGCTCAGGCCTGGCCTCTGAGGGGCTTTGGGGAGTGGACGAAAGATCTCTCTCCCCGTCTGTCCCTGTCTTTTTATGGAAGATCTCTCTCCCCGTCTGTCTCTGTCTTTCTATGGAAGATCTCTCTCCCCACCTGTCTCTGTCTTTCTATGCATCTCTCTGCTTCCTAAATAAAGAGATAAAGCGGCAGGTTGCACCTGCTGTGGGGGAAGAAGGCAGAACGTGGGAACCTCTAGAGATAGGACCAAAGAGTACAGAGAACTCCAAGTCCACCTGGACAGAATTTCCGTGGCTTTGCATCAGCCACAGGAGGGGCCTCGGAGAGTCAGAATTAAAAGTAAGTGAACTTTGGTGCAAAACACCTTTTTGAAATTAATGCGTTGTTTCTTTTTCTTTTTAAATGCGCATTTTCCACAACCAGCTAGGGGGTGGGGCGGAGCACATTCTTCTCTATGCGGGAGGCAGGGCTGGGTCCAGGACTGGGTGCCTCGCTGCAGTCCCGCACTGGCCCACCCTGAGCCCAGCCGGTGCTCCGCGCAGCCTCCGGTCTCACTAGGCCTGTGCGGCACAAGGTGGCTACGGAGGGCGGCGGCGGCGGTGTAGGATGCACCTGCGCATGCCCGGCACGCGCGGACTGCGCGCACACCTGCGTGCCCAGCGCTCTGCTGGACACTGGGCGGCCGTGGTAAAGTCGGCAGACGCTGTTCTAATCAGACACCTGCTCAGGGCCGAAGCCAAGCGCCACGCTGGCTGGCCGGGGAAGGTGGGTATCCCACTGGACAAGCGAAGGGCCGGCAAGCTGGGATGTGGGCTCAGGTGCGTGGAGAGAGAGCGGCCGGCCGTGCAGCTTCTGGGGGGAGTGGGAAGGGCCGTGGGCAGGCGAGGCCGGGCAGTGCTTACCACGGGGCGCGCCTCCTTGGACAACCTCTTGGCCGACTTGGCTTTCTTCCTCTTACCCGACACGCTGACGGAGGCCGCCTGCGCCTTGACTGACTCCAGCTCCGTGGTGGCGGCGGCAGTGGCGGTGGCGGCAGTGGTGGCAGTGGCGGCCGCTGTGGGCGGCTGCAGCGTGGACCACGTGGGCACAAAGGTCTCCTTTCCCTTGGCTGAGCGCGGGCCCTGGCACGCGCACACATACAAGAACAGCAGCATCGTTACTCTCGGCCTAAACCCTGCATTCGCGCCCCCATGCCTTCCCTCCCCGGGTGTTGGGGCTGGGGCTGCCCCAAGGGGCCACGGAGCTGCGTGTGACCCCACAGGCCCTGCCCGCCTGACCCCATCGGTGGGGCCTTGGAGGAGAGAGGTGAGCTTGCAGCCGGGATGCAGGAAGTCCGAGCAGGAGCAGGTGCGGCCGGCAGCACCAGCCTAGGGCCCCTCTGCAAGGCTCCCTGCTGTCCACCTGCAGCGCCCCGCCCCCAGCCACAGCTGGCGCCTCCCGGAGGGAGGACAGAAGTCCATATGGACCCCTCAGTGAGAGAGAGAGAAGGAGAAAACACAACAACACGTAAACCACCTAAATGCAAACCTTGAGGGCCAGGGTCTCCGGCTTTCTCCTGTCCATGTCTTCTTTCTGTTTGTTAATCTGTGAAGTTAAAGGCCCATGTTATTTTTTTTACCATTTGCAAAGATCAAAAAAAGAGGGTTTTATTTTTTGGTGGTTTTTTATGTATTTTTAAAGATTTATTTATTTATTTGAAAGGCAGAGTTACAGAGAGGCAGAAGGAGAGAGAGAGGGAGAGAGGGAGGGAGAGAGAGGTCTTCCGTCTGATGGTTCACTCCCCAGATGGCCGCAATGGCCAGAGCTGGGCTGATCCAAAGCCAGGAACCAGGAGCTTCTTCCGGGTCTCCCACATGGGTGCAGGGCCCCAAGGACTTGGGCCATCTTCTACTGCTTTCCCAGGCCGTAGCAGAGAGCTGGATCAGAAGAGGAGCAGATGGATCTCGAACTGACGCCCATATGGGATGCCGGCACTCCAGGCGGCAACTTTACCTGCTACGCCACAGCACCAGCCACACGGTTTGTTATTGTTTTAGCAAAACTTCCTTAAGTCATGAAACACGAGTATGTTAAACCATTTGATTGGGGCCTGTGTTGTGGTGTAACAGGTTAAGTCACCATTGTAACACTGGCATCCCACATGTGAGCGCTGGTTCAAGTCTCAGCTACTCCACTTCCTATCCAGCTTCCTACTAATGCACCTGGGAAAGCGGCAGCAGAGGGTCTAAGTACTTGGGTCCCTGCACCCACATGGGAGACTCAGATGGAGTTCCTAGCTCCTGACGTTAGCCTGGCCCAGACATGGCTGGGTGGCCATTAGGGGATTAAACCAGTGGATGGAAGATCTCTGTCACTCTGCCTTTGAAACAAGTCAATAAATAAATACATCTTTTAAAACATTTTTTGATTGTTAAACCCTTGTGGGAATATCTGTTATGATGCTGAATGTGAATTTGAATGGAAAATAAATTTATCCAGAAAAACACTGAAACAGAAGTGAATACAGAGCCAGCGCTGAGGCACAGCAGGTTAAAGTGCCAGCCTGCAGCACTGGCATCCCACATGGGCACCGGTTCTAGTCCCGGCTGCTCCTCTTCCGATCCAGCTCTCTGCTGTGCCCTGGGAAAGCAGTAGTAGATGGCTCAAGTCCTTGGGCCCCTGCACCCATGTGGGAGACCCAGAGGAAGCTCCTGGCTCCTGGCTTCAGCTCAGCTCAGCTCTGGCCATTGCGGGCATTTGGGGAGTGAACCAGTGGAATGGAAGACCTCTCTTTCTCTCTCTCTTTGGCTCTACCTTTCTCTCTGTAACTCTTTCAAATGAATAAAATAATTCTTAAAAAAATGGACAGAAATACATGAAATTCTAAACGTCTAAAGTCATTACAGTTATTTATTTACATAAGTACAAGGGAGCTCCAAAAAGACAACAGAAAATGTACATTATGAAAATACAGTGCATGGAGGCTGGTGCTGTGGCGTAGCAGGTAAAGCTGCCACCTGTAGTGCCAGCATCCCATGTGGGCACTGGTTCAAGTCCCGGCTGCTCCACTTCCGATCCAGCTCTCTGCTAAGGCCTGGGAAAGGAGTGGAGGATGGCCCAAGTCCTTTTGGGCCCCTGCACCCATGTGGGAGGCCTGGAGGAAGCTCCTGGCTCCTGGCTTTGAGTTGGCTCAGCTCTGGCAACCACAGCCATTTGGGGACTAAACAGGTATACGGAAGACCTTTCTCTCTGTCTCTCCCTTTCTCTGTCTATAACTCTGCCTCTCAAATAAATAAATAAACCTTAAAAAAAAAAAAAAGAAAAACACTATGCATGGATATCAATATTTTTTCACCAAAATAAGTTTACCTTTCAATTCCACTTTTTCATCAGCCTTTTGAAGTGCAACAGAGATTATAGGGAAATATGCATTATTTGTTTATGAGGTGATCATGTGCTTTATACATTATTATAACAGCTAAAAATCCCAGGCCTTATTTGAGAAATCTAACAAACTTCAATAGCCAAACTTCACTAAGTTATTGAAATTTTACTTTAAAAGTCAATTCTTTTTTTTTTTTTTTTGACAGGCAAAGTTAGACAGTGAGAGAGAGACAGAGAGACAGAGAGAAAGGTCTTCCTTCCATTGGTTCACTCCCCAAATAGCCACCATGGCCAGTACTGTGCCAATCTGAAGCCTGGAGCCAGGTGCTTCCTCCTGGTCTTCTATGCGGGTGCAGGGCCCAAGGACTTGGGCCATCCTCCACTGCCTTCCCGGGCCACAGCAGAGAGCTGGCCTGGAAGAGGAGCAACTGGGACAGAATCCAGCACCCCGACCGGGACTAGAACCTGGGGTGCTGGCGCCGCAGGTGGAGGATTAGCCAAGTGAGCCATGGTGCCGGCCTAAAAGTCAATTCTAATTTCCAGTTGTAGAAGGCATTGCATAAAAAAGTATTACATACACATGCTTCAATAATATTAATATTTTTATAACATGAACTGATAAACAATGGCAGTGATCCTAATCATGCCAGATCCTATTTGCAGTTAACCAGTGATGGGCAGTACATCTAACCATTCGCCTCGCTGGAACCTGAGCCACAACTGCAATGGGTTTTCCAAGCTCCCGCTCACCGATCCACACAGCAGGACTCAACACAGAGCACTCTGTGCCCGGGGTGGGGGTGGGGGTGGGGTGCTGACTACTGAGGGGTTGGGCTCCAGTGGGCTGACTCCAGGCTCACACTGCAGTCAAGCTCCGTCCGGGGGTCTAAAGTCATTTTCTCCACTCTGCTGCAAGAACTTGGTAGAAATGACTCCTCACTGCCCCTTGCTCCTTGGAGAAGCGCCTGTTGACTGCATGCTGTATGCCAGGCCCTGTGCTAGGTACTGCGTGTATGTATAGTGCTCAGTGAAACCGGCGCCGCAGACAGGCCTGGACAGGCAGGACGCCTCCGACGCCCGGTCAGGAGAGGACCCTGGGGGCCGTGGCGTTTCGGCTGAGACCGAAGAATGAGCGAGCGAAGCGGGAAGAAGCAAGGGCGGGAGAAGGGTGAGGAGTCTCCCTTATCGTCTCAGTCCTGCTGTGTCCTTAAGTTGCTCTTAAAAAATAGAGTCTGTTTTTATTTATCGAAAAAATGTTTATTTATTTGTACTTACTTGCAAAGCAGAGGGATGTGGGAAACACACACACACAGAGAGAGAGAGAGAGAGACAGAGAGAGACAGAGAGAGAGCTTCCATCTGCTGGCTCACTCCCCAGTCTCAAAGCCGGAACCAGGCCAGGCCAAAGCCAGGAATTCCTTCTTTGTCTCCCACAGGAGACAGGAGCTCAAATACTTAGGCCACCTGCTGCTGCCTTCCCAGGCACGTAAGCAGGAACCTGGATAGGAATCCGAGTAGCCAGGGCTCGAACCTGCACTCCCGTACGGGATGCAGTGTAACTGAGCGGTGGCTCAACCCACTGTGCCACAAGGCCATGCCCCGAAATTTGATGTTGAATGAAGGCTCAGAGTGAGTGAGACAGGATCTCCTGAGTGCAGAAAAAGCCTCAAAATGTCGTTGACTCAAAATCCTATGCCAAGGAAAACTATCTTCCAAGACGGAAGGCGGAAGACGGAGAGAGCATTTCAGTGAAGGGAAACGGAACGGTGTCGCCACCAGTCCTCACTGACAACCAAGCAAGGGGAAGCTCCCGGACCTGAGACTACTGGCCCGACAGAAGCTCCGATTCTTGGGAAGGAATAAGAGCAACAGCAATGATCAAGAATTTGGTACAAAGATAAGAAAAGTTTTATCTGAATGTCTTTCAAACATATAAGACTGGTTAGAGCAAGAAATATAACACTGGCATAAATATAATACTCACAATAACTCTAATGTGAAGAAGGGAGAAATCAGGCCGGAGCTGTGGCGTAGTGGGTTAAGCCTCCACCTGCTGTGCCAGCATCCCCTATGGGCACCAGTCCCTGTCCTGGCTGCTCCTCTTCCAATCCAGCTCCCTGCTAATGCACCTGGGAAAGCAGTGGAAGATGGCCCAAGTGCTTGGGCCCCTGCACCCAAGTGGGAGACCTGGATGAAGCTCCTGGCTCCTGCTTTTGGACTGGCTTGGCTTCAGAAGTTGCAGCCATCTGGGGAGTGAACCAGCGGAAGGAAGACCTTTCTCTCTGTCTCTCCCTCTCTCTGACTGTAACTCTGCCTCTCAAATAAATAAATATACCCCCTTTTTTTAAAAAAAAAAAGATAAACACATAATCCTATGGAAACATAAATATTTATGAGCTCTCTATAGTTTAAAATTATTCCACATTAAGAGGGTTGTCAAAAGATAAGGATATGAATGAAGCAATCCCTAGAAGGTACAATCAAATGACCATAAAATGAAGAGGAAGGCAAAAGAGAAGGAACAGAGCAACAGAGATGACCAAAAACCCAGAGGGGACGCACAGAACACCGATGTGAAATGGAAGCCCCAACATCGACGCTGACGAGCTGAGCAGTCTCACGAGGTGTGATGTGGCCAGGGCGTACAGAAAGGCTTGACCCCACTGTTTACTGTCCGTAAGAGAAGCACTGTCTATGAAAAGGGTGGAGGGACTTGGAAATGTTTGCGGAAAATGGAATGGACACATGAGTTTATTTCTGTACAAAAACTGGAAATCCATGCACATTTCATTTTCATGATACGTATTTTCCATGAAGCTGTTGAAGATCTTCATACAAAGACTGAAAATAAGTGTGTTGAGTAAGATATGCAACACAAACAGAGTTTTCTTGTGCTGCAATGTCCACATATAATTAACCACAGGCCGCGGGGATCCAGTGACGTATAGAAGTGTTACTTCCAGTTAGGTCCTGTCCCACTCTTTACGTAGAATTGCCCTCATTCAGTGTTTCCATCTCCGTGGAGTGAGGACTACGCCAGACGGGGTTATGATTTCTGCATCGACCATGAAATCTGATTCTAGAATATTTTCATCACCCTAGCTAACTTTTACCTCTAAATTTCCATCCCTTGTTCTGTTACCATTCTTTTTGTGCAGTGGACCTCTTTAGCATTCTTAAAGGGCACTCTTACTGGCAACAAATTCTCTGTTTCCCCTCCATCTGACAACGTCTTTATCTCTCCTTCATTCTTGAGGGATAGTTATGCCTGATACAGAATTCACAGCTGACAGTTCTTTTCTTTCGGTATTTGAAACATGTCCCGTCGCTTCTCTCTGGACTCCATGGTTTCAGAACAGAAATGCTGTCATTTAAATTTGTGTTCTATTATAATACGGTTCATTCCATTTTTGCCATTTCTGGCTGCTTTCAAGATGTTTTCCTTTGGTCTTTAGCTTTCAGAAGTTTAATTACGATGTGGATCCTTTTGGGTTCTTCTACTTTGTTTTCTCAGCTTCTTAAATGAGCTGATGTCTGT
The DNA here is from genome assembly GCF_964237555.1 of Oryctolagus cuniculus. NCBI lineage: Eukaryota > Metazoa > Chordata > Mammalia > Lagomorpha > Leporidae > Oryctolagus > Oryctolagus cuniculus. The sequence goes on along the minus strand of NC_091444.1, from coordinate 106,057,062 downwards.
CTTTCACCAAATTTGGGATGTTTATCAGCCATTATTTCTTTGAGTATTTTTTGTGTCACTCTCTCTCCTGACCTCTGATGCTAGAGGTCAGTTTTTCTGCTATGGCTCCACACATCACTGCGTCTGCTTATTTTCATTTTTATTTTAAAAACCTACTGTGTCCCCTCTGATTAGATTCCTAAACTCTGGTGACCTGGTACCTAGTTCGGTGACTCTGTCCTCTGACATCTCCTCTCTGGTATCAGCCCATCCTGCGAACTTCATTTCTCTGTTTTTCAGTTCTGTAATCTCGATTTCTAGTAATTTGTATTTGCTGAAATACCCTATTTTTGTTTGTTTCAAGACAGTTAGTACTTTCCTGATGAAAAGTGTTTATGATCCCTGTCAGGTGGTTAGAACTTTTGTTTTTCCATTCAAATTGTGAAAGTTTTCCACTCGGTACTTGGGAATGCTGGGTTCTGGGTGACGTCTCTTTCCGCAGGCATGGGTCTGGCCCTCACCACCCCAGCAGGAATGCAGCCCGGGCCCCCATTTCTTCACTACGGAAAGCTGGGGTGAACATTCAGCTCCCCCCAGGCCGCCCCCCCAGCCCCGGGGAGGGGAAAGCAGTGGGGGCTGGGCTCCGATCGATCCCTCTTCTTGCAGGGTGGAAAACTTGGCTTCCCACTGGCCTGCCCCTTACAGCAGAGGAGGGGGCCCAGGGCGTCAGCTGGCCTCAGGTGGAGGCCAAGGTCATTCCCCACTGGGCTCCCATCACGAGGGGAAGGGAGTTTTTCAGCCTCTTTTTTGTTGTTGACAGGCAGAGTGGACAGTGAGAGAGGGAGAGAGACAGAGAGAAAGTTCTTCTTTGCCGTTGGTTCACCCTCCAATGGCCACCGCGGCTGGCGCACCGTGCTGATCCATGGCAGGAGCCAGGTGCTTCTCCTGGTCTCCCATGTGGGTGCAGGGCCCAAGCACTTGGGCCATCCTCCACTGCACTCCCGGGCCACAGCAGAGAGCTGGCCTGGAAGAGGGGCAACCGGGACAGAATCCGGCACCCCGACCGGGACTAGAACCCGGTGTGCCAGCACCACAGGTGGAGGATTAGCCTATTGAGCCGCGGTGCCGGCCTCCTTCAGCCTCTTGCTCAGTCTCCTCGATGCTGGGTGAGGGTAGAGGCCCAGCTCCCCACTGGGCCCACTGACCCAAGAGCAGAGGGGTGGAGCTCTCTGTGGGCTGGGATTTCCTCCTGACTTCTCTTTGCAGTTGGGGGAGGAGCCCCTTGTGCGGCTGAAGCCTCCAGACACCATCAGAGCAGCACTGGGGTGGGCAGTGGGAGATCACAGACAGGACAGGCCCCACCAGACTGAGGCAACTGTGGGGCAATGGTAATGTTTTCCATGTCGATGGGCATTTGCCCCACACAAGGGTATACACCAAACTGTTCACTGAAGATGTATGTTTCAGGCCGGCGCCGCGGCTCACTAGGCTAATCCTCCACCTTGAGGCGCCGGCACACCGGGTTCTAGTCCCAGTCGGGGCACCGGATTCTTTCCTGGTTGCTCCTCTTCCTGTCCAGCTCTCTGCTGTGGCCCGGGAGTGCAGTGGAGGATGGCCCAGGTGCTTGGGCCCTGCACCCCATGGGAGACCAGGAAAAGCACCTGGCTCCTGCCATGGGATCAGCGCGGTGCGCCGGCCGTGGCTGCCATTGGAGGGTGAACCAACGGCAAAGGAAGACCTTTCTCCCTGTCTCTCTCTCTCACTGTCCACTCTGCCTGTAAAAAAAAAAAAAAAAAAAAGGCAGAGCTACAAAGAGAGGAGAGATCAGCTCACTGTACCGCAGTGCCGGCCTCTGTACACATGTGATCTCGAAAGGAAGCAGTGAACTGCAGGTGAATTGCAGGCAAATGTTGAGCTCTAGATCACGGTGTGCACGGCTGGAAGGTTTACGGAAGCGCCCTCCTGACTGCAGTGCGCTCTGACAGGCATCATAAAGACGAGCTGCTGGGTGCACAGAGGGATGAAGGACGTCTATGCAAAGTAAACGATGGACCATCTCTCTCTCCGCCTCTCCCCATCTCTCTGACACTCTGCCTTTTCAATCAATCAATCAATCAATCTAAAAAAAAAAAAAAACCCAACCCAACAGGCCCAGACCTTTCCAGATGAGAGCGGTAGCAAGCACTTAGAGGTATTATAAGAAAAAGTACACAAACTATCATTTTTTTTAATTTTTTTTTATGTTTTTTTTTTTTTGACAGGCAGAGTGGACAGTGAGAGAGAGAGACAGAGAGAAAGGTCTTCCTTTGCCGTTGGTTCACCCTCCAATGGCCGCCGCGGCCGGCGCACCACGCTGATCAGATGGCAGGAGCCAGGAGCCAGGTGCTTCTCCTGGTCTCCCATGGGGTGCAGGGCCCAAGCACTTGGGCCATCCTCCACTGCACTCCTGGGCCACTGCAGAGAGCTGGCCTGGAAGAGGGGCAACCGGGACAGAATCTGGCACCCCAACCGGGACTAGAACCCGGTGTGCCGGCGCCGCTAGGCAGAGGATTAGCCTAGTGAGCCGCGGCACCGGCCACAAACTATCATTTTTAACCCAGAAACCTTTTATGTAAGGTATACAAACTTCCTGCATCTCATAAATACAAATTCAGGAACACAGCAATTCTTCCCACCCTACCCAACTCCCACCCTTCCTCCTCCTCCCTCTCCTAGTCCCATTCTTATTTTTCACTAACATTTATCTTCATACATATAAGATTATATATATTATATATAATATTATACAATATATAATACATCTTATATGTATCTTATATGTATATAATATATACATATATTATATATATCTTATATGTATAATATACATTATGCATATAAGATTAACCCTATACTAAAAGTTCAACAAATAGTATATAAAAAAACTGTTCCTCAAAAGTCGAGACAAAGGCAGTTCAAAGTCATTGCTGCTCAAAGTGTCAATTGCACTTCTATAGATTAACTTTTAGGTGCTCTATGCATTACCACAGGTCAGGGAGAACATACCTATTTGTCTTTTGGGGACTGGCTTATTTCACTAAGTATACTGTTTCCCAGTTGCATCCATTTTGTTACTTTGTTGCAGAGGACAGGATTTCATTGTTTTGTTTTTTTTTTTTTTTTTTTTTTTTACCTCTGTGTGTATTATTACCTCTGTGTGTAGTATTCTATGGTGTACATATCCCATAATCTCTGAATCCAGTCTTCAGTTGACAAGCATCTGGGTTGATTGCATGTCTTAGTTATTGTGAGTTGAGCTGTAATTAACATGGGGGTGCAGATAACTCTTTCATATGCTGATTTCATTTCCCTTGGGTACATTCCCAGGAGTGGGGTGGCTGGGTCATATATTAGGTCTGTATTCAGGTTTCTGAGGAATCTCCATACTGTTTTCCACAGTGGCTGTACCAGTTTACATTCCCACCAACAGTGCATTAGGGAACATTTTCCTGCACATCCTCGCCAGCATTTGTTGTTTGTTGATTTCTGTATGAAATCCTTTCTAAGTGGGGTGAGGTGGAACCTCATTGTGGTTTTGACTTGCATTTCCCTGATGGCTAGTGATCCTGAGTATTTTTTCATGTGTCTGTTGGCCATTTGGATTTCCTCTTTTGAAAAATGCCTGGTTGGGACGCCAGATTCTGTCCCGGTTGCCCCTCTTCCAGGCCAGCTCTCTGCTGTGGCCAGGGAGTGCAGTGGAGGATGGCCCAAGTGCTTGGGCCCTGCACCCCATGGGAGACCAGGAGAAGCACCTGGCTCCTGCCTTCGGATCAGCGCGGTGCGCCGGCCGCAGCATGCTGGCCGCGGCGGCCATTGGAGGGTGAACCAACGGCAAAGGAAGACCTTTCTCTCTGTCTCTCTCTCTCACTGTCCACTCTGCCTGTCCAAAAAAAAAAAAATAGATCCCGACTTGGGGATAGGCATTTGATACAGCAGCTAAGATGCTGCCTGGGAGGCCCACAGCCCGTATCAGAGTGTCTGCTTGAGTGCTGGCTCTGCGTGTGATCCAGCTTCCTGCTCACGTTCACCTTGCGAGGCAGGAAGTGACGTTGAGGTAGTGGAGTCCCTGCCTCCCATGCAGGAGACCTGGACTGACTTCACAGCTTCAAGTTTTCGCCTGGCCCAGCCCTGGCTTCAGTGGCATTTGGGGAGTGAACCAGAGGATGGAAGATCTCTCTCCTTCAAAACAAAAATAGATCATAACTCAGTGCACTTCCAAATCAGGAAAGCGACACCAGTTGGGCCAACATGATCGTGAATAGAGCCAAGGAAACAAACGTATCCTTCAAGTCCAGTGGAAATCTTGCATCCTTTGGCCCGCGTCTCCCCACCGTCCCCAGGGCCAGTCCCCGGGAACCCCCATCCTGTGAGTTCCGCTTTTTTAGACTCCACAAATACATGAGCTCATGCAGGTTTTGTCTCCAGGGGGCTGGCTTACTTCACTCAACAGGAGGTCCTCTGGGCTCACCCACGTTGTCACCAAGGATGGTTTTTCCCCTGAGTATTGCCTTATGTCCCCTTCTCGTTATCCAGTCATCTTTGTGATTTCAATGCTAATACAGATTGATAGATATTCCTGAACAACATACACATTTAGCTGTGCTTATTTTTTAACTTGATTGACACATCAATGTCCATGTTCTTCCTCCACTTGCTGGGTGCTGCTCCTGAGACTAAGCCATGCTGACACGGGGAGCAGCAGCCTGTCCACACCTTCTCTGTGTCACCTGGGGTACTTTCGCTTAAGACCCTCTAAGTGAGTACTACGGGGCCTTGCAGTAGAACACCTGGGTCACACATTCTAGGGATGTTTAACTTCTGAACAGAACAACAACACTTTTTTTTTTTTTTTTTTGACAGGCAGAGTGGACAGTGAGAGAGAGAGACAGAGAGAAAGGTCTTCCTTTGCCGTTGGTTCACCCTCCAATGGCCGCCACGGCCGGCGCACCGTGCTGATCCAAAGCCAGGAGCCAGGTGCTTCTTCCTGGTCTCCCATGCGGGTACGGGGGCCCAAGTACTTGGGCCATCCTCCACTGCACTCCCTGGCCACAGCAGAGAGCTGGCCTGGAAGAGGGGCAACCGGGACAGAATCCGACACCCCAACCAGGACTAGAACTCGGTGTGCCGGCGCCGCAAGGCGGAGGATTAGCCTAGTGAGCCACGGCGCCGGCCACAACAACACTGCTTCCCAAAGTTTCTGTCCCAATGTGCTCCACTTCCCATTCTCACCAACACGTGGTGGTGCCTTATTAATGCAATGGAGCACCAACTTTGTTGTTGGTTGCTGAGTTTCCTCTTCTGTGAAGTGCCTGTTCAAGATCTCCTCATGGGGCTGGCGCTGCTGCATAGCAGGCAAAGCTGCCTCCACCTGCAGTACTAGCATCCCAGGTGAGCACCAGTTAGAGTCCCGGCTGCTCCCTTTCTCATCCAGCTCCCTGCTGATGGCCTGGGAAAGCAGCAGAAGATGGCCCACGTGCTTGGGCCCCTGCACCCTCTTGGAAGACCGAGATGAAGCTCCTGGCTCCCAGCTTTGGCCTGGCCTAGCCCTGGCCATTGCAGCTATCTGTGGAGTGAACCAGAGAATGGAGGGCTTGCTTGCTCTCTCTCTCTCTCTCTCTGCCTCTCCCTCTCCTTCTCTGTAACTCTGCTTTTCAGATAAATAAATACATCTTTTCAAAAACTACGAATTAGACCTAGGATTTTCTCAAATGCCTTTTCTGCATCTATATCCCCCCCATTGGCAGAATGCTTCCATCTCCACCCGAGGCATCCCCAAACCTCGGGAGACTGGGATTTCATTATGTGAATCAGGCCCTGGTGCATAGTCAGCCTTGGTCGGAAGACACAGGAATTGAGAGACAAGTTGTCTCCCACAGCCCCACCACGTGGGACCCACTCCCTGTGAAGAAAGGGAAGGGTGGGGGGTGCGCAGCCATGACCAGTCCACAGCAGTCTGGAAGCCCAGAACACGGCAGCGGGCAAACTCCCTTCTCTGAAACCCGCGGTTCTTTCTACGCTGCAGTGTTTCTTGTTTCCTTGTGCGCCTCCTCACTTGTCGCACTCATGAGAGCCATTTCTCCCACAACCCAGGGAGCGAGTCTTGGGGTTTCTCTGAGGCTCAGTGCCCTCTTCCAGAGAATATTTCCACTTGTGCCTGCAGAGGTTCTCCCTGCTCGCTTGCAAAGGAGTCCATTCGTGCTAGCAGGTAAAGGGTTTATCACTGCTATTTTTTTTTTTTTTTGACAGGCAGAGTGGACAGTGAGAGAGAGAGACAAAGAGAAAGGTCTTCCTTTTGCCATTGGTTCACCCTCCAATGGCCGCCGCGGCCAGTGCGCTGCAGCCGGCGCACCGCACTGATCCGATGGCAGGAGCCAGGAGCCAGGTGCTTTTCCTGGTCTCCCATGGGGTGCAGGGCCCAAGCACCTGGGCCATCCTCCACTGCACTCCCGGCCACAGCAGAGGGCTGGCCTGGAAGAGGGGCAACCGGGACAGAATCTGGAGCCCCGACTGGGACTAGAACCCGGTGTGCCGGCGCCGCTAGGCAGAGGATTAGCCTAGTGAGCCGCGGCGCCGGCTTATCACTGCTGTTTTTAAATGAATGGAGGTGGCGGAGGGGGCCCAGGGGGCACAGTGAGGTGGCAGGAATAAGTTGTAGCACTCGCAGACCGGGGGTGGCTGTGGTGCACAGTGGCCTGAACACAGAGAGCAGAGGTGCTGGAGGTGACGACAGGGTCAAGGGACCGTGCATGCTTCGACTCCGTCGGTCCACGCTGTGAACAGCTGCTGAAACACCACACAGTGCACCGTGTGCGTATGTGCAATGATGGGGCTCTGAGAAAAAGCTGGGTGGGCGCCACGGCACAGAGGGCTAGGCTGCCCCTTGGGACACCCACATCTCACTTCATTGCGGGAGGGAATCAGCAGACGGAAGAGTCTCTTCCTCGCCCTTTTCCCCTCCCCCCACCTCTCTCATAAATAAAAATACACTGAAACGTTTTTTTAAAAAACTGTCAGGAGAGGCTGGCACTATGAGGTAGTAGGCTAAGCCTCTGCCTGCAGCGTCAGCATCCCATATGGGTGCTGGTTCTAGTTCCGGCTGCTCCTCTTTCGATCCGGCTCTCTGCTGTGGCCTGGGAAAGCAGTAGAAGATGGCCCACGTGCTTGGGCCCCTGCACCCACCTGGGAGAGCCGGTAGAAGCTCCTGGCTCCTGGCTTCAGATCAGCCCAGCTCAGGCCACTGCAGCCATTTGGGGAGTGAACCAGAGGACAGAAGACCTTTCTCTGTGCCTCTCCCTCTCTCTGCAATTCTACCTCTCAAATAAATAGATAAAAGCTTAAAAAAAAAAAAAAAACCTTCAAGGAATTAACTAAGCTGATGTGATCACTCCCCCACTGAATGTGTGTATTGAATTAGCACGCCGTAGCCCATAACCATGTACAATGAAAATAATCTAAACAATCAATCAAAGACGAGAAGAGGCAGTTCAGGAAGGGAACAGCACAGCAGTGCCGCGGCACCGTGGGTAAAGCCCCGGATGCTAAGCAGGGAGACCCCCGTGGCTTGAGGCCTCCAACTGCTGCAGCCCTCACATGTGGCCGAAGGAGCCCTGCCCTCGGCCCTGTGACCTTCTGAGCGGACTGCGAGCGATGAGCAGGGCTCCTGGCCACGGGGGGCTGTGTGGGTGCCTGCTCCTGACCACTGGGTGGGGACGCCCTGACAGGCAGTAGAACTTGCCCCCTGCCTGCCTGAGCCACCAGCAGGCAGCCACAGTGGGCCACGGTCCTCGGGTCACGTCGTCTTCCCAGAGCTTCAGTGTGAAGACAGTGCTGACCGACCCCCGAAGCATCCGTCTCCCAGCTGCATGGCCAACCGGACACGGTCTGCTGGAAGCCCAGGATGGAGGGATCGGGCCTCAGGAACCCAGGCAGGGGAGCAGGTCAGACTGCAGTGGCAACTGAGCACCAAGGCCCCGCGGCCCCACGTCACTCCCTCCTGGCTGTAGCCTGGGAAACCCCATCATGCACTGGGACGGGGCAGATGGAAACTGGGGGAGGGAAACAGTTCACACACAGCATCTGTCTGTCTGTCTGTCTGTCTCTCTCTCGGCCCCTGGACTCAGGAATCATAGGAAGACAGGACATGATCTGCTGTGCTGGCCCTGCAGTCGCTGGGTGCTTCCCCAGGCACCCACATCTATCCATGGCGCCTTCCTCCCAGTGCTGGCCAGGCCAGCAAACAACCTACCCTGGGACACAGCCACACACACGCATAGAGCGAACGGCTTTCTGCAAGGAAGTTTTGTCATTTTTGCTAGGTAATTGTGGCCAACGCCCCCGACTCGCTCTCCCTTGTCAGCATCACAAACCCCAGCTTCTGGGGGAAATTGGGGAGAAACAAACAAAGCCAGGTTCCCCGCCCAGGGAACACACAGGGCCTTAGGGGCGAGAGCTCCGGACAGGTGTATGGAGGGACCCCGAGCCCCCCCCCTCCCGTGACACGTGAACCCCAAGCTAACACGCTCAGCCCTTGCTGTGCCCTGGGGTCTAAGAGGCGGGCTCTTGCTGCTTGGCAACAAGCTCGGGCTCAACAAATCCGTAAATGGCAAAATACAAGGGCACCGTGCCCACGGTGCGCAATACAGCCGCAGCCGCTGCAGGCTGGCGGTGAGTTAAAGCAGCAAACCGACTCCGAGGGCCTGAGGGGCCTGCCCCTCTTCTAGGCCCGGATCCGCGGGGCTGGGTGGCTTCTCACACACTCCCACTGTCACCTTTACTTCCCGTGCTGTAACGCTCAGGGCGACGGGCTTTGGGAAGACTTCGGGAAGACTTGGGTCCAGACTTTGGAGGAATGATGGGGGAGGCCTGATGGGGAGGGCTGCGGGTGGGAGAAACCCACTGAGTAGGCTCCAACAGCGAAGTCGAATTTCCTCCGCCAGGTATTTAAAAGTTAAGCCTTCCAAATACCATGTTCATTAACACACGGGCTCCGTGAATAGCTGGCCGGAATTTTCCGCCCCCCCCCCCCCCCTTTGCCTGCATTCCCAACTTGGCTTCATAGAAGGCTTCATTGTAACCCAGGAGCATTGTTCGGCATTAATTTCTATGACAAGGGACCCAAAACACAGGGTGCTGAGAGTAACAAAACAGAGTTAGGGAAGCAGCCATGACTTGGCACCAAGAGTGACAAGCGGCAGAAAAGCCAGCGTTGCAGGATCTGCAGTGGCGTGGGCTGCCTACGAGCAATCTTTTCTCTTGCAAACAGTGTCATATTCTTTTCAAGCACATTTAGGACGCGGCTCAAGCTGTGTCTTATGTTTTGTCATAATAAACACAGTCAGTTTACTGTAACAAAGACGTGCGAGTGGTGATGGGTTGAAAGCCAGGGTGCAACAGCATAAGCGGGGCGGGGGTGGGTGGGCAGTCCACCGGCCAAATAAAAGACCAGCCAGCCGTCTGCAGAGTCCTCTTGGAAGAACAGAAAAAGCCAGTGTTTCCTCACGGGACTGACACGGAATGCCAAGATATCTTGCTGAGCGCGGTTCTGTTGTCACTTAAGGCAATGAGCAACTAAAAATAGCAAATAGAGCCCCAAACACTGGGCTCTCCTAGCTGCTTTTAAAAGAAAAAGCAACTCCAGGAGAAGACGCAAAACTTGGGTGCACTGTTCCAAGTGGAATCACGACTTCTTACGGAAAACTCTATGGTGAGTTTTTGTGTGTATCCGCTTATTGCAGCGCTGGTCAAATTGTTTTTGCAATTTTTGATAAAGGTGAAATGCAGAGTGCACACTCAAGTCATCTTACCATATCTTGAACAAACGCCCTTTCACAGTCAAGTTCATATTGTAATCTTGCTCTCCCGTCGATTAACTGAAACACAGAAGAGTATCGCGGTATCATTGAGGATCAGAGCACCTGGAGCCCTTCCTCCATAGAATTCAGTGGTGTTTCCACACGAGCAAGGTGGATCACAATACGAATAAAGGAATAGATTAACTCCTGGGATACCGTATTATAATAATGCATTATTATAGAAGCAAGCAAAGTATACACAGAAAATCCCAATGTGATAGAGCCTTCCTCACTTCCTGCCCCCCCCCCCAAATGTGACAACAATACATAGAGTCTGACCAGAAAAACAAACTGATTTCACCCATTCTGTGATTTCTTCTTCTCTTTTAGGTTTTCATGCTATACAAGGGACGCTCAAGAAGTTCCTAGGGAAATGCACAGAGTAGGAAAAATCTATGCACAGACTTCAAAAACCTTTACACCAAAATAACACTTACTTATAAGCAATGCCGTTGTCCACAAACTTTCGGGAGCACCCTGGCTCCCGTGTGTGGATCACACCGCTTTCCTGTCGACCATCAATAGCCGTCGGCAGAAGAGAGAGCAGGGCGGCTGTGCCCACGCACCTAGCTACCCGTGTGCTACATACCCTTGGTCTGCCCATGCAGCTCACTGATCCACGTACGTGCACTGTCCTTGTGGCTCAGGACTGTCCACAGCTTCCCTGGTCTGTCTGTCCCAGCAGCCTCTTGGCTGCTCTCTGGCTCATTCTCTTTCTGGAGCACAACCACGTTCCTGCCACAGCGTCCGGGCTCCCCGAGGCACTCAGAAGGGAATGGAAGCTCCGGGGCACAGCCAACGCCCATCTGCTGCGGCTGACCACGCACCCTTCCCTTCCCGTCCTGGGCGCCGGTTCCTGCACGCTCCTCTCTGGAAGCCAGCTCAGCCTCCTTCCCGCCTTCCCTGACGCCTTCCATCCAGGCTGGGTGCGCCTCCCTGTGTGCTGACACTATCCCACCTGTGCGGCCACCTGTCCTCGCTGCAGGAGGACACCCACAAGAACGGGTTACGCTGTGACAGGCGCAGATACAGCTGTGATCAGGTGGCCGGGATCTGAGATGCAACAGCTGGGCTGGTGTTGTGGCGGCGAAGCTCAGCCTCGTCCCCCTTCCCATATGGGCACCGGTTTGAGTCCTGGCTGCTGCCCTTCTGATCCAGCTGCCTGCTGGTGGCCTGGAAAAGCAGTGGAAGATGGCCAAGTGCGTGGGCCCCTGCCACCCATGCAGGAGACCCGAATGAAGTTCCTGGTTCCTGGCTTTGGGTCTGCCCAGCTCCAGCCTTGCAGCCATTTGGAGAGTGAACCAGCGGATGGAAAACCTCTGTCTATTCTCCCTCCCTCTCTCCCTCTCTGTAACTCTGCCTTTCAAACAAATAAATAAATCTTAAAAAAAAAAAAAAAAAAAAAAGGAAAAGAAACGCTTTAAATCAAGGGACGAGTGCTGGCCCTCGGCAGGCGGCTCGTGAAGTCTGAAAGCTGTTTCCTCTTCATTTCAGACGTTGGCAGCAGGAAGGTGGCACGCTAGACTCCCTTGCTGTCTGGCAGGACCTAGGTGCCAGCCCTCGCACAGGGGGCGGAGCACAGGGGAAATGAGGCAAAACCCGGAAATGGATCGATGGGTCCGAGAAAGCAGCTCCCAACTCTGACCTGTGTCCGGGGCAGGGGAGGTGCCCCTAAACCTGGCTCTTGGAAGGAAGTTCACCTGAAACCCGAGCTCCGTCGCCAGCTGCACATCCAGTTCTGGCTGAGACCCACGGGGCCCTGGGCCCTGGAGATGCGGCTCGTGTACTTGAGCAGCTGGATTTGTAATGTTGCCTAATTTTAACCCACAACCTGATAGTTGAGGGACTGGAAAACGAGTTGGGTCTGCGTGCAATGATTTGGGATGTGACTCTGCCTTCTCATCGGTGAAGCTGAGTACCCAAGGGGCCCAGGCCCAGGCACAGCGCTGGGGACGCCCCACAGGCCGGGAGAGGGCAGTGTTAGGGAGACCCTACCGGCAGGGACATGCCAGGCCCAACACAGCACAAGCAGGGCACCTGGTTTCCTCTCCTCTCCTCTCCTCCCCTCCCCTCCCCTCTCCTTTCTTTCTTTTGACAGGCAGAGTGGACAGTGAGAGAGAGAGACAGAGAGAAAGGTCTTCCTTTTGCCATTGGTTCACCCTCCAATGGCCGCCGCGGCTGGTGCACTGCGGCCGGCGCACCACGCTGATCCGATGGCAGGAGCCAGGTGCTTCTCCTGGTCTCCCATGGGGTGCAGGGCCCAAGCACTTGGGCCATCCTCCACTGCACTCCCTGGCCACAGCAGAGAGCTGGCCTGGAAGAGGGGCAACCGGGACAGAATCCGGCGCTCCGACCGGGACTAGAACCCGGTGTGCCGGCGCCGCTAGGCAGAGGATTAGCTTATTGAGCCACGGCGCTGGCCAAGGGCACCTGGTTTTCATGAGATGGAGAGAATCCCCTGCTCTTGGTAAGAGGTCTAGCAGACAACCTAAGCCCAATCCACACGCATTCAGCAGAGTGAACGTCTACCAACACGTGATCTGATGACCGCACGGCTCTTTCTCAACAGAAGTTTTCCACAGGCACAAGCACACCTTTGGACCTCTCTGGGTCCTGGACCCTTGGGTTCCGTACAAGCAACAGAGGGGATGCTTGAGGGCCCCTTTCAGGGGAACACTCGAGGCAGTGGGCTCCAATGTTGGAAGCCGCGCTCATCCCTAGCCACCGCCCCCAAGTGACGGGGACAGTTCCACGCGGAAATCAAAACCCTCCTCCACCTCTCGGGCGCCGGGCACACAGGGCTCTCTCCCCAGCAGAGCTGATATTTCAATTTAAAAGAGTCATTTATCAATGTAAAGATGGTACAGTACCTTTTGAATAGTTTTCTGATCCTTTTCTGAGATCTCTTTCAGACTCATATATTCAGCTTCTGAAAACAAAAGCGGAGAGAGGCCGACCATGAAATTACACGCGTATGCCCCGACATTCAGGCCGTCTGCTCTGGCCAGGCGGGAAGTCCCCCGGCAGGCCTGGTGGACGCGAGTCCTAGCGGGACTGTGACTTTCACAACTGCCCTTGACATTCAGGGCCTTCCTCCCGCTGTTCAGACGGCTGGTCAGAGAGAGAAGAAGAAGGGAAGTTCAAGATCCAAGTGTGGCTGGGGGCGGAAGGCTTTTCATCGCCACTAGCAGTGGACACCACGGCTCTTAGCCACAGCCAATACAAAGTGCTTTAGCAGGTGGCACTTTATGACTCAATAAGGACTACAGCAACCTGGGGTGGGGTGGGGGGGGGGAAGCACCACACTTATTAGGGCCACACTGGCAGGGTGCGATGTTATAACTGGGGAAGGCCATGGTGTGTCTCAGTCTCTCAGGGTTTCCCAGCGAGATTTTCATTGCCTGCATACTACCAGACTAAGGGCAATGTTACAGAATTAACAGTTACATTAACAAGTTAATGAAAAGGACACAGAGAGCAACCTCACTGTGGTGATTCAAATGTGACTTTCGTCGGTGTTTGGGGTACGAACCAGCAGGAATCAAGTTCACAAACAAGCCGTGTTTACAGCTTCCATCAGAAATCCCAGACAGTGAGTTGTGGGTGGTGGCGTGCTCTTCGTGAAGAACTAACTCTGTCACCGCTACGAGGCACGTCCTGACACGGACGGGGAATGTTCAGGGAATGAGGGAAGCCTACGCAACCAGTCGGCTGCCGTTCCTAGGGGAAGCAGGGGCTTCCCCAGACAGATCCTCTGTCTGCAGCGAGGGACCAGGTCTCACACAGAAACCGAAGCTGGCTAGGACCTGGCTCTCTCAAGCACAGATAAGCAAGCGAGTGACAAGCCGCAGCTGGGAACTGTACACCGCGTGCCCAGTGCCTGGGTTATTTGTTTCTCCAGCGTGACTTCCAAGCCTTACCTAATTCCGCATTTTCTCTCAGATTCATCTGCAGCTCTTCTTCCAGTTCCGAGACGACCTGCAGCAGCCTCTCATTTTCCAGTTTGTACTCCATGATCTCCCGGTCCACGTTGGATTTTGTGGAGCTGGTCTTTTTGGCAAAAGAGTCCTGCGAAGACGGAGAAACCCATATTCCTTACGGCGGGGGTGGGTGGGTGGGGGTGTTAAGCACGCGACGCCGGGGACAATACGGACGATGCTATCATTTTCTGAATTCTATGACACACTTACAATATGAATAGTCAAAACGCAAGGAGACTCCACGGAGCTCGCGCGAAGAAAGGCCGCAGCGCCTGCTATACAAAGACCGCAGCCCATGGGGGCGTTTTATTGACGGGAATAAAGCATATCATACTGTCTGTGTGCCCTCATCGTTCAGGTCAATTCATCAGGGAGCCTGTGTCCCGGAGGCAGCTGGGGCCCCCCACCCACAGCTCCCTCTGTGCGTCTGAAGTGCTGTCCGCCCGTAACTAGGCAGGCTGGGGAGACCGGGGCGGGCAGCGCCAGGGGGTGGCAAAGTGCAGCGGGCTAAGGAGGGGGGCTTGTCGCCTTTGTGGCACTCCCCGGTGTCAGCACTGCCGGTGTCGTGAGGAGCACATCACATGTCAAAGCCGTGACGTTTTCCGCCTGGGAGCCGCATGGAGTCCACCAGGCGCGCGGATGTGCACACAGTTGGTTTACTGCTGGGTGGAGGAGCCACCCAGAGGCAATTCACATTCGGCACGTTAACGTGGCTTTGCATGCCTGTCACCGTGGCCTGTGCAGGCCTCCCTGGGCTATTGAGGGCCTGGGTTTAAATCTCTATGCAAACAGTGATTACCTTGTAAGAAGGTTTGGCGATAACTTGCAACAAAGGACTTTAAAGTTATAGTTTTAGTAAGGCCAACTCATTTACATTTTTATTATGTGCGTCCTTTGTTTAGGGCTTTCTGGGACGGCCTTTTTCTTACGCCACAGAGGCTGATGGGGACAGCTCCTCTTTCTTTCTCCGACTTCTCCATGTCTGTCTCACAGCTATTGAGAACATCTGAATATGCTGCCTTATGCTTGTCTCCATTGGGCGGCCACACGTTTCTTCTGAAAATTAAGATGTAATGGACGGGCGGGGCTGGTGCAGAACTTCAACGCTCCGTGACGGCAAAAACAGCACAGTCCCGAGACAATTCAAGAGGCGGAAGACGCCACGCGCCTCGCCCAAGTGACAACACACACTAAAAATACTTCCCAGCTTTACCCTTCAGGTCAACTGTAACCCATTCTTTTTGTGGGAATTCTATGATTTGCAAATGAGTCTGAAGGAATTCTCCCCCTCAAAAACAAAGTCACTCCTAAACATGTCCTGATTTCCTTCTGGAAGTGAACTTCCACTTGGCTTTAGGGATTATTAAGATATTTCCCCCAGTGACCTCACTGTCCCAAGGGAAAAACAGGCCATCAAAATGTGTTCTAAGGGAGGAGATGTACAGTTTGGCATACATTCCCATGGACTTACACCTAAGGGTAAAGCTAAAAATTTGCCATAGGACTCCAAATTCCATTAAGTTGGCAGGTACCAATGCCATCTTACATGTTAAAGTGATCATATTAAGTGTGTAACTGATCATATAGATAGGATTAAGTGTCAAAGGGATCACATAAATAAGACCAAGTGTCTGGTAATTCTATCTATTGTTAAATAGATAGAATTAAAAAAAGATAGAATGATCCAACATGGGAAGCAGGCCACACAGCAGACTCATAGAATGACAAATGCCCTAAATAGCACTCTGACCTCAGAATCAGCCCTTAAGTCTTTTAGATCTGGCTGAAAAGCCCAGGAGAGAATTTCAGGCATGGAAAGCCAAGACACTGTGGCAAAAAATAACCTACAAGGATCTCTGTGAGTGAGACCCCAGTGGAAAGAAGGGGTCATAACAGAAGGAGGTACCTTTCTCTGAAGGGAGGAGAGAACTTCCCCTTTGTATATGGCCCTGTCTAAATATCAACAAAGCTTGTGGACTCAAAAAGCTTCCATAGCCTCAGCAGCTCATGTCAAGAGCCTTGGGTGGTCACTGATGTCAAAAATAAGAGTGTAGTTGTTAAATCAATAACAGGAGTCGCTGTGCACTTACTCCCCATGTAGGACCTCTGTCCTTAATGAGATGTACTAAGAGAATTAACAGTAAAACCTGTCTTCAAACAGTACTTTATACTTTGTGTGTCTGTGTGGGTGCAAACAGTGGCAATCTCTACTAAGCATAGAGTTGGTCTTCTGTATATAAAGTGAATTAAAAAAGAATCTTGGTGGGGAATAGAATGGCAGAGAAGAGTGTGAGGTGGGATGGGAGTGGGGGTGGGAGGACGGGAATGGGGAGAAGAAACACTGTATTCTTAAAAGCTGTACATGTGAGATTTGTATTCATTAAATAAAAACCTTTAAAAAAAGAAATGTGTTGTTGTACCTTAAAAAGCCCTTTAAAGAGTGACTGATGAATGAGAGTGCATACCTAGGGGTTGTATTTAAATCCTCTGCTACATGTGACACTGCAGGACACTCAGTTAGAAAGCTTCAGCACTCTGCCTCACCGGTCCGAGTAGGTCGCTGGAGGCAGTTCATTTTAACAAATGATAACTGACAAACCAAGTTAGTAGTTAACGAACAACACTGTTCCCTTCCTGGAAAAAGGAAGGAACCCGGCCATTAATTTCTTGCCCCGCCATGTTCCATTTGAGGCCACCACAGACTGAATCAACAAGTCATTCATCGACGTAAAGTGCCGTGTGAGTGTTTTAAAGCAGACACTGGCCTTGCAAGCTGAAGCAATGTACCCTAACACAGGGGCAGCCCACAAGGGAGCACCTGTCCCCACGACGCTCTGCGTCAATCAGTGCAGTGCGTACAAGGGCAGCAGCTGACACCTACAGGCGACTGCTGAGGGCAGCAGCACCCAGGGAGAATGTACTGGGTGTCTGCACAGTCCCAGTCCCGTTCCCGGGAGGTGAGCCTGCAGCTCTGGCCCCACCGCTTGTCAGCTGCAGGAACTGCGAGTGGTTGACCGTCTGGCCGCCCGCGGCCATGAGGACACTCATTAGCAACACGAACAAAGGAGAGCTCTGGGTTGCCGTGGTCCTGGGCTACACTCTGAGCGGCACGTTTTGTGGTGGTGTGCCTACTGCCATCTGCCCACTCGGCGAGGGCGAGCTGGCTTAAGCCTCGAGACTTCTTTAAAAATAAACCAGGCTTGTAAGCAAGGTAAAGGCTAAAGTAGGGTGTGTGAGAGAGAGAGAGAGACAGAGGGGGAGAACTGTGATCATTCTGGAACTTTCAGTCTGTGAAGGCACTGGCCAATCTTAGAGTTTCCTACTCTGTGATGACGAGGACTTCACGGGGTGGCACTGTGCACCTCTTCATTTGTGAATATTCACACGGCATACAGAATTATTGTTTCCTGGCTTCAGGATCCCAAAAAGCGATTCTCTAGAGAATGCTTTGTGAGAAACGGGTGCGGCAGAAAGCCTGGCTACTCAAAGTGTGGTCCACGGACCAGGAACCTAGGCACACGTGGGAACTTCCAGTCCAGATCTCCGGGCGTCCGCAGCTCGGCAAGATCTGCAAGTGACGGCTAAGTGCAGAGCAGCCGGAGCGCGGTCTGTGCCCCCTCGGCTGCTTTCCATGACGTTGGTGTCTTCATCCCACAGCCTGCGGATGTCTCCATTTGCTGCTGGGGGGAGGAGTAGGGCTCTGATGCGTGCCCGGGGCCTCATGACAGCCAGGAAGGAGAGCAGGTGCATCCTCAGTGAGTGACAGCCAGGGAGGTGGCACGCTGGGCAGCGCAGCCCTGCAGAGCCGCTGCTGAATGCCAGCTCTGTTTCAGAGCCGTCGGCAACAGGCAGATACGTTCCCCGGCAGAGGGTGGGGTGGGGGGTTGATGGTGGCGTGGCTTGTCCGTGTTGGGGTAAGAAAGAACAATGGGAAGCCTGTTTAAAATGGCACGTCCGGCTGAAATTAAAACATGCTAGCAAGCACAAGTGTGTGTGTGTGTGCGCGCACACACTCACACACATACACACTCCTCTGGGCTGACCTCTTGTAGGGCTCCCCCAGGGACTGGCCAATGGACAGCAGGGTAACCTGACACCTGCCGCTGTGTCCCGGTGGCCCCTCACAGAACAAAACGGAAAACCGCATTGGCCCCTTCCATGAGACTGCTCTTGGAGAGACTCCACGTGGATTGGAGCCGGAGATGAAGCATCTGTAACCAGAGGGGCCTCCTTTCCCGATGGCCGTTTGCCTCCAGGGGAACTACGTGACTACTGATTCACCACAGGGCTGCTTGTGTAAGTTGGCCATCAGGAAAAATAAACTAGCGAGCTTTAAGTAAACGATGTAGATAAACTATTCATTTTCAAGTTACTTCCATACTGACTTTTTAGTTTTTAATTGATCTCCCAATAAACTCTGTACTCCAAATCGAATTCCGGGCGAGAATGACAGTGGGTTGTTTAGACCACTAGAGGGGGCAGTTGTATAAGATAACGTTTCTAGTAGAAAAATGAGCCTCTAGGACTGGAGGGCCCTGGAGTTTTAGGAAACTGTTTTTGGAGGATTTAAAAAAAAAAAAAATTTTCCAGGGGTTTCTTTGCTGTGACCCCAGATCTGCGTCTGTGCCCCTGAAATGCACACTTGTGTGCTCTGTGCCACCTCGATCGTGAGACCAGAGCCGATGTGTTTTATGGACAGGGTCCCTGGGAGGAACCTGCATACCTGGCCAAGATCAGAGTTCCCTCACCTTCCTCACATCACGCGGTGTTGGTAGGCAGGAGGGGGGCACAGTACCGTGGCATTAGGGGAGGTGTTTGGCAGGGCAGCAAAGACACCACGTGGGATGCCCAATTTCCGTTAACACAGGGCCTGGCTTGGAGTCCCGGCTCTGCTTCCGCCAATCCCCGCTTCCTGCTAAGGTGCGCCCAGGGAGGCAGCCCCTGTCACCCACATGGGAGACCTGACTTGAGCTCCTGGCTTTCACCTTGCCCAGCCCGATACTACAGGCCTCTGGGGCGACCTCCACAGATGGCAAATCTATCTGTGTTTGTATGTATATGTGTGTACACATGTGCACACAAGGCACCTTTCAAATTAAAAACACAGAATCATCAGGGCGAGGCCAGGGGATTCTGAGTGCCATCCTGACCCAGGGCACAGCCAGCCCCCCACCTGCTCTCCTCCCAAAGGCCCTGCCCACCCTCACTCTTGCCCTGGACGGCCCAGCAGCCCCGTGCACATGTCTCAGGTATGGGGAGTTCTCACCGACAGGGGAGGTTCTCAACAGCCCAGAGTGCCGGTCGGTACACTTTCTGGAGTATAACCCAGCCAGTCATAACGGCTTGTGTTAACCAGAACGTGTATGGTCACCTTCTTCAGGGCACTAAGCGCCCTCCACGCTCAGCCAGCAGCCGTCCACCTCCGCCAGGCAGGTGTCGCTTTGCACTGCACAGAGGGAAGCACCCTGCCATACCTACGGCAGATGCCTTTGGCGCAGGCGGGATTCAGAGTGGCCTGTGAGAATTTTCAGTCTCTTCTGTTCAATTCTTGTCTCCCAACAGTAAGGCAAGCGTAGGTGTAGACCCACAGGAAGGCGGAAGTGGGTGTAAACGTTGGGTGTGTTTTCTCCTCCAAGGCCATGGAACCCACGCAGATAAGGAAGAGTCGGGTTCACCAGGTGGATGGAAATGACACCTGATATTACGGTGCTCAGCAGGTGTTCTGCACGCAAGGCTTGTGTTGGCTTCCTTTTTTTTTTTTTTTTTTTTTTTTTGACAGGCAGAGTGGACAGTGAGAGAGAGAGACAGAGAGAAAGGTCTTCCTTTGCCATTGGTTCACCCTCCAATGGCCACTGCGGCCGGTGCGCTGCAGCCGGTGCACCGCGCTGATCTGATGGCAGGAGCCAGGTGCTTCTCCTGGTCTCCCATGGGGTGCAGGGCCCAAGCACTTGGGCCATCCTCCACTGCACTCCCGGGCCACAGCAGAGAGCTGGCCTGGAAGAGGGGCAACCGGGACAGAATCCGGCGCCCCGACCGGGACTAGAACCTGGGGTGCCAGCGCTGCAGGCGGAGGATTAGACTAGTGAGCTGCGGTGCCGGCCTTCTTCCCCTCTTACAACCTTGCAGTTTCAAAGAAAACATGTATGATTTATATAAACCATGGAGGCATTGCTAGGGACCGGAGATCTGAGGTCTTCCCAGGGCTACCATGTTGCTCCATGATTCCCGGGACTTTTCTCATGCACGCCTGTGCACATGTCCCTCACTGGCTCTGGGCTGTGGCTGGGCCCCAGGCAGCGGGGGCTGGGAGTTATACTCACGATGCCAGTGCACTCACTTCTGGGGGCCCCCGCTCCCCAGGGCCTTTCAAATCCTCCGCCTGGCCAGGAGCTGCCTCAGCCCTGCTGCGGCCTTTCTGTGTGTTTGTTGCATTTGGAGGGAGCAGAGAGGCAGCTTCTGACTCCCTCGGCAACGGGCAGAGCCGGGGCGGGGGTGGGGGATCCTCTCGAGATTTCGCTTCTGGACATTCTGACGTGCAGGTCATCCTGCTCGAAGCTTCCGGCTTGGCAACATCAGCGGTGTGTCTTTCAAGTGACCTCGAGAGCACAAAGAGGTGGCAATCTCCAGAATCACAACCGAAACCCATTGCACACTCGTCTAGAGCGGGACTTTCCTTTTTTTCCAGTGGGAGGTGAAGTATCTGATTTCTGCTATAAATTTCAAAATTGAGAACAACCGTGTTGCTCCTGTTTTGAAGCTATGGTGAGATTCTGGAAGGTGGACGGGCTCATCTCGTGGAGAGATGCCCTTGGTGTGTCTACTGGATCGCACTTGTTCTTAACGCAAGCTTTTAGCTGTGTATGAATTTATTTACATGCATTCAAAGTCAGGCTTCTTTGCCTTGGGACTTACCACTTTTTTAAATCCGTATTCCTCGTACTGGTCTAGCTCTTCTTTCAGCTCCCTAATAATTTCTTCTCTCTCTTTTACTTTTCTTAGCAAAACGCCTATCTTGACACTAGACGCGTCTTGCAAAGCAGCCCTCTCTTCATCTACGTCGAAGAATTGCTGCAGGAGGAAAACACCGAGAATCAGACCCGAGGGCAGCACCCGCGAGCCACACGGCACTGATTTAGCTGCTGCCTTCAAATTATGCTGTCATTTATAAAGCACGTGTGGATTTTAGTAAACAACGATTCATCTATAAGACATTCTGAAGTGCCATGCAACACGGCACAGCACTATCCTGTGAAACACAGAGCCTGGGGTACTACACAACTGCATCAGAGCAAGGTGGCAGCTGCCCTCCCCACCCCCCCGAACACACACACACACACACAGTAGCACAGGAGCCCCGCCCATCCCCACGGACCCACATACGCACACACACACACACAGTAGCACAGGAGCCCCGCCCATCCCCACGGACCCACATACCCACACACACACACACAGTAGCACAGGAGCCCTACCCATCCCCACCAACACACCCACACACACAGTAGCACTGGAGCCCCGCCCATCTCCACCAACACACACACACACACACACCCACACACACAGTAGCACAGGAGCCCCGCCCATCCCCACCAACACACACACACTCACACACACAGTAGCACAGGAGCCCCGCCCAGCCCCACTGATGAGCACACAGACACACACACACAGACAGCAGCACTGAGCCCCGTCCATCCCCACCGACACACATACATACACACACACACACGCACACACACAGCAGCACTGAGCCCCGCCCAGCCCCACTGACACACACACCCACACACACACAGCAGCACTGGAGCCCCGCCCATCCCCACCAACACACCACACACACACACACACACAGACAGCAGCACTGGAGCCCCGCCCAGCCCCCCCCCCCACACAGCAGCACCGGAGCCCTGCCCAGCCCCCCCCACAGATGGCAGCACTGGAGCCCCGCCCAGCCCCCCCCACAGATGGCAGCACTGGAGCCCCGCCCAACCCCCCCAGCATGCTCACGCCCCCTCACAGCAGTAACAACTTAGCAGGCAGGTAGGCACACATCCGCAGATGCAGGTGCCGTGGTGGGGGCTCCAGCACCCAGGTAGGAGGCTTCACAGCCCTGGTAGTGGGGCAGGCATTTGGCACAGTGGTTGGGATGCCTCTTGGGACCACTGCATCTAATACTGGAGCGCCTAGTTCGAGCCCTGGCTCCTCCACTTCCGGTTGGGCTTTCTGCCAATGCGCCCTGGCAAGCAGTGGTGATGGCTCAAGTGGTTGGATCTCTGCCATCTACTTGGAAGCTGGATTGAGTTCCCATCTCCCAGATGGGAGCTCTCCCTCACATAAAATTAAAAAAAAAAAAAAGTAAACGCTGTCTCAAAAACCAGTACTAAAAACCAAATCTATAATCATTTGCTAATTATTATAATTCCATGGCATGTAATGTAGAGAGATAGAAAGAGTGACATTGAAAGCATAAACTATGCAGGGTGGTGGTGAGCAACAGTGTAGAAAGTATGCGCTCAGCTGAGAATGGAATCCGATCAGCTCCATGACGATGCCCGTAAGCTCCCTGGTAGCAAGAGAAATGGGATCTCGGGCCAGGATCACGGCACAGAGGGTTCAGCTGCCGCATCCCCTGTGAGTGTGGCTCCACTTCCAAGCCAGCTCCCTGGTAATGCACCTGAGAAGGCGTGGGAGGAGGGCCCAAGTGCATGGGCCCCTGACACCCACGGGGGAGACCCAGATGGAGCTCCAGGCTCCCGGCTTCAGCCTGACTCAGCCCCACCATTGTGGCCATTTTGAGAGTGAACCAGCAGATGAAGATCTCTCTCTCTCTCCTTCTCTGTCTCTCTCTCTCTCTCTCTGTCTCTCTCTCTCTCTCTCTCCTTCTCTGTCATTCTGCCTTTCAGATAAACACACAAATCATTAAAAATTAGGAGATCTGGAAGAAGCTGCCTGGCCCAGCCCTGGCCACTGCAGCTATCTGGGCAGTGACCCAGCAGATGGAAGACCTCTCTGTCTCTCCCACTCTCTGTAACTCTGCTTTTCAAATAAATAAGCCTTTAAAAATAAATAAATAAGACCTAAGCTCAAGGAAAGGAGTGCTCAGGGTGACAGGGGTGTCACTGCCTGAGGGTGGTCTCCTGGGACAGAACTAGCAAATCTATCAACAGAGGCGCACGCACGCACACACACACGTGCACACACGTCTGCATAGACACATATCCAAGTCTGTGTCTTTGACAACTGGCAAGCTGACTCAGCTGGGTCACCCATCAGTCCGGACGCTGGTGTGCAGGCACACTTTGGAGACTGACATCTACATCAGTAGACGCAAGTAACAGGTTCTCCTCCCCAGCTCCACCCTGTGGGTAGGCCTTGCCCAATCTGCTGAAGCTACAACTGGCCGAGAAAGAGCCTCAGGAAGGGGCAATGTGGCCAGCACCCTGCCTCAGCACTGCACTGGGTGCCTGCTCTCTCCTGCCCGACTTCCCAGTGTGGGACCCTCAGCTCCCACCACTGCGTGAGCCACGTCCCTGGCCTCCCTCCCATCCTCACCCCCCACCCCTTCTTCTCTCTCGTTCTCTGTCTTCCTGCCTCCACAGCCTATTCGTTCTGTTTCTCCGGAGAACTCCGCCCAGTATCTGGATCTAGGTGACTGTTAAGGTCACAGCAACACCTGCGCTTGGCAACCCAAGGCTGGCGTTTACTGTGGCTTGTCTCCTTCCCATCCACGGCAGGAGAGAAGCACGCGCCCTGCACATCTGCTCAGTCCTCCCCTCACTCAACCAGGGACGCTGACTGCACTGCACACTGAGCTTGGGACGCAGGGCGACGGGAGCAGGAGAGGCAGAAGCATGCGCTGCCCTTCAAATTCACAGTGGCAAGAAAATTTTATCTTCGAATTTAATTCCTTGGGTCTTGCAAGATACGTTCAATCTTAACTTTTCTTCTTTGGCATTTGCAAGTAGAAAAGGGTTCATAGTCAAAGCTGGGGCACAGCTGTGTTGTTGGCTTTTCATTATTTTATTTTATTTTATTTTTGTTTGAGAAAGAGAGTGACACAGAGAGAAAGTTCCCCCATTGCTTTACTCCACATATACCTGTGACAGCTGGGGGCTGGGCCAGACCTAAGCCAGGAGCCTGGAATTTGATCAAGGTGTCCAGGTGGGGAGCACGGACCTACATATGGAGATCCCACTGCCAGCTCCCAGGGGTGGATTAGCAGGCAGGTGCACTGGCAGCGGAAATGGGACGTGATCCCAGCCCCTCTGATATAGGATGCGAGTGCCTAAACAGTAGGTTAAACTGCTGTACCCCAACACCCACACAAAGGCTTTTTATTGTTAAAATAATTTCATGATGTTACTGGCTCTCACATGACAAACTCCATGATAGATCATATTGGACAACATAGCTGGATATCCCTTGAGGTGAGAAACAGACTAGCACCGGATGTACAGTGACCAAAACAGTGAGGTCCTCCAGAGAAACAGAGCTAAGAGGCTTCGGACAGAGATGTGGACGTGGAGGAGGAGGATGGTTGGTTGTAGGGAAAGATGTAGAGGTAGAGGCAGGTGTAGCTGTAGAAGTGAGCACAGATGTGGATGAAGGTACAGGGGCAGGTGTAGCTGTAGAGTGAGCACAGATGTGGATGAATGTGTAGGGGCAGGTGTAGCTGTAGAGTGAGCACAGATGAGGATGAAGGTGTAGGGGCAGGTGTAGCTGTAGAAGTGAGCACAGATGTGGATGAAGGTGTAGGGGCAGGTGTAGCTGTAGTGAGCACAGATGAGGATGAAGGTACAGGGGCAGGTGTAGCTGTAGAAGTGAGCACAGATGAGGATGAAGGTGTAGGGGCAGGTGTAGCTGTAGAGTGAGCACAGATGTGGATGAAGGTACAGGGGCAGGTGTAGCTGTAGAGTGAGCACAGATGAGGATGAAGGTACAGGGGCAGGTGTAGCTGTAGAGTGAGCACAGATGTGGATGAAGGTACAGGGGCAGGTGTAGCTGTAGAGTGAGCACAGATGAGGATGAAGGTACAGGGGCAGGTGTAGCTGTAGAAGTGAGCACAGATGTGGATGAAGGTGTAGGGGCAGGTGTAGCTGTAGAGTGAGCACAGATGTGGATGAAGGTGCAGGGGCAGGTGTAACTGTAGAAGTGAGCACAGATGTGGATGAAGGTGTAGGGGCAGGTGTAGCTGTAGAGTGAGCACAGATGAGGATGAAGGTGTAGGGGCAGGTGTAGCTGTAGAGTGAGCACAGATGAGGATGAAGGTGTAGGGGCAGGTGTAGCTGTAGAGTGAGCACAGATGAGGATGAAGGTGTAGGGGCAGGTGTAGCTGTAGAGTGAGCACAGATGAGGATGAAGGTGTAGGGGCAGGTGTAGCTGTAGAGTGAGCACAGATGAGGATGAAGGTGTAGGGGCAGGTGTAGCTGTAGAGTGAGCACAGATGAGGATGAAGGTGTAGGGGCAGGTGTAGCTGTAGAGTGAGCACAGATGAGGATGAAGGTGTAGGGGCAGGTGTAGCTGTAGAAGTGAGCACAGATGTGGATGAAGGTGTAGGGGCAGGTGTAGCTGTAGAGTGAGCACAGATGAGGATGAAGGTGTAGGGGCAGGTGTAGCTGTAGAGTGAGCACAGATGAGGATGAAGGTGTAGGGGCAGGTGTAGCTGTAGAGTGAGCACAGATGAGGATGAAGGTGTAGGGGCAGGTGTAGCTGTAGAAGTGAGCACAGATGTGGATGAAGGTGTAGGGGCAGGTGTAGCTGTAGAGTGAGCACAGATGTGGATGAAGGTACAGGGGCAGGTGTAGCTGTAGAGTGAGCACAGATGTGGATGAAGGTACAGAGGCAGGTGTAGCTGTAGAAGTGAGCACAGATGTGGATGAAGGTACAGGGGCAGGTGTAGCTGTAGAAGTGAGCACAGATGTGGATGAAGGTGTAGGGGCAGGTGTAGCTGTAGAAGTGAGCACAGATGAGGATGAAGGTACAGGGGCAGGTGTAGCTGTAGAAGTGAGCACAGATGAGGATGAAGGTACAGGGGCAGGTGTAGCTGTAGAGTGAGCACAGATGTGGATGAAGGTGTAGGGGCAGGTGTAGCTGTAGAAGTGAGCACAGATGAGGATGAAGGTGTAGAGGCAGGTGTAGCTGTAGAGTGAGCACAGATGTGGATGAAGGTGTAGGGGCAGGTGTAGCTGTAGAAGTGAGCACAGATGTGGATGAAGGTGTAGGGGCAGGTGTAGCTGTAGAGTGAGCACAGATGTGGATGAAGGTACAGGGCAGGTGTAGCTGTAGAAGTGAGCACAGATGAGGATGAAGGTACAGGGGCAGGTGTAGCTGTAGAGTGAGCACAGATGAGGATGAAGGTACAGGGGCAGGTGTAACTGTAGAAGTGAGCACAGATGAGGATGAAGGTGTAGGGGCAGGTGTAGCTGTAGAGTGAGCACAGATGAGGATGAAGGTGTAGGGGCAGGTGTAGCTGTAGAGTGAGCACAGATGAGGATGAAGGTGTAGGGGCAGGTGTAGCTGTAGAGTGAGCACAGATGAGGATGAAGGTGTAGGGGCAGGTGTAGCTGTAGTGAGCACAGATGAGGATGAAGGTGTAGGGTCAGGTGTAACTGTAGAAGTGAGCACAGATGAGGATGAAGGTGTAGAGGCAGGTGTAGCTGTAGAGTGAGCACAGATGTGGATGAAGGTGTAGGGGCAGGTGTAACTGTAGAAGTGAGCACAGATGTGGATGAAGGTACAGGGGCAGGTGTAGCTGTAGAGTGAGCACAGATGAGGATGAAGGTGTAGGGGCAGGTGTAGCTGTAGAGTGAGCACAGATGTGGATGAAGGTACAGGGGCAGGTGTAGCTGTAGAGTGAGCACAGATGAGGATGAAGGTGTAGGGGCAGGTGTAGCTGTAGAAGTGAGCACAGATGTGGATGAAGGTGTAGGGGCAGGTGTAGCTGTAGAGTGAGCACAGATGAGGATGAAGGTGTAGGGGCAGGTGTAACTGTAGAAGTGAGCACAGATGAGGATGAAGGTGTAGAGGCAGGTGTAGCTGTAGAGTGAGCACAGATGTGGATGAAGGTGTAGGGGCAGGTGTAACTGTAGAAGTGAGCACAGATGAGGATGAAGGTACAGGGCAGGTGTAGCTGTAGAGTGAGCACAGATGTGGATGAAGGTGTAGGGGCAGGTGTAGCTGTAGAAGTGAGCACAGATGTGGATGAAGGTGTAGGGGCAGGTGTAGCTGTAGTGAGCACAGATGAGGATGAAGGTGTAGGGGCAGGTGTAGCTGTAGAGTGAGCACAGATGTGGATGAAGGTGTAGGGGCAGGTGTAGCTGTAGAAGTGAGCACAGATGAGGATGAAGGTACAGGGCAGGTGTAGCTGTAGAGTGAGCACAGATAAGGATGAAGGTACAGGGGCAGGTGTAGCTGTAGAGTGAGCACAGATGTGGATGAATGTACAGGGGCAGGTGTAGCTGTAGAAGTGAGCACAGATGAGGATGAAGGTACAGGGGCAGGTGTAGCTGTAGAGTGAGCACAGATGTGGATGAATGTACAGGGGCAGGTGTAGCTGTAGAGTGAGCACAGATGTGGATGAAGGTGTAGGGGCAGGTGTAGCTGTAGTGAGCACAGATGTGGATGAAGGTGTAGGGGCAGGTGTAGCTGTAGAAGTGAGCACAGATGAGGATGAAGGTACAGAGGCAGGTGTAGCTGTAGAGTGAGCACAGATGTGGATGAAGGTGTAGGGGCAGGTGTAGCTGTAGAGTGAGCACAGATGTGGATGAAGGTGTAGGGGCAGGTGTAGCTGTAGAGTGAGCACAGATGTGGATGAAGGTACAGGGCAGGTGTAGCTGTAGAGTGAGCACAGATGTGGATGAAGGTACAGGGCAGGTGTAGCTGTAGAGTGAGCACAGATGAGGATGAAGGTACAGGGGCAGGCGTAGCTGTAGAGTGAGCACAGATGAGGATGAAGGTACAGGGGCAGGTGTAGCTGTAGAGTGAGCACAGATGAGGATGAAGGTGTAGGGGCAGGTGTAGCTGTAGAGTGAGCACAGATGTGGATGAATGTACAGGGGCAGGTGTAGCTGTAGAGTGAGCACAGATGAGGATGAAGGTGTAGGGCAGGTGTAGCTGTAGAGTGAGCACAGATGTGGATGAAGGTGTAGGGGCAGGTGTAGCTGTAGAGTGAGCACAGATGAGGATGAAGGTGTAGGGGCAGGTGTAGCTGTAGAGTGAGCACAGATGAGGATGAAGGTACAGGGGCAGGTGTAGCTGTAGAAGTGAGCACAGATGAGGATGAAGGTGTAGGGGCAGGTGTAGCTGTAGAAGTGAGCACAGATGAGGATGAAGGTACAGGGGCAGGTGTAGCTGTAGTGAGCACAGATGTGGATGAAGGTGTAGGGGCAGGTGTAGCTGTAGAGTGAGCACAGATGTGGATGAAGGTACAGGGGCAGGTGTAGCTGTAGAGTGAGCACAGATGTGGATGAAGGTACAGGGGCAGGAGTAGCTGTAGAAGTGAGCACAGATGAGGATGAAGGTACAGGGCAGGTGTAGCTGTAGAGTGAGCACAGATGTGGATGAATGTACAGGGGCAGGTGTAGCTGTAGAGTGAGCACAGATGTGGATGAAGGTACAGGGCAGGTGTAGCTGTAGAGTGAGCACAGATGTGGATGAAGGTGTAGGGGCAGGTGTAGCTGTAGAAGTGAGCACAGATGAGGATGAAGGTGTAGGGGCAGGTGTAGCTGTAGAAGTGAGCAAAGACGTGGATGAAGGTGTAGGGGCAGGTGTAGCTGTAGAAGTGAGCACAGATGTGGATGAAGGTACAGGGCAGGTGTAGCTGTAGAGTGAGCACAGATGTGGATGAAGGTACAGGGCAGGTGTAGCTGTAGAGTGAGCACAGATGAGGATGAAGGTACAGGGGCAGGTGTAGCTGTAGAAGTGAGCACAGATGAGGATGAAGGTACACGGGTAGGTGTAGCTGTAGACGTGAGCACAGATGTGGATGAAGGTACAGGGGCAGGCGTAGCTGTAGAAGTGAGCACAGATGAGGATGAAGGTGTAGGGGCAGGTGTAGCTGTAGTGAGCACAGATGAGGATGAAGGTGTAGGGGCAGGTGTAGCTGTAGAGTGAGCACAGATGTGGATGAAGGTGTAGGGGCAGGTGTAGCTGTAGAGTGAGCACAGATGTGGATGAAGGTGTAGGGGCAGGTGTAGCTGTAGTGAGCACAGATGAGGATGAAGGTGTAGGGGCAGGTGTAGCTGTAGAAGTGAGCACAGATGTGGATGAAGGTGTAGGGGCAGGTGTAGCTGTAGAAGTGAGCACAGATGAGGATGAAGGTACAGGGGCAGGTGTAGCTGTAGAGTGAGCACAGATGAGGATGAAGGTACAGGGGCAGGTGTAGCTGTAGAGTGAGCACAGATAAGGATGAAGGTACAGGGGCAGGTGTAGCTGTAGAAGTGAGCACAGATGTGGATGAAGGTGTAGGGGCAGGTGTAGCTGTAGAGTGAGCACAGATGAGGATGAAGGTACAGGGCAGGTGTAGCTGTAGAGTGAGCACAGATGAGGATGAAGGTGTAGGGGCAGGTGTAGCTGTAGAAGTGACCACAGATGTGGATGAATGTACAGGGGCAGGTGTAGCTGTAGAGTGAGCACAGATGTGGATGAAGGTGTAGGGGCAGGTGTAGCTGTAGTGAGCACAGATGTGGATGAAGGTGTAGGGGCAGGTGTAGCTGTAGAGTGAGCACAGATGTGGATGAAGGTACAGGGCAGGTGTAGCTGTAGAGTGAGCACAGATGTGGATGAAGGTGTAGGGGCAGGTGTAGCTGTAGAAGTGAGCACAGATGTGGATGAAGGTGTAGGGGCAGGTGTAGCTGTAGAGTGAGCACAGATGAGGATGAAGGTGTAGGGGCAGGTGTAGCTGTAGAGTGAGCACAGATGTGGATGAAGGTGTAGGGGCAGGTGTAACTGTAGAAGTGAGCACAGATGAGGATGAAGGTGTAGGGGCAGGTGTAGCTGTAGAGTGAGCACAGATGTGGATGAAGGTACAGGGCAGGTGTAGCTGTAGAAGTGAGCACAGATGAGGATGAAGGTACAGGGGCAGGTGTAACTGTAGAAGTGAGCACAGATGAGGATGAAGGTGTAGGGGCAGGTGTAGCTGTAGAAGTGAGCACAGATGAGGATGAAGGTGTAGGGGCAGGTGTAGCTGTAGAGTGAGCACAGATGAGGATGAAGGTGTAGGGGCAGGTGTAGCTGTAGAGTGAGCACAGATGAGGATGAAGGTGTAGGGGCAGGTGTAGCTGTAGAGTGAGCACAGATGAGGATGAAGGTACAGGGGCAGGTGTAGCTGTAGAGTGAGCACAGATGAGGATGAAGGTACAGGGGCAGGTGTAGCTGTAGAGTGAGCACAGATGAGGATGAAGGTGTAGGGGCAGGTGTAGCTGTAGAGTGAGCACAGATGTGGATGAAGGTGTAGGGGCAGGTGTAGCTGTAGAGTGAGCACAGATGAGGATGAAGGTGTAGGGGCAGGTGTAGCTGTAGAGTGAGCACAGATGTGGATGAAGGTGTAGGGGCAGGTGTAGCTGTAGAGTGAGCACAGATGAGGATGAAGGTGTAGGGGCAGGTGTAGCTGTAGAAGTGAGCACAGATGAGGATGAAGGTGTAGGGGCAGGTGTAGCTGTAGTGAGCACAGATGTGGATGAAGGTGTAGGGGCAGGTGTAGCTGTAGAGTGAGCACAGATGAGGATGAAGGTACAGGGGCAGGTGTAGCTGTAGAAGTGAGCACAGATGTGGATGAAGGTGTAGGGGCAGGTGTAGCTGTAGAAGTGAGCACAGATGTGGATGAAGGTGTAGGGGCAGGTGTAACTGTAGAAGTGAGCACAGATGAGGATGAAGGTGTAGGGGCAGGTGTAGCTGTAGAGTGAGCACAGATGTGGATGAAGGTGCAGGGGCAGGTGTAGCTGTAGAGTGAGCACAGATGAGGATGAAGGTACAGGGGCAGGTGTAGCTGTAGAAGTGAGCACAGATGTGGATGAAGGTACAGGGGCAGGTGTAGCTGTAGAGTGAGCACAGATGTGGATGAAGGTACAGGGGCAGGTGTAGCTGTAGAGTGAGCACAGATGAGGATGAAGGTACAGGGGCAGGTGTAGCTGTAGAAGTGAGCACAGATGAGGATGAAGGTGTAGGGGCAGGTGTAGCTGTAGAGTGAGCACAGATGAGGATGAAGGTGTAGGGGCAGGTGTAGCTGTAGAGTGAGCACAGATGTGGATGAAGGTGTAGGGGCAGGTGTAGCTGTAGAAGTGAGCACAGATGTGGATGAAGGTGTAGGGGCAGGTGTAGCTGTAGAAGTGAGCACAGATGTGGATGAAGGTACAGGGCAGGTGTAGCTGTAGAAGTGAGCACAGATGAGGATGAAGGTACAGGGGCAGGTGTAGCTGTAGTGAGCACAGATGAGGATGAAGGTGTAGGGGCAGGTGTAACTGTAGAAGTGAGCACAGATGAGGATGAAGGTGTAGGGGCAGGTGTAGCTGTAGAGTGAGCACAGATGTGGATGAAGGTGTAGGGGCAGGTGTAGCTGTAGAAGTGAGCACAGATGAGGATGAAGGTGTAGGGGCAGGTGTAGCTGTAGAGTGAGCACAGATGAGGATGAAGGTGTAGGGGCAGGTGTAGCTGTAGAGTGAGCACAGATGAGGATGAAGGTACAGGGGCAGGTGTAGCTGTAGAAGTGAGCACAGATGAGGATGAAGGTACAGGGGCAGGTGTAGCTGTAGAAGTGAGCACAGATGTGGATGAAGGTGTAGGGGCAGGTGTAGCTGTAGTGAGCACAGATGTGGATGAAGGTGTAGGGGCAGGTGTAGCTGTAGAGTGAGCACAGATGAGGATGAAGGTGTAGGGGCAGGTGTAGCTGTAGAGTGAGCACAGATGTGGATGAAGGTGTAGGGGCAGGTGTAGCTGTAGAAGTGAGCACAGATGAGGATGAAGGTACAGGGGCAGGTGTAGCTGTAGTGAGCACAGATGTGGATGAAGGTGTAGGGGCAGGTGTAGCTGTAGAGTGAGCACAGATGAGGATGAAGGTGTAGGGCAGGTGTAGCTGTAGAGTGAGCACAGATGAGGATGAAGGTGTAGGGGCAGGTGTAGCTGTAGTGAGCACAGATGAGGATGAAGGTGTAGGGGCAGGTGTAGCTGTAGAAGTGAGCACAGATGAGGATGAAGGTGTAGGGGCAGGTGTAGCTGTAGAGTGAGCACAGATGTGGATGAAGGTGCAGGGGCAGGTGTAGCTGTAGAGTGAGCACAGATGAGGATGAAGGTACAGGGGCAGGTGTAGCTGTAGAGTGAGCACAGATGTGGATGAAGGTGTAGGGGCAGGTGTAGCTGTAGAAGTGAGCACAGATGAGGATGAAGGTGTAGGGGCAGGTGTAGCTGTAGAGTGAGCACAGATGTGGATGAAGGTGTAGGGGCAGGTGTAGCTGTAGAGTGAGCACAGATGAGGATGAATGTACAGGGGCAGGTGTAGCTGTAGAGTGAGCACAGATGTGGATGAAGGTGTAGGGGCAGGTGTAGCTGTAGTGAGCACAGATGTGGATGAAGGTGTAGGGGCAGGTGTAGCTGTAGAGTGAGCACAGATGAGGATGAAGGTGTAGGGGCAGGTGTAGCTGTAGAGTGAGCACAGATGAGGATGAAGGTGTAGGGGCAGGTGTAGCTGTAGAGTGAGCACAGATGTGGATGAAGGTGTAGGGGCAGGTGTAGCTGTAGAGTGAGCACAGATGAGGATGAAGGTGTAGGGGCAGGTGTAGCTGTAGAGTGAGCACAGATGAGGATGAAGGTGTAGGGGCAGGTGTAGCTGTAGAGTGAGCACAGATGTGGATGAAGGTGTAGGGGCAGGTGTAGCTGTAGAGTGAGCACAGATGAGGATGAAGGTACAGGGGCAGGTGTAGCTGTAGAGTGAGCACAGATGTGGATGAAGGTGTAGGGGCAGGTGTAGCTGTAGTGAGCACAGATGTGGATGAAGGTACAGGGGCAGGTGTAGCTGTAGAGTGAGCACAGATGAGGATGAAGGTGTAGGGGCAGGTGTAGCTGTAGAAGTGAGCACAGATGAGGATGAAGGTGTAGGGGCAG
The DNA here is from genome assembly GCF_964237555.1 of Oryctolagus cuniculus. NCBI lineage: Eukaryota > Metazoa > Chordata > Mammalia > Lagomorpha > Leporidae > Oryctolagus > Oryctolagus cuniculus. Next base: position 106,024,124 of record NC_091444.1, on the reverse strand, counting down.
GTGTAGCTGTAGAGTGAGCACAGATGTGGATGAAGGTGCAGGGGCAGGTGTAGCTGTAGAGTGAACACAGATGAGGATGAAGGTACAGGGGCAGGTGTAGCTGTAGAAGTGAGCACAGATGTGGATGAAGGTGTAGGGGCAGGTGTAGCTGTAGTGAGCACAGATGTGGATGAAGGTGTAGGGGCAGGTGTAGCTGTAGAGTGAGCACAGATGAGGATGAAGGTGTAGGGGCAGGTGTAGCTGTAGAGTGAGCACAGATGTGGATGAAGGTGTAGGGGCAGGTGTAGCTGTAGAGTGAGCACAGATGAGGATGAATGTACAGGGGCAGGTGTAGCTGTAGAGTGAGCACAGATGTGGATGAAGGTGTAGGGGCAGGTGTAGCTGTAGTGAGCACAGATGTGGATGAAGGTGTAGGGGCAGGTGTAGCTGTAGAGTGAGCACAGATGAGGATGAAGGTGTAGGGGCAGGTGTAGCTGTAGAGTGAGCACAGATGTGGATGAAGGTGTAGGGGCAGGTGTAGCTGTAGAAGTGAGCACAGATGTGGATGAAGGTGTAGGGGCAGGTGTAGCTGTAGAAGTGAGCACAGATGTGGATGAAGGTGTAGGGGCAGGTGTAGCTGTAGTGAGCACAGATGTGGATGAAGGTACAGGGGCAGGTGTAGCTGTAGAGTGAGCACAGATGAGGATGAAGGTGTAGGGGCAGGTGTAGCTGTAGAGTGAGCACAGATGAGGATGAAGGTACAGGGGCAGGTGTAGCTGTAGAGTGAGCACAGATGAGGATGAAGGTGTAGGGGCAGGTGTAGCTGCAGACGTGAGCACAGATGTGGATGAAGGTGTAGGGGCAGGTGTAGCTGTAGAGTGAGCACAGATGTGGATGAAGGTACAGGGGCAGGTGTAGCTGTAGAGTGAGCACAGATGAGGATGAAGGTACAGGGGCAGGTGTAGCTGTAGAAGTGAGCACAGATGTGGATGAAGGTGTAGGGGCAGGTGTAGCTGTAGAGTGAGCACAGATGAGGATGAAGGTGTAGAGGCAGGTGTAGCTGTAGAGTGAGCACAGATGAGGATGAAGGTGTAGGGGCAGGTGTAGCTGTAGAGTGAGCACAGATGAGGATGAAGGTGTAGGGGCAGGTGTAGCTGTAGAGTGAGCACAGATGAGGATGAAGGTGCAGGGGCAGGTGTAGCTGTAGAGTGAGCACAGATGAGGATGAAGGTACAGGGGCAGGTGTAGCTGTAGAGTGAGCACAGATGTGGATGAAGGTGTAGGGGCAGGTGTAGCTGTAGAGTGAGCACAGATGTGGATGAAGGTACAGGGGCAGGTGTAGCTGTAGAAGTGAGCACAGATGAGGATGAAGGTGTAGGGGCAGGTGTAGCTGTAGAAGTGAGCACAGATGTGGATGAAGGTGTAGGGGCAGGTGTAGCTGTAGAAGTGAGCACAGATGAGGATGAAGGTACAGGGGCAGGTGTAGCTGTAGAGTGAGCACAGATGTGGATGAAGGTGTAGGGGCAGGTGTAGCTGTAGAGTGAGCACAGATGTGGATGAAGGTACAGGGGCAGGTGTAGCTGTAGAGTGAGCACAGATGTGGATGAAGGTACAGGGGCAGGTGTAGCTGTAGACGTGAGCACAGATGAGGATGAAGGTACAGGGGCAGGTGTAGCTGTAGAGTGAGCACAGATGAGGATGAAGGTACAGGGGCAGGTGTAGCTGTAGAAGTGAGCACAGATGTGGATGAAGGTGTAGGGGCAGGTGTAGCTGTAGAGTGAGCACAGATGAGGATGAAGGTACAGGGGCAGGTGTAGCTGTAGAGTGAGCACAGATGTGGATGAAGGTGTAGGGGCAGGTGTAGCTGTAGAGTGAGCACAGATGAGGATGAAGGTACAGGGGCAGGTGTAGCTGTAGAGTGAGCACAGATGTGGATGAAGGTACAGGGCAGGTGTAGCTGTAGTGAGCACAGATGAGGATGAAGGTACAGGGGCAGGTGTAGCTGTAGAAGTGAGCACAGATGAGGATGAAGGTACAGGGGCAGGTGTAGCTGTAGAGTGAGCACAGATGAGGATGAAGGTGTAGGGGCAGGTGTAGCTGTAGAAGTGAGCACAGATGTGGATGAAGGTGTAGGGGCAGGTGTAGCTGTAGAAGTGAGCACAGATGAGGATGAAGGTGTAGGGGCAGGTGTAGCTGTAGAGTGAGCACAGATGAGGATGAAGGTACAGGGGCAGGTGTAGCTGTAGAAGTGAGCACAGATGAGGATGAAGGTACAGGGGCAGGTGTAGCTGTAGAAGTGAGCACAGATGAGGATGAAGGTACAGGGGCAGGTGTAGCTGTAGAGTGAGCACAGATGAGGATGAAGGTACAGGGGCAGGTGTAGCTGTAGAAGTGAGCACAGATGAGGATGAAGGTACAGGGGCAGGTGTAGCTGTAGAAGTGAGCACAGATGAGGATGAAGGTACAGGGGCAGGTGTAGCTGTAGAAGTGAGCACAGATGAGGATGAAGGTACAGGGGCAGGTGTAGCTGTAGAAGTGAGCACAGATGTGGATGAAGGTACAGGGGCAGGTGTAGCTGTAGAAGTGAGCACAGATGAGGATGAAGGTGTAGGGGCAGGTGTAGCTGTAGAAGTGAGCACAGATGAGGATGAAGGTACAGGGGCAGGTGTAGCTGTAGAAGTGAGCACAGATGAGGATGAAGGTGTAGGGGCAGGTGTAGCTGTAGAGTGAGCACAGATGAGGATGAAGGTGTAGGGGCAGGTGTAGCTGTAGAGTGAGCACAGATGAGGATGAAGGTACAGGGGCAGGTGTAGCTGTAGAAGTGAGCACAGATGTGGATGAAGGTGTAGGGGCAGGTGTAGCTGTAGAGTGAGCACAGATGTGGATGAAGGTGTAGGGCAGGTGTAGCTGTAGAGTGAGCACAGATGAGGATGAAGGTGTAGGGGCAGGTGTAGCTGTAGTGAGCACAGATGAGGATGAAGGTGTAGGGGCAGGTGTAGCTGTAGAGTGAGCACAGATGTGGATGAAGGTACAGGGGCAGGTGTAGCTGTAGAGTGAGCACAGATGTGGATGAATGTACAGGGGCAGGTGTAGCTGTAGAGTGAGCACAGATGTGGATGAAGGTACAGGGGCAGGTGTAGCTGTAGAAGTGAGCACAGATGAGGATGAAGGTGTAGGGGCAGGTGTAGCTGTAGTGAGCACAGATGTGGATGAAGGTGTAGGGGCAGGTGTAGCTGTAGAAGTGAGCACAGATGTGGATGAAGGTGTAGGGGCAGGTGTAGCTGTAGAAGTGAGCACAGATGTGGATGAAGGTACAGGGGCAGGTGTAGCTGTAGAGTGAGCACAGATGAGGATGAAGGTGTAGGGGCAGGTGTAGCTGTAGAGTGAGCACAGATGAGGATGAAGGTACAGGGGCAGGTGTAGCTGTAGAGTGAGCACAGATGTGGATGAAGGTGTAGGGGCAGGTGTAGCTGTAGAGTGAGCACAGATGAGGATGAAGGTACAGGGGCAGGTGTAGCTGTAGAGTGAGCACAGATGAGGATGAAGGTACAGGGGCAGGTGTAGCTGTAGAGTGAGCACAGATGAGGATGAAGGTACAGGGGCAGGTGTAGCTGTAGAAGTGAGCACAGATGAGGATGAAGGTGTAGGGGCAGGTGTAACTGTAGAAGTGAGCACAGATGAGGATGAAGGTGTAGGGGCAGGTGTAGCTGTAGAGTGAGCACAGATGTGGATGAAGGTACAGGGGCAGGTGTAGCTGTAGAGTGAGCACAGATGAGGATGAAGGTACAGGGGCAGGTGTAGCTGTAGAGTGAGCACAGATGTGGATGAAGGTGTAGGGGCAGGTGTAGCTGTAGAAGTGAGCACAGATGTGGATGAAGGTACAGGGGCAGGTGTAGCTGTAGAAGTGAGCACAGATGAGGATGAAGGTGTAGGGGCAGGTGTAGCTGTAGAAGTGAGCACAGATGTGGATGAAGGTGTAGGGGCAGGTGTAGCTGTAGAGTGAGCACAGATGTGGATGAAGGTGTAGGGGCAGGTGTAGCTGTAGAAGTGAGCACAGATGTGGATGAAGGTGTAGGGGCAGGTGTAGCTGTAGAAGTGAGCACAGATGTGGATGAAGGTACAGGGGCAGGTGTAGCTGTAGAGTGAGCACAGATGTGGATGAAGGTACAGGGGCAGGTGTAGCTGTAGAGTGAGCACAGATGAGGATGAAGGTACAGGGGCAGGTGTAGCTGTAGAAGTGAGCACAGATGAGGATGAAGGTGTAGGGGCAGGTGTAGCTGTAGAGTGAGCACAGATGTGGATGAAGGTGTAGGGGCAGGTGTAGCTGTAGAGTGAGCACAGATGTGGATGAAGGTGTAGGGGCAGGTGTAGCTGTAGAGTGAGCACAGATGAGGATGAAGGTGTAGGGTCAGGTGTAACTGTAGAAGTGAGCACAGATGTGGATGATGGTACAGGGGCAGGTGTAGCTGTAGAGTGAGCACAGATGTGGATGAAGGTACAGGGCAGGTGTAGCTGTAGAGTGAGCACAGATGTGGATGAAGGTACAGGGGCAGGTGTAGCTGTAGAAGTGAGCACAGATGAGGATGAAGGTGTAGGGGCAGGTGTAGCTGTAGAGTGAGCACAGATGAGGATGAAGGTGTAGGGGCAGGTGTAGCTGTAGTGAGCACAGATGAGGATGAAGGTACAGGGCAGGTGTAGCTGTAGAGTGAGCACAGATGTGGATGAAGGTGTAGGGGCAGGTGTAGCTGTAGAGTGAGCACAGATGAGGATGAAGGTACAGGGGCAGGTGTAGCTGTAGAAGTGAGCACAGATGTGGTTGAAGGTGTAGGGGCAGGTGTAGCTGTAGAGTGAGCACAGATGTGGATGAAGGTGTAGGGGCAGGTGTAGCTGTAGAAGTGAGCACAGATGAGGATGAAGGTGTAGGGGCAGGTGTAGCTGTAGAGTGAGCACAGATGTGGATGAAGGTACAGGGGCAGGTGTAGCTGTAGAGTGAGCACAGATGTGGATGAAGGTACAGGGGCAGGTGTAGCTGTAGAAGTGAGCACAGATGTGGATGAAGGTGTAGGGGCAGGTGTAGCTGTAGAGTGAGCACAGATGAGGATGAAGGTGTAGGGGCAGGTGTAGCTGTAGAGTGAGCACAGATGAGGATGAAGGTGTAGGGGCAGGTGTAGCTGCAGACGTGAGCACAGATGTGGATGAAGGTGTAGGGGCAGGTGTAGCTGTAGAGTGAGCACAGATGTGGATGAAGGTACAGGGGCAGGTGTAGCTGTAGAGTGAGCACAGATGAGGATGAAGGTACAGGGGCAGGTGTAGCTGTAGAGTGAGCACAGATGTGGATGAAGGTGTAGAGGCAGGTGTAGCTGTAGAAGTGAGCACAGATGAGGATGAAGGTGTAGGGGCAGGTGTAGCTGTAGAGTGAGCACAGATGAGGATGAAGGTGTAGGGGCAGGTGTAGCTGTAGAGTGAGCACAGATGAGGATGAAGGTGTAGGGGCAGGTGTAGCTGTAGAAGTGAGCACAGATGTGGATGAAGGTGTAGGGGCAGGTGTAGCTGTAGTGAGCACAGATGAGGATGAAGGTGTAGGGGCAGGTGTAGCTGTAGAGTGAGCACAGATGTGGATGAAGGTACAGGGGCAGGTGTAGCTGTAGAGTGAGCACAGATGTGGATGAAGGTGTAGGGACAGGTGAAGCTGTAGTGAGCACAGATGAGGATGAAGGTGTAGGGGCAGGTGTAGCTGTAGAGTGAGCACAGATGAGGATGAAGGTGTAGGGGCAGGTGTAGCTGTAGAGTGAGCACAGATGTGGATGAAGGTGTAGGGGCAGGTGTAGCTGTAGAAGTGAGCACAGATGTGGATGAAGGTGTAGGGACAGGTGAAGCTGTAGTGAGCACAGATGAGGATGAAGGTGTAGGGGCAGGTGTAGCTGTAGAAGTGAGCACAGATGAGGATGAAGGTACAGGGGCAGGTGTAGCTGTAGAGTGAGCACAGATGTGGATGAAGGTACAGGGGCAGGTGTAGCTGTAGTGAGCACAGATGTGGATGAAGGTACAGGGGCGAGTGTAGATTTAACGGCAGAGGGGCAGGTGGATGGGGGTGTAAATGCAGCTCCCGTGGTCTCGGGGATCTGGCTCGTGTAATCAGTGTAGAGGCTGAGAAGTCCCACAGAATGCTTCCTGCAAGCTGGAGAATGAGCAAGTCCAGGGCATGGCTTAGTTCAAGGACAAAGGCCTGAGAAGCAGGGCGGTCGATGGTGTCACTCTCAATCCAAGACCAGAGGCCTGAGCGCCTGAGCGGCTGCCGGTGCAAGTCCAAGAGCCCAAAGGCTGGAACCTGGAGTGCTGGTGCGCTTGGGGAGGAAGAGACACAAGTCCCAGCTCTGGAAGACAGGCGGGGAGGAGAGAGCGAGCAAGCCTCCCTTTTCTATTTTCCAGGCCCTCAGTCAACTGGACAGGCCTGCCCACAGCAGGCAAGGGCCCACCCATCTTACTCAGTGCGCTGATTCCACAGCCAATTTCTCCAGAGGAAAATCAACACTTCAGCAGCTACCCAGGTGCCCACTGGTGCATCGAGTTGAGACCTACGACTACCCATCACAGTGCCCTTGGCCCTGGACGTGGACAACGCCGTCTTCTAACCTGATGCAGAGTCCCTGGGGTCCCCAGAGGGGCACTGGGTGGTCTTGGAGTGGCAGTGACAAGCCCCTGGCAGATCGCAGCCCCCACACTGAAGTTCTGTGTGCCAGAAGAAGAGAACCCGCAGGGAAAGCTGCTCCCTCTGGTGCAGGGTGACGCCCTTTAGATCACATGCAAGAGGCACGGCTCCTGCCTCCCTGCTCCGCCCGGAGCACAGGGCCGGCCCTGGCCAAGGAGAAGACCTGCCCCAGCCGCTGCCGACGGGGGATCTGCCGTCACGTGGCCGGCACCTTCTCCAGCGGCACCCCTGCCAGCAGGACAGGTGGTCTCCCTCGGAGGCCTCCCTGGCTCCATTTTTTGCGATGGTCCGGAGCCTTTGTGGGAAGAGGGAAGTTCTTAATGGAGTCTCGCAGACACCCCAGTGAGGCTTCTCATTCAAACTCCCGAGTCCAGTGTCTCGTGAGACCACGACTGCTCTCTGATGTCTCTGGGAGAACACAGATCCCTCCACCCGCACCCCCTCACCTCCTCCTCCTCCAGAACTCCTGCTGTGTAGCCATGGCAGGGCCCCTGACTGCACCCGGCTCGCTGCCTCCACGTGGCCACACCCGCCACGGCGCCCACTCCCTCCCATCTTCCCCAGCTGCCATCATCCTTCCACGCGGAGCTTCCTGACCAGCAGGAAGAGCCAGGCACCCGCCGGTGCAAGCCCCGCCATAATGGCCACGCTTCTCTCTTGACCGCTACATTAAGAACAACTTCCATTCAAGGACAATGACTGAGTGAGAATGCAGCTAAGGCTGCCACTGCCCTTGCTCTGGGGAACTCCCACGGGGACTCATCTCCGATTTCCAATGCAGGGGACAGGCCAAGTTCTCTGGGCTCCTCCCCTGGCCATGTTCAGCCCTGGGTCCAATGAACAGGAGTTAAAGACCCATTGATGTAAGCCAATCCCAAAGGGACAAATACCACTTGTTCTCCTTGATAGGTGACAACTAACTGAGCACCAAAAAGGAAACCTGTTAAAGTGAAATGAACACTATGAGAAACGGTGACTTGATCAGCCCTCACCCTGACTGTTGATGAGCAACTTAATATGTTATCCCTCTTAGTAGTTTTTTGTTTGTTCTACTTAATACTTTTGGTTGAATACTGTAATCAATACACAATTCTTCTTAAGTGCTGAAACTTAATTGAAAAGTGATTGCTGTTAAATATAAGAGTGGGAATAAGAGAGGGAAGAGATGTGCAATTCGGGACATGCTCAAGCTGTCTTGCCTCAAACAGTAGAGTTAGAAACATACCAGGGGATTCCAATTCAATCCCATCAAGGTGGCATGTACCAATGCCATCTCACTAGTCCCAGTGATCAATTTCTGTTCACAATTGATCATAATGATAGGACTAAGAACCAAAGGGATCACATAAACAAGAATAGTGTCTGCAAATACTAGCTGATAGAATCAAAAAGGGAGAGAATGATCCAACATGGGAAGTGAGATACACAGCAGACCCATAGAATGGCAAATGTCCTAACAGCACTCTGGCCTCAGAATCAGCCCTTAAGGCATGCGGATCCAGCTGAAAAGCCCATGAGAGTATTTCAGGCATGGAAAGCCAAGACACTCTGGGGAAAAAAAAAAAAAAAAAAAACAACTAAATGAAAGATCTCCGTGAGTGAGATCCCAGTGGAAAGAATGGGTCATCAAAGAAGGAGGTACCTTTCTCTGAAGGGAGGAGAGAACTTCCACTTTGACCATGGCCTTGTCTAAATATGATCAGAGTCAGTGAACTCAGGGGGCTTCCATAGCCTTGGCAGCTCATGACAAGAGCCTAGCTTGATTACTGATGCCACAAACAAGAGTGTCAATTTGTTAAGTCAACAACAGGAGTCACTGTGCACTTACTCCTCATGTAGGATCTTTGTCCTTAGTTTGCTGTACATTGAGATTTAATGCTATAACTAGTACTCAAACAGTATTTTTCACTTTATGTTTCTGTGTGGGAGCAAACTGTTGAAATCTTTACTTAATGTATGCTAAACTGATCTTCTGTATATAAAGAGAATTGAAAATGAATCTAGATGTGAATGGAAGGGGAGAAGGAGTGGGAAAGGGGAGGGTTGCGGGTGGGAGGGATGTTATGGGGGGGAAGCCATTGTAATCCATAAGCTGTACTTTGGAAATTTATATTCATTAAATCAAAGTTGAAAAAAAAAAAAAGACCCATTGATGTGCCAGGCTCCCTGGCTGGAGAAGATCCACTCCTGCCCGACGGGAGCAGTGGCGTGGGAAGGGGGCAGCCTAGCAGGGAAGCGGGCAGCCCTCGGCCAGGAGAGAAACAGCAAGGAACGCGTGCGTGGCGTGAGACCTCCATGGGCAGGGAGGAACTGCCGAAGGGTTTCAAACAGGGAAGGGGTGAGACTGGACTGGACTCCCTGAAGACCTGGAGGTGTAAGAAGGCAACCAGGGGAGTGAGGCTCACCTGGAACTGGCTCAGAGCAGAACAAGGGGTGGACTGGGGAGGTTAAAAAATGGTGGTCCTGGCCGGCGCCACGGCTCACTAGGCTAATCCTCCTCCTGCGGCGCTGGCACACTGGGTTCTAGTCCCGGTCGGGGCGCTGGATTCTGTCCCGGTTGCCCCTCTTCCAGGCCAGCTCTCTGCTGTGGCCCGGGAGTGCAGTGGAGGATGGCCCAAGTGCTTGGGCCCTGCACCCCATGGGAGACCAGGATAAGTACCTGGCTCCTGCCTTCGGATCAGTGTGGTGCGCCGGCTGCAGTGCGCTGGCCACGGCGTCCATTGGAGGGTGAACCAACGGCAAAGGAAGACCTTTCTGTCTGTCTCTCTCTCTCACTATCCACTCTGCCTGTCAAAAAAAAAAAAAAAAAAAAAAAAAAAAAAAAAAAAAAAAAAAAAAAAACGGTGGTCCCTTGAATACAAAGGCTCGACTTGGTGTCCCTGCTGCCTATCAGTTCTCCTGCAGGTCAGTTCCATGTCCTGCTCTCACTGAGGGAGACGGGGGTGAGGCTCACGCACACCAGACCAGGGTCCTGGGCCACCTTTAGGGCCTGTCCAAAGGGCAGGCAAGTGGCCCAGCAGTTAAGCCACCACGCGGGATGCCTGGATCCCACACTGGAGCGCCTGGCCTCAAGTCCCAGTTCCTGCTCACACACACCCTGGGGACAGCAGGTCACGCTCAAGATGTGGGGTCTTGGCTGCCCACGTGGGTGATGGGGATGGAGTTCCCAGTTTCAGGCTTCCAGTTTTGACCTGGCCCAAACCAGGCTGTTGTGGGCATTTGGGCAGTGAACCAGCAGACGGAAGCTATCTGTCTGCCTGCCTTTCAAAGAAGCAGGTAGAGCGTGTCCAGCACAAGCTGTGACTTGGAGGTTTCCAGCTGGGCGATGGGGAGATCAGACACCACCACGTGAGCCCAGGGGGCTCGGGAGAAAGGCCAGAGGTAAGGGAAGAGATGCTCCAGTTTGGGCTGAGCACTTGGGCCACCTTTTGCTGCCTTTCCCAGGCCATTAGCAGGGAGCTGGATCAGAAGGTGAGCGCAAACCGGTTCCCGTATGGGATGCCTGCTTCCCAGGCAGCGGCTTTACCTGCTATGCCACAACGCCAGCCCCCACTAATGCGACGTTTGCTTTCCCCAAAGGCAAGTATTCCCTTTTAAAACTTATTTATTTTAAAAAATGCTTATTTACGTACTTGCTTGCTTGATTTATTTGAGAGGTAGGGAGATTCTGGGGGAGGGGAGAGAGAGACAGAGGTTCCAACTGCTGGCTCACACCCACAATGACCAGGGCTGCACCAGGTCTAAACTGGGAGCTAAGAACTCACTCCAGGTCCAAGCACCGGAGCTGCCACCTGCTATCTCCCAGCGTGCGCATTAGCAAGAAGCAGGAATGGGAACCTGAAGCCACGCACTCTGAGGTGGGAGCCGGGCGTCTCTGGCCGTGTCCTCTTGCCTGCCCCAGGCACGCCTGCCATGTCTGCCTGTTCGCCCTGTGCACCGGGACACTCAGCTAACTGCATCTCCACTCAGCAGCCCACCCTGGAGGACTAACCGGCCAGACCCTCTTCCCACCCTGCTCTCCATCAACGAAGGGACCCAACAGACTGTCTCACACCAGACGCCGTGACTGTACTTAACAATTGGGGATTCTCGTCAGGTTCACTACCAGCGAAGGAAGAATCAGCAGCCTGACTCTATTTAATATTATTTGGCAACTTCAGACCAGCATAAAAAAGAGACAAACATCTGAGAAATAAAGACAGGAATACCGTAATCTCCAGTTAGTACATGCGGGAACTCAGAGAATATAAATGGGAGTGGGGGTGGCACAGCAGTTAAGATGGCAGTTGGAACCCCCACATCCCACACTGCAGTGCCTGGGCTGGCGTCCTAGTTTCATTCCCAATTTCTGCTGCCTGCTCACGCACACCCTGGGAGGGGCAGTGATGGCCCAAGTACTGGGGTCCCTGCCACCCACGTGGGAGACGTCGGCTGAGTTCCGTCCTGGCTCCTGGCTTTGGGCTGCTGTGTTCCTGGCTGTTGTGGACATCTGGGGAATGAATCAAGAGAAGCACTCTTTCTATGTCTGTCTCTCTTTCAGAAAAAAAATGGACAGAAAGAAAAAAAGAAAATACAAATTAATTGACTAAGAACAGTAAAAAATTAGATCCGCCAATTGCGCACCTGGAAATCCCTCAATACGGTGAAGGGCTATTGTATTTATGACAACCGTTGGTTTCACGTAAGAACCAGCGTGCTAAGTAAAACAAGTCAATAAGAAAAGTGCACAGAGAGCGTGGTGCCACCTAGACAGAATGTGCAGAAAGGCAAGCTGTTGAGAGAGATTAGCTGTTGCCAGAGATGTGGAATGGGGGAAGAGAAGAGAGGAGTGGGGAGTGGCTCCCAGCGGGTTAAGGTTTCTCCTTGGGGTGACAGAAAATTCGAAAATTACATTACAGTGATGGTTGCACAACCCTGTAAACCTTCTAGAAGCCATTAGGTTGCACACTTTCAGTGGGTGACTTTTATGCTATATAAATCCTACCTCAATAAAACTACTAAAAAAATTTCAATATATACTAACAGTAGACATTTAAAATATGACATGACATTACATTTGCTAAAGAAATAAAATATGATATTTAGGAATAACTGAGTTAAATGAGAAATGCATACAACCAACATGACTAAAACTATAAAACTTAACTGAAACCCATAAAGTAAGACATAACTAATCAAGAAATAGGAGACAGTTTTGGTAAGGAAAACAGAATAATATAGAGGATATGGTTTCTGCCAAAATTCATGAATAAATTTTTAACCGAAGTTTGGTAAAAATGCAAAAGAAAAAAGAGGCCAATTATTTTGAAATCTATCTGGAAGAATTAAAAAGGGGAGAAAATTTTGAGAGAGAGATTTAATGAAAAAAGATCTAAGCTTACTAGATATGAAAATGTATCATATTCACCAATGCTTTTAATGCTTATTAATTCTGCCTAAATCACTCACCGCTGTGAAGTTTGTAAAATGCCGACGTTCTAACTTTATCACTCTATATTTATTGATGTTCTATGAAGATCTTTTTCCCCATTAAAAAGACTGTATTATAAAGGCAGGCATTGGGCCTAGTGCTTATGGGCCACATAAGAGTACCCAGGTTTGATGCCTGACTCGAACTCGTCACTCCAGCTCCCTGCCAGTGTAGACCCTGGGAGGCAGCAGTGGTGGCTCCAGAATCGGGCTCCTGACTCCTAGGTGGGAGACCCAGACGGAGGGCCCAGCTCCTGGCTGTGGCCTGGCCCAGACCAGCTCCGCCCCAGCTCTTGTCGGCGTTGGGGCATACAGAAAGTGAACCAGCAGATGGGGGCTTGTTCTCTGTGTCTGCCTCTTAAATAGATGGATAATCTAAAACACATTATAACCCTCAAAATTTTTACACAAAAAAGCGATACAGAGCCACAAAATAGCACGGGTAGACTAGAAATACAACTCACACTTATAGGACAGGAATGCCACAAATGCCGCGGCTCACTAGGCTAATCCTTCGCCTTGCGGCGCCGGCACACCGGGTTCTAGTCCCGGTCGGGGCGCCGGATTCTGTCCCGGTTGCCCCTCTTCCAGGCCAGCTCTCTGCTGTGGCCAGGGAGTGCAGTGGAGGATGGCCCAAGTGCTTGGGCCCTGCACCCCATGGGAGACCAGGAGAAGCACCTGGCTCCTGCCATCGGATCAGCGCGGTGCGCTGGCCACAGCACGCTGGCCGCGGCGGCCATTGGAGGGTGAACCAACGGCAAAGGAAGACCTTTCTCTCTGTCTCTCTCTCTCACTGTCCACTCTGCCTGTAAAAAAAAAAAAAAAAAAAGGAAAAGGCATACATGCCAAGAATGACGTGCAAAAAACCTGCATGTCAGTTTGAAAGCTACTGATGGCATGCCTAAGCTCCGCTCCTCCATTCTGAGAGGTGCCTAAATCTCTCTACGTGTCTGAAATACCCCAGAATATTTTTATATGAATCTTGCCTAAACCATTTCCAGAACCAAAATTAGCTACATAAGATGCAATTTTTCAAAAATTTTTTCTTCTACCTGTAAATGGGATACTAAAATACCACACAAGCAATAGTTTTAAAAGTCAGAAACGTGCCCAAAGCTGGTTTTTAAAAAGGCGCTGTATCCTGAACTGGCCTGCAGAGGGCAGACGCGAGGCGTGCACGCATGCCCTCGGCAAAACCTGCGAGCAAGGAGCTGTTTAACTCTGCTCTGCTCTCTTATGACTGAGCTGGGCGGCCAGGATGGGGAGGGCTGCCGGGGTCAGGGGTCACAGCAATGCCAACATGCCAGGGTGAAGATTTAAATAATGACTCTAATAAAATATTTTTTATTTATTTATTTTTTTTTTATTTTTTTTTATTTTTGACAGGCAGAGTGGACAGTGAGAGAGAGAGACAGAGAGAAAGGTCTTCCTTTGCCGTTGGTTCACCCTCCAATGGCCGCCGCGGCCAGCGCGCTGCGGCCGGCGCACCGCGCTGATCCGATGGCAGGAGCCAGGAGCCAGGTGCTTTTCCTGGTCTCCCATGGGGTGCAGGGCCCAAGCACCTGGGCCATCCTCCACTGCACTCCCTGGCCACAGCAGAGGGCTGGCCTGGAAGAGGGGCAACCGGGACAGAATCCGGCGCCCCGACCGGGACTAGAACCCGGTGTGCCGGCGCCGCTAGGCGGAGGATTAGCCTAGTGAGCCGCGGCGCCGGCCACTCTAATAAAATATAAACAAGTTTTTCATCAGATAAGGCCAAGTAGCTACAATTAATCCACTTGTGGTTGAATGTAGTTAACCAGCGCGTGTTTATGAAAAACTAATGAATACCAAGAATGTAATGCTGTCAGGGATTTCTACTGCTAGAAGTATGAATAGTGTACATACAGAAGTGACACTGGGGCCGGCGCTGTGGCGCAGTGGGGTAACGCCCTGGCCTGAGGCGCCGGCATCCCATATGGGTGCCGGTTCGAGTCCCAGCTGCTCCACTTCTGATCCAGCTCTCTGCTGTGGCCTGGGAAAGCAGTGGAAGATGGCCCAAGTCCTTGGGCCCCTGCACCCATATGGGATACCTGGAGGAGGCTCCTGGCCCCTGGCTTCGGATCAGCACAGCTCCGGCTGTTGCAGCCAATTGGGGCGTGAACCAGTGGATGGAACACCTCTGTCTCTCTCTGCCTCTCCTCTCTCTGTGTAACTCTGACTTTCAAATAAATAAATAAATAAATCTTAAAAAAAAAAAGAAGTGACACTGTGTGTGTGTGTGTGTGAGAGAGAGAGAGAGAGATCTTTACTACGCTGCCACATGCTTGGGCATCTTCTACACATTACAAACAAATCAATGTCATAGCAACTGGTGTGTAGCATCACGGGACCCTGCCTTCCGCTGTAACTGATGTGCACGCCAGACGATGTGCACTGCACGTGTCTGCGAGCTGACAGCTGAGCCTGGAGGAGTATGCGGCACGCATACACAGTGCACGTCACTGTGTGGACGCAGTCTGCTTAGCAGGGAAGCCGTCGGAGCGGGAGGCAGAAGCAGGGGGTGACAACTTGTCGGGGCTATTATCTGAGCACCTAGATCTGACCTTCCTGAAGTCATCAGTCTCTCGACACTTTCCAGTCACACACACTCATGACCTCCCTTCTGTAGCTGATGTCAGTGTGAGTTAAGTTTTCATCGTTTACCGCCAGAAACGCCTGACCCATGCGGGCTAAAAACTGCATAGAATCCCCTTCTATTCCTCTCCACCCGCTGGGTTATTGCTGTAAAACTCAGCCCAGAGGCCGGCATCACCGTGTAGCAGATAATGGAAATGTGGCATCCATAAGGGTGCCAGTTTGTGTCCCGGCTGCTCTACTTTTTTTTTTTTTTTTTTTTTTTTTTTTTTTTTGACAGGCAGAGTAGACAGAGAGAGAGACAGAGAGAAAGGTCTTCCTTTTACCGTTGGTTCACCCTCCAATGGTCGCCACGGCTGGTGCACTGTGGCCGGCGCACCGCGCTGATCTGAAGGCAGGAGCCAGGTGCTTCTCCTGGTCTCCCATGGGGTGCAGGGCCCAAGCACTTGGGCCATCCTCCACTGCACTCCCGGGCCACAGCAGAGAGCTGGCCTGGAAGAGGAGCAACCAGGACAGAATCCGGCGCCCCGACCTGGACTAGAACCCGGTGTGCTGGCACCGCAAGGCGGAGGATTAGCCTAGTGAGCCGCGGCACCGGCCATGGCTGCTCTACTTTCAATCCAGCTCCCTGCTGATGGCCTGGGAAAGCAGCAGCAGATGACCCAAGTCCCTGGGCCCCTGCACCCCCGTGGGAGACCAGGAGGAAGCTACTGGCTCTGCTCTGCTCTGCTCTGCCCATTGCAGGCAGAGTGAGCCAGCGGATGGAAGTTTCTCTCTCTGTCTCTCTCTCTCTCTCCCTCCCTCTCTCTCTCTCTCCTTCCCTCCCTCCCTCCCTTCCTTCTTCCTCTCCCTCTTTCTCTCTCTCTCTGTGTAGTTCCTCAAATAAATAACCTTAACAAATAAAAAAAACTTTTAAATTAAAAAATAAAAAAGAAAGCTCAGCACAACCATCACCTCCTCCTTGAAGCCTTCCCAAAGCACCCCGCAGGAGTAACCGAGGTGCTCCCGTAAACGCTGCTAACTACGCCATCCCTGTGCAGCCTGCCGACAGGAGCACATGTGACCGACAGAAAAGTCCCTCCACGGAGTGCACAGATCTCACGGACTCCACGCCACTGCCTCCCCACCAGTCCTGCTCTGCGGTACGTAGGCACCTGCCCGGGGGCCTCGGGCACCAGAAGGAATTTTCCACTTTGGGGGGAAGCAGAATCCCGCAGCACAAAGCGTTACTCTGGTGAATCTGGTGTGAGAGTGAACTGCGGGAGGCCCGACCCCCCTGAGAGGACATGGATCTTCGGAGTGGACAGCCCAGCCCCGGAGTCCAAGGCGAGCGCCCCAGACACCACAGCCAGCTCTGCCCCACCTGGTAGGACCCTCTGATGACGGCGATGGCGTCGGCCAGCTGCTGGTAGAAGCACTTCCTCATGTTGTCCTCGTTCTGCAAGCCACAAGGACAGAGGGTTAGCACCAGGGCGCGTTCCCAACGCCACTCATGTGCGCTGGGGGGGCGGAGGGGGGACTTCCGGTGGAAAAACCAGCAGCCCGAGTTCTGAGAGCCCTTCTCCCTCCCAGCAGCTCGGGCAGCGCATTCAGACTCTCCACGGGCTCCACCCAAAGTCACAGGGAGGCCACAGGTCGTCTGAACCCTTCATTTACACGACAGCTCAAGTCTCCCTGTGTCTTCCTAGCGCTGCTTTCTAAACAGCGGTGGCGTCTGTTTCTGACTCCTTCTCTTCCCCTGGTCCTTGAGCTTCTGTCATGGGATATGCTCAGAACTCTACATACAGTGGCCAATCTGTAAGCAAGAATCATTAATCCAATACGTTGGTTGATCTGCTGAGGATAACCATGAAAGACATTTTTTGTATGTTTTTGTAATGCCCCTGAGACCGATTTTTGTATGTTTTTGTAATGCCCCTGAGACCGATATCAATTTGGATCCCATCCTGAAGGCCAGGCAGCCTTGAATGGAAGCCAATGCCAGTGTCCTTGGGCCCCGACGGCCACCAGACTTCCCACTGGCAAACTGTTTCCTTCTCTATGGATCAAGGAAAACAGAATTTCCAGTTTAGGATGTTGAGGGAATTTAGAGAGCAAAAATATTGAAAAAGCTTAGCATAGTACCTAAAGTGGTGTGGCCAACAAGAAAACGAGGGATTTTGTTGTTGTCGTTGTTGTCTGTTGTTTTGGATTAGCATGTAACACGTGTGCACGTTTATGGGCTACAGTACGGTCTGCCATACACACAGACAATCATACCAGGCAGTAAGCCTTAGATAAGGGAATTTTGTTATTGTTAACACAGAAGTAACAATGATGCCTGCTCCTAGCAACAGGCGAGTGTGCTACCCTGAACAAAGATTATAGGAAACTGCTTGAAGTGGCTGTTTTAGTGTCTTTGGCTCCCACAGAGCCAGAACTGTGGGGTCAGAGCGAGAACTCCAAGCACCAGGCAGTGAGGGCTGGAAACGGAGCCCCGCTGCTTCCTAACCGGTGACTTGAGCAAGCTGGTCAGCCCTCCTGTAAAACAGGAGACACAGTCAGACCTACGCTGTAAGGTCGGCGTGAGGATTAAATGAGCTCCTACACAAAGCACGTACGGAAGTTCCTGACACAGGACAGCCACGTGCATTAGCCCCACGTGTATGGGGCACGATTCACACGAATCAAACCGCCCTGCTAAATTCCAAACGCAGTGCTACAGGTCCGCGCGCAAGGCCCGCCCGCCTGCAGGCAAAGCGGGGGTCTACCTGCTGGTAGTGCTTTTCCACTTCCAGGATCCTGTCGTGCAGAGTGTTGAAGAGGTTTAGCGACTGCTCCTTAAGCTGGTCCTCAAACCTCAACTGCAGCAGCTGTCTGAGGAAGCCGAAGTCCATCTGGATGGATCTGACCATCTGGAGGAGGAAACACGCGTTACCGAGAGGGAGGCAGGGCCGTCTGCCGCAAGAGTGCAGCGTGCTCTCTCTCTCTGTGTGCGTACAATCTGGAAGCCCGGCCAGAGGCCGGTCCTACTTTTTGGATCACCTGTCAGTCTGTGCATGCTGGGGAGTCTCACCGAATGGCGCCTGAACTTTCAACGGGAGTTCATTTGCCAAGCTAACAGAGGAGGGCGGAGGAGGTCCCTGTAGTTTCCTTCCACACAGAATGAGATTTCTGCACTAACAGACAAGAGTCTTTTGTCGTGCCTCAAAATGCGTGCATGGACTCACTTGAAGACATGGATTTTGGGGACAGCGCTGTGGCATAATGGGTAAAGCCACTGCCTGAGGCACCGGCATCCCAAATGTGTGTCTGAGTCCCGGCTGCTCCACTTCTGATCCAGCTCCCTGCTAACGCACCTGGGAAGGCAGCAGAAGATGGCCCATGTGGGACACCCGGAGGAAGCTCCTGCTTCCTGGCTTTGGACCAGCACAGCTTTGGCCATTGAGGCCATTTGTGGAATGAACCAGTGGGTGGAAGATCTCTCTCTGTCTCTCTCTTTTTCTCTCTCTGTAACTCTTCAGAAAAGTAAAATAAAAAATCCCTTTTTTTAAAAAAAGATATGGATTTCAGATCAGAAAAGACAAACAGGAATCAATGTTTGCTGAGAATCTATTAGCCAAAGATTTATTTAAAAAATAACTTACCCTGGGCTTGTTTGCTGTTTCACTGATTTGAAAGACAGACACAGAGAGAGCAATCTTCCATCCACTGGTTCATTCCCCAAATGCCCACGACACCTAGGGCCGGGGCCAGATTGAAACCAGCGGCCAGAAATTCCATGCAATTCTCCCATATGGATGGCAGGCCCTCTCACCTGCTGTCCCCAAGAGGGCATTAGCAGGAGGCTGCAATAGGAGGTGGAGTCAGGATCCGACATGGAATGCAGCCGTCCCAAGCAGCAAGTTAACCACTGTGCCTGCCCTGGCCATGCAGCTAAATATTATAACCGGCGTGTCAACCCCGAACCATTTGTGATCGAGACACAGCACGTGCATGTCCTCTGCCAGCTCCTGAAAATGATCTTCCCCCACTCTCAGAACGCCCATGGCTTTTCTGTTCGTGCTTGGGAACAGAGTGCCCTCCCACCACTAGAACACTGCCTCCAGGCAGCTGGTCGTTAGAATGCTTCCAATCCCCCTGCAAGGCGCCCGTTCTCCCTGGACCGCACTAGGAGGCCAGCAGGCAGCAGCTGCCCATCCTTAAAGACAAGACGGGGGGATTCCTTCTTGGGCTTTCCCTTCTCCCTCACCTCTTCCTCACTCATGCCCCAGCACCTGAGTCGCCACCAGGCACACAGCGAAGGGACAGAGGAGCAGAGCTGTGCCCTCCGGCAGGGGCAGCCTCACCCAGGTCTGGCTGGGCACGAGAACCAGCTGTTCCCTGGGCACCACAGTGGCTCCCCTGGGCACTCCAGCTGCCAGGGCTCGCCCCTGTGTCCCCCAGCAGCGGCAAATGTGTTTCAAACCCCCACAATCCCACCTTCCTAGCTTTGAGCTAAGGAAGCCCGGCTGCCCCTTCTTCTATAAGGGCCATGCCAGTAGTTCTTTTTTTGTCTAATAATTTCTTTTTTAATTTTCATTTTAATTTGAGAGACAGAGACAGACAGAGAGGTCTTCCATCCCCAAATGTCCACAACAGCCAGGGTTAGGCCAGGTCAAGCCCAGGAGCCTGGAACTTAATCCAGGAACCCAAGTACTTGAGCCATCACCTGCTGCCTCCCAGGGTTTGCATTAATAGGAAGCTGGATCAGCTGTGGCGCAGTGGGGTAACACCCTGGCCTGAAGTGCTGGCATCTCATATGGGCGCCGGTTCAAGACCCGGCTGCTCCACTTCCAGTCCAGCTCCCTGCTAATGGCCTGGGAAAGCAGTGGAAGATGGCCCAAGTGCTTAGGTCCCTGCACCCACGTGGGAGACCCGGAAGAAGCTCCTGGCTCCTGGCTTCAGATCGGCACAGCTCTGGCCACTGAGGCCAATTGGGGAGTGAGTCAGCAGATGGAAGACCTCTCTCTCTCTGTCTCTCTCTCTGTCTTTCTCTCTGTCTCTCTCTCTTTGCCTCTCCTCTTTCTGTGTAACTCTGAATTTTAAATAAATAAATCTTTTTTTTTTAATGACAGACTCCAGGGGAACACGTCAGAGTTCACACCATAACATTTGCAACATAATCCCAATGATTTCATAGCCACCCCCCGAAAAAAGGAAAATTTGATCCAATCTCAAGAAAAAGGATGACTGAAACCAATCCCAATATTACCAAAATGATGGGATTCCCAGGAAAAGATTTTAAAGCAGCTATTATAACTATGCATGTTGGAGTGGAGGAAAATATGGTTATGATAAATGGGGGCAAAAAAGGGAAACAGAAATAGAAACTATGACAAAGAAAGCAAATTCTAGAGTTGAAAATATATCTGAAACTAAAACTTCACTGGAAGTATTTAAAAGAATAAAGATAGAAAAAGGGGTATGTGAACTTCAAGACAGATCAACAGAAGAATAATTTTATAATTGGATAAACTGGGGCAGGTGTTCGGCATAGCCGTTAGTTAAGGTGCTACTTGGAATGCTGCATGCAGTACCACAGTGCCTGGATTCAAACCCTGGCTCTACTCCCAGCTGCAGCTCCCTGCTAATGCACACCCTTGGCTCAAGTACTTGAGTCCCGTTCATTTGTGTGAGAGACTGGGATTTAGTGCTGGGCTCGCAGCTTTAAAAAAGTATTTATTTTACTTGAGAGTCAGAGTGACAGAGAGAGAAAAGGAGAGACAGAGAGCGAGATCTTCCATCCACTGATTCATTCCTGAGATGGCTGCACCAGCCAGGGCTGGGACAGGCAGAAGCCAGGAGCCAGTAGCTTCCTCCAGGTCTACCATGTGGGTAGCAGGGGCCCAAACATGTGGGTCATCTTCTGCTGCCTTTCCCAGGTGCATTAGCAGGGAGCTGGATTCAAAGTGGAGCAGCCAGGACTCAAACTGGTGTCTACATGGGAAGCCAGCATCGCACTATGCTACAACATCAGCCCTATAAATCTTTAAAAAAAATGAAAAAGGGAATATAACTATAGATACAGTAAAAGACCTTTTTGAAATAAGAGAAAATAACATTAAACTAATAACTTGAAGATCTAGCAAAAGAAATACTTGTGTAAAGAAATATCAAGACTGATCCGGGAATATACTCATAACCAAACGACAACAGCAATGAAAGTCAGCAGTTTCACAGGCAACTTTTAGCAAACCTCGAAGAGACACCTGATCCAAGTCCCGGGCCACGGAGCTCCAGGAATAGAGCAGGGGGTGCCACCCACCTCACTGCATGAGGGTGCTGTGCCTGTGGTGTCAGGACTGAACAGCAGCAGGGCCAGAAAAGAAAATTACAGGGCAGTGTCACTTAGAAACGCGAACGCAGTCCTCGGTAAACTATCAGCAAATAAGGCACAAAGCAGTATCACAATCCAGTCAGGCTCGTTCCAGGAACTCGAGGATGGCTTAGCTTACAAAAGCCAAGTTTTGCCGGCACCGCAGCTCACTAGGCTAATCCTCCGCCTTGCGGCGCTGGCACACCGGGTTCTAGTCCCGGTCGGGGTGCCGGATTCTGTCCTGGTTGGCCCTCTTCCAGGCCAGCTCTCTGCTGTGGCCCGGGAGTGCAGTGGAGGATGGCCCAAGTGCTTGGGCCCTGCACCCCATGGGAGACCAGGATAAGTACCTGGCTCCTGGCTTCGGATCACCGCAGTGCACCAGCCGCAGTGGCCATTGGGGGGTGAACCAATGGCAAAGGAAGACCTTTCTCTCTGTATCTCTCTCTCTCACTGTCCACTCTGCCTGTCAAAAAAAAAAAAAAAAAAAAAAAAAAAAAAGCCAAGTTTTGCCCCCTCCAATAAAGAAGAACAGTTATATGACCACATGATCATCTCAACAGATCCATGGAAAACATCCAATCATTTGTGACTAAAAACACCAACACTTCATTAGGGGCGGATGTCTGGTATGGCAATAAAGTCACGACTTGAGATGCCTGCATCCCGTATCAGCGTGCAGGGTCAAGACCTGGCTCTCCCACTGCCCATCCGTCTCCCCTGCTAATGCGTTCCCTGGGACACAGCAGTGGGTGATGGCTCAAATACTTGGCTCCCTGTTATCTATATGGGAGACCTGGCTGGAGTTTCAGGCTCCTGGCTTTAGTCTGGCCCCAGCCCTGGCTGTTCCGGGCATTTGGGGAGTGAGCCAACAGATGGAAGATCTCTCACTCTGTCTCTCTACCTTTCAAATAAAATGAAAAAAAAAAATTAACCTAGAAAAACCAATTCATTAATTAGAAACAAAGAAAATTCTCATCTGATTTCAACATGTATAGGATTTTACTTTCACTATAACAAAAATTCCAAATAACAGACATATAAATGAGCCATAAACGCAGCTCTCCTTCATTAGCAACCTGCCTAGACAGTGCGGAAAATGATCTAAGATTCCTCTGTTTATCTTGCTGGGGTCCAAATGTGTTCTGTATTCTGAGGGCCACAGGGAAGGCAAGGAGGGAGGAGGGGGGGGGAGACAGGGAGGAAGGAAGGAAGGAAGAGGGAATGAAGGAGGCAGGGAGGGACAAGAGGAGGGAGGGAAGGAGGGAGAGTGGGAGGGAGACAGGAAGGGGAGAGGGCAGGGAGGGAGGGAGAGAGAGTGGGGGGGAGGGAAGAGGGCAGACAGGCAGGAGGGACAGAAGGGAGGAGGGGGGAAGGAGGGAGGGAGGGGCAGGAGGCAGAGGGTGCATATGAACTGACTGTTGATGAAAGTTACCCAAAGCTGCCACGTGCCTTCTCCATGGAAATCCTACTGACCAAAGCTTAGTCACTGGGACAGCCTAGTTACCAGGGGATAAAACTGAAAACTTCTCTCAGGCAGCTGTCACACATGAAGCGACAAGTTGGCAGGAATGTGGGAAAGGCGCCCTTAGAAGCCAGCAGTGGGAGTGTTGTCGGAGCAACACAGGGCAATTCGGTCCTGAACCCCACGGTAACTGATGCACACGTCCTCCGACCAAAACTCCACCCTCGGACACTGGCACCACAGAGTCACTGGCAGGAGAGCATGGGCAGGACTCGTCCAAGGCCGTCACTGGGGGGCGGCTCACTGTGTGATGCGCATCTTGCGACACAACATCCGTTGACAGAATGAGGAGTCTTTAGGTACCAGGGCGGAACAATTTCTGAATTATATCCAGTGAAAAACAGCCAAGGCCAGGCAGGGGAGAGTATCTGCAGTGGAATGTGACATCACGTCACAGAGTTCTGTAATTAGATGGCTGATGTATATGAAATGTTCCCTTCCTCTACAACCGAAAAAGATCTAAAGGGAAGATGTGAGAATGCAGATTTGACAAAGCTCTACGCTGGACGGCAAGTAGATCCCTCTGCATGCGTAAAGTATGCTATAGCGTGTTCAATGTCTCACACAGAGAAAACGCTCATGTCAAAGACTAAGCAAGCATATCCCCAAACAAGGTGACATATGTAGGCATGCCACATTAAGACAAAAATACAAATAAGAGCTTACATTAACTTAAAAAAAAAACACACACACAACTCACATCAGTTTTTCAACGATGCTAAGATTTTTAAAATTTTAACCATTTCAGTCCTGCAATGAAAGCGACATGAAGGCAAATAATATCTAAAGACCATCTCAGAAGTTTAAGAATCAATACAGTGTTACCTGCGCTAACTCCTGCGTAGACGAACTTAATTCTTTCACCGGCAAAATTTCACTGTAGTCTGTTTGTGTCGCATGGTCTGTGTTGAAAAAGCCCACCTTCAAGTCATCAGAAATGTTATATCTAGGGGGAAAAAAAGGGTTAAATGCACTTTACATCGTAGATATTTTCTTTTTTTTTTTATTATTATTATTTTTGACAGGCAGAGTGGACAGTGAGAGAGACAGAGAGAAAGGTCTTCCTTTGCCGTTGGTTCACCCTCCAATGGCCGCCGCTGCAGCCGGCGCACCACGCTGATCCGATGGCAGGAGCCAGGATCCAGGTGCTTTTCCTGGTCTCCCATGGGGTGCAGGGCCCAAGCACCTGGGCCATCCTCCACTGCACTCCCTGGCCATAGCAGAGAGCTGGCCTGGAAGAGGGGCAACCGGGACAGAATCCGGCGCCCCGACCGGGACTAGAACCCGGTGTGCCGGCGCCGCAAGGTGGAGGATTAGCCTAGTGAGCCGCAGCACTGGCCCTATCGTAGATACTTTCTTAGGAATGTACATGAATGTGTACGGTTGGGGTAAGTCCTATTATATTTTCAATATTCTGGGGCCAGCATTGTGGCACAGCAGGTTGAACCACTGCCTGTGGGCCCTGTGATTACGTCCCGGCTGCTCCACTCCTGATGCAGCTCCCTGCTGATGCACCTGGAAAGGCAGTGGAGGATGGCTCAGTGGTTGGGCCCCGGCGCCTACGTGGGAGACCCTGATGAAGTTCCTCGCTCTGGGCTTCAGCTCGGACCAGCCCTGGCTGTTGTGGCCATTTGGGAAGTGAACCGGCGAATGGAAAGTATCTCTCTCCCTCTCTCTCTTCTCTTTCTGTAACCCTTCCTTTAAAATAAATAAATAAATCTTTAGAAAAATTTAAGGGGTTGGTGAATGACATTCAGTAGGAATCCATGGATTACCAGTAGCCCGGGACTGTGGCACACTGCTCTATAGACGCCCATTTTATTTTTTCTGAATATGATTCATATTCTATTTATATATTTATATATATTATATATTTATATATTTTATATATTTATATTTAATTATTTTAACTTATTTATTTATATCAAGTATATCTATAGATATATATTATATATATTATATATGTTTATATATTCATATTCTATTATATATTTATATTTATATATAATAGTTTGATTCATACTCTATTTACAGCCCCTTCTATTTATAGCTTATCTATTATTGTTTCCTGTGCTACTGTTGGTGGAATAGGTTCAGCAAGATTTGTCTCCCCAAAACTCATATAGCTGTATGAACTCTGAAGTCAACAGATTAAGGGCAGAGACTTGACCCAATGGTATCTGAGAGGTGGGACCTGTGGGAGGTCTTTGGATCACGGTGGGTGGGGGGGTACCCTGGAGGGCGGTTCCCACAGCGGGTTTGATGACTTCAGTTCAGGTCAGCATATGTTCTCTTTTCTACTTCCTGCTTCGTGATGTCAGCATTTGCATATAACTGGCACACATTCACCCGTATTCCTTAAGTCACTGCTAGATTATTTATAATATCTGACACAAGATGAACGCTATGCAACTAGTTGCTATGCTGTATTGTTTAGTAAATGTCAGTATAGATGTGATTTTTAAAACTGTATTAAGTCCCTGGCTGATTGAATCCACAGATGCAGAACTCACAGATAGGGAAGGCTAAGGGTACGAGTAGAAAAACACATAGACAGATAGACAAATAGTTACAGGTATAATTGTGTGCATGTGTATATATAAATATATCTACACATATACATTTTTAGAAAATATTTACTTATCTGAGAGCCAGACAGTGAGACAAAGAGTGAGCTCCATCCCCTGGTTCACTTCCCAACGCCTGCAACAGCCAGGGGACCAAAGCCAGTAGCCAGGAACTACCTGGGCCTACCACGTGGGTTTCTGGAACCCAAATGCTTGAGCCACCACCACTGCCCCCTGGGTCTGCACTAGCAGGAAGCTGGAGTCAAGAGCTGGAGCCAGGAGCCAAAGCCAGGCACTTCAATGTGGGATGCCGGTGTCTAACCAGCATCTTAATGCTGTGCCAGAGGCCCACCCCCACGTATGCCTGTACACATTTGTTTCTATTATGCTTGATGAGGGGCTGGAACAACGACACCCTGAAGCAGTGAGCACACCAAATGCCAAGAGGTTGCTTTCTAAATACTATCCTCAATCAGAAGGACCCAAGGCTCCTTGGGGAACATGAGCTATTGATGACATTGGGGTGGGGGGTGTCAATATATACTTGCTTAGGAAGAGAAAAGTCTGCAACATCCACCCACTAAATAAAAATTTATTACACTGGAAAGCATCACAAAATTAAGACAGAGAACCTTGGACGACACCAACACAAGGCGACCAAGGTTAATGCAGAAAATGACTGAACAACTGTGCCTGCTCAACCGGAAGCAGAGCTCCTGGCCAGGGCGCTCCTGCCTGGAACACAGCCTGAGCCCCTAGGGAGGAGCGTCCCCGGGCCCAGGCACAGGACACAGCCTGAGCCCCTAGGGAGGAGCGTCCATGGGCCCAGGCGGGGCTGGGCGTCCACAGGACACAGCCTGAGCCCCTAGGGAGGAGCGTCCCCGGGCCCAGGCACAGGACACAGCCTGAGCCCCTAGGGAGGAGCGTCCATGGGCCCAGGCGGGGCTGGGCGTCCACAGGACACAGCCTGAGCCCCTAGGGAGGAGCGTCCCTGGGCCAAGGCACAGAACACAGACTGAGCCCCTGGGGAGGAGCGTCCGCGGGCCCAGGCAAGGCTGGGCGTCCACAGGACACAGCCTGAGCCCCTAACAGGACACAGCCTGAGCCCCTAGGGAGGAGCGTCCATGGGCCCAGGCAGAACTGGGCGTCCACAGGACACAGCCTGAGCCCCCAGGGAGGAGCATGCGCGGGCCCAGACAGGGCTGGGTGTCCACAGGACACAGCCTGAGCCCCTAGGGAGGAGCGTGTGTGGGCCCAGACAGGGCTGGGCGTCCGCAGGACACAAAGTCTGTCCTTCCCAGAAGTTCAGGGACATGAGAGACGGGGAAAGGATGAGGAACTCCGGCAGAATGAATGTCTGAAAGGCCAACGTGTATGTCTGATAGGCTCCTTGACCAGGTAGGCACAACCTGAATGGGCATGTGGGCTGGACGGGAGTTCTGTGCAATGCTGATCTCCCGCTGTGGAGAGACAGACGGTAAACGGGGCCTGAACGTGAGTGTGTATGCACGCGTGTGTGTGCACCAGACGAAGCTGGAGATCGAGTTGCTGCTTCCAGTGCCGGCATCCCGTATCAGGGCGCCAGTTCAAGTTCCAGCTGCCCCACTTCCAATCCAACTCCCTGCTCATGGGCCTGGGAAGGCAGCCAAACATGGCTCAAACACCTGGGCACTGCCACCCATGTGGGAGACCAGGACGCAGCTCCCAACTCCCCGCTTCAGCCTGGTCAGATCTGGCTGTTGTGGCCATCTGGGAAGTGAACTAGCAGATGAAAAGTGGGTCTCCCCCTCCAGCCCCGTGTGTGTGTGTGTGCCTTTCAAATAAATACATCTTTTTTTTTTAAAGAAAAATATGAAAAATAGAAAATTCTAGGTGAAAGGGATGTGGGCATTCTTTGTTTTAATCTGGTCACTTTTCTGTAGATGTGAAATTCTTTCCAAATAAATCATTTTAAAGTCACATGAATTCTTCAACAAAGGACCACTTCAAATGTTCTCAGTTTCATCCAGAATGTTGCTGCTTCAGGCCTTCATGAAGAACTGACCGGGGACGGCAGGCACCCCACCCCACACTGTGTCTGCTACCTCCAGCCACTTCCCAGGTGTCAGGCAGAGCTCCCTGTTTCTTTCTTTCTTTTCTTTTTTTTTTTTTTTTTTTTTTTTTTTTTTTTTTTGACAGGCAGAGTGGACAGTGAGAGAGAGAGACAGAGAGAAAGGTCTTCCTTTACTGTTGGTTCACCCTACCATGGCCGCCGCGGCCAGCGCGCTGCGGCCGGCGCACCGCGCTGATCCGATGGCAGGAGCCAGGAGCCAGGTGCTTTTCCTGGTCTCCCATGGGGTGCAGGGCCCAAGCACCTGGGCCATCCTCCACTGCACTCCCTGGCCACAGCAGAGAGCTGGCCTGGAAGAGGGGCAACAGGGACAGAATCCGGCGCCCCGACCAGGACTAGAACCCGGTGTGCCAGCGCCGCTAGGCGGAGGATTAGCCTAGTGAGCCGCGGCGCCGGCCAGAGCTCCCTGTTTCTGCTGGAGCCCACAGCAAGGGTGACCCTGCAGCAAGTCTGTGCCGGCACCGGCTGCCCTTCCACTCCGACTGCATGACCAGAGGTCACAATGACACCCCGGAGTACCAGTGGTGGGGGCAGGCCTTTGGCCTCCAGCTCAGGACGCACTTGGGGCACCTACACGAGAGTGCCTGGGCTTGCGTCCTGGCTTCACGCCCGATCCAGCTTCCTGCTAATGCGCACCTGCGAGGCAACGGTGATCACTCAGCCACTCGGGTCCCTGCCACCCGCATGGGACCCAGACGGGGTCCCAACTCCCAGCTTTGGACTGGTGCAGTCCCAGCTGCTGCACGCACTGGGGGAATGAACCAGCAGATGGATGATCGATCTGTCTCTTCCCCTCTCTGCCTTTCAAATAAAATGGAAATAAATGAAGATTTCGTAAAAAGAAAATGCTAAGCCTGGAGCGTCAGATTCTTCCTCTGGTCCCTGGTGAGGGCAGACCATGACACGAGGGTCACCCCAGGCCCAACCTTTCGTGTTGCTGGTTCAGGAGGGCATGGCTCCTTCAGAATCTAAGTGATTTCAGGCCGGCGCCGCAGCTCACTAGGCTAATCCTCCGCCTAGCGGCGCCGGCACACCAGGTTCTAGTCCCGGTCGGGGCGCCGGATTCTGTCCCGGTTGCCCCTCTTCCAGGCCAGCTCTCTGCTGTGGCCCGGGAGTGCAGTGGAGGATGGCCCAAGTGCTTGGGCCCTGCACCCATGGGAGACCAGGAGAAGCACCTGGCTCCTGCCATTGGATCAGCGCGGTGCGCCGGCCACAGCGGCCACTGGAGGGTGAACCAACGGCAAAGGAAGACCTTTCTCTCTGTCTCTCTCTCTCACTGTCCACTCTGCCTGTCAAAAAAAAAAAAAAAAAAAAAAAGAATCTAAGTGATTCCAGCTTCCCTTCAAATTCCAAACACCTCTCATCTCAGATGACAGCCTCACCCCCATCACAACAAATGAGCTAAGTAGTCCCCACACAGGCCTTATTTATAGTCTCAGCAACCCCATTTCTCAGTAGCAAGTGGGTTGTTATGCATGAAACATGGTCTTGGGAAGATAACAGAGTTTTTAATGAATCAGATATAAGATTAGGAATGCTGTTACTCTAGAAAAGAGAGCCATGAATGTGTATTAACAGGCCGCAATGGCACTTCCACACTAGGCCATGCCCACGGGGGCCTGACAACGCAGACAGAGGAGGGCTGTCCACGCTCTCACGGCTTGGTGTTCAAAGAGGAAAAGGATTATCTGACGCCCTGCTCAGTTCAGGGGCCCCTCCTCTACGTACACTCACTTCCTGGTCCGTCTCAGCGAGTCTCATAGCTTAAGACACCATCTTTGTGCTCATCGCTTCTGCACTAACACACCCAGGCTAGCCCTGTTTCCTGTCTCCTTAGTCTGAGTGGCTCTCTAATCGTCCCTACGACACAGCAGGTCCCAAAGTAAGATGACAATATCCCCTCCTCTCTTCCAGGTATTGGGTCAAAAAATCTCAGTTTCCCCCTCCAGGCCAGCTCACACATCCCATCTGTGACTTACAGCTGCCGTCTGACATCTTGCTGCACCTGCGACCACTGTGTCCCCGGGGGATCATGGCTCACAAGGACTAGGGCAGTGGTCCCCTGGCTGGCTCCCTGCTTCTGCCCTTGGCCCCATAATGCAGTATCAAAACGAAACATGACTCGGGAGCATGACTCCAAACTCCCCTACCTCCCTGTCTCATCCCCAGCAACAGGATCTGCGCACCATGGGCCACCTCTGACCTCCCCTCTGCCACTCACTCCTCCCGCTCTGTCCTCTGCTCCAGCCACACCGGCCCCCTGCTGTCCACTCTCCCGTCTCTCTACCTAACACTTGGTCTGCAACAGAACCACAGGGCTCCGTCAAGCCTGCAGGGCCTCACCCTCAATGCCAGCTTCCAATGACCCCTCCCCAGTGACACACACAGGCACACGTGTGCACACGCGTGTGCACACATGCACAGTCTGCCTTCTCCCTGCCTCATGTTTCTGCTTCCACAGCTAACCCCTGGCTCACTGATTTGCAGTTGACTTGTTTATATAGAGTATCGTCAGTCACCGACCAAGGCTGGGCTCGTGGGCCAGAGGTTCTCCGCCAGCCCCCTGGCGCCGCGGGTGGACAGAAGTTACCACCAGCACCCACAGGCACCACATGGACACCGGGCACTGGGCGTCTGGTTGGTTGCCCCACAAGGAACGCCAAGGAATTCAAGGCACGAAATCATTGAGATGCGTCAGCAGCCAGAACAGGTTGGACACGGCGCGCCCCGGGGCTCCCCTGGCCCAGCTCCCACGGGGCGCAGCAGGCCCCCGGAGCCCATGGGCAGTGTTCCCTAGCCGACCCTTTCCAAAGACACCCCCCAGGGTCTCACGGGCGCTAACTGGAATGGGTTTTCAGGATCTTCCAGAAACGCCCGTCTCCATTATCTAAAGGAAACCGGAGACGAGGCGCCGGGAGAAGGGTCACGAAGGGCAGCGACCGGGGGAGCGGCGCACCCCCGTGCGCGGCGTGCGCCCCCGGAGCGCCCCCGGGACCCTGGCCGGGAGGAGCAGGCCGCGTCACCTGGGGAGGGCCTTGAACCGTTCGAGCGTGGCCTCCAGGGACTCGCCCGCCTCCTCAGACTCCTCGTCCTCCATCCGAGCGCTGACGCACCCGCCGCCCGGCGCGCTCCCTGCCGCCGGCGCCCACACGCCGCGTCCGTCGCCCGGGCAACTCCCGGGCCCGCGAGGCGCGAGGGCGCCGCGAGGGGGCGGGGCGAATGGAAGCGGGGGCGGGGTTTGTGGGCGTGGGGCGGGGCGAGGGGAGGGGCGTAGGGAGCGAGGACAGGCTTGTGGGGGGTGGGGCGGGGCGGGGGCGGGGCGTAGGGGAACGAGGACGGGACTTGTGGGCGTGGGGTGGGGCGAGGGGGGGGCGTAGAGCAAGGACCGGGGCTTGGGGGGCGGGGCGGGGCGGGGGCGGGGCGTAGGGGGAGAGAGGACGGTGCTTGTGGACGTGGGGCGGGGGCGGGGCGAGGGGCGGGGCGTAGGGAGCGAGGACGGGACTTGTGGGGGTGGGGCGGGGGCGGGGCGTAGGGGAACGAGGACGGGACTTGTGGGGGGTGGGGAGGGGGGCGTGGCGAGGGGCGTAGGGAGCGAGGAAGGGGCTTGTGGGCGTGGGGTGGGGCGGGGGCGGGGCGTAGGGAGCGAGGACGGGACTTGCGGGCGGGGGGCGTGGCGAGGGGCGGGGCGTAGGGAGCGAGGAAGGGGCTCGCGGGCGTGGGGCGGGGTGAGGGGAGGGGCGTAGAGAAGGAACCGGGGCTTGTGGGCGTGGGGCGTGGGGCGGGGGCGCAGGGTGTAGAGAGGGGACCGGGGCTTGCGGGCGGGGGCGTGGGGCGTGGGGCGTGGGCGGGGCGTATGAAGCGATGACGGGACTTGCGGGGGTGGGGCGTGGGCGTGGCGAGGGGCGGAGCGAAGGGAGCGAGGCCCGTGAGGCGGGACTTGCGGGCGTGGGCGGCGGGCGGCTTCCACGGTCCCGCGCGACGCCGGGCTTGCGGACGCCGCCCGTGGGGGAGCCGCCTCCCCAGGCGTGAGGACCGCCTTGCTGCTTCGTGCTGCGGGCCCCGTGGCTGCTCCCGCGCCGCCCCGGCTGAGGAAGACGCCCACGGCGGCTCCCGGGCCGCCCCCGCCGCTTTGGGGCCACGCCGGACACCGCCAGCGCGTGTGCGTGTCCGTGTGTGTCGTCCGCGGGGGAAAACGCGCTTTTTTCCTAATGTCTCGGACGCTGGCTATGTGAAGAACAGAGTGGAGGTAGCTCTGTGCCCTTTGTCCTGTCAGACTGGCCCGCGCCCGACGCCGACGTGGCCCGTGACCACGGGGAGCGTGGCCTCCGGGAGGGCCTTGTTATTGAAAGATTTTACTTATTTGAGTTCGGGGTCTCCCGTCCTCTGGCTCACTCCCCAGATGGCCGCTGTTGCTAAAAAGGCGCCATCGTGGGCCCTGGCCCGACCACGGTGTCCGTGGGGTTGGCGCCCGCCCCCGGGGCCGAGGTTTGAGAGCACCTGTTGCCGACCAGGGGCCCCTCGCTTCCGCTCCCCGACCGACCACAAGCCTTGCCTCTAACTCCCGTGTTGTGGCGGCCTTAACGTTGGTGCCCAGACCCCAGAGTCAAGAAGAAAGGGCTACTGTAGGGTGGGGGCCAGGGCGGCATGGTGAGAGAGGAACAGGTCCTGCTAAACCTTTGCCCGGGGCAGGCAGGGAAGTAGGAGCGCGAATCCCATTAGCGTGGGGGTGGAGCTGGCACCTGTGGTTGGGCCATGGGGTCACCTGGCTTGTGGGCTAGAGCCTAGGATGGTGTCTGGTCATAGATGTGCCGCTGATACTGCACCGTTTTACCTACAGCCCCAGTGGCAGGAGCTGTGCCCGTCTGAAGCCAGGAGCCTCCTCTGGTTTGCCCACGTGGGTGCTGGGGACCAAGCATTGTGCCATCTTTGACTGCTGTCCCCGGAAGTGGAGCAGCCAGGACAGGAGCCAGCAGTCCATGTGGGATGAGGCACCAGGCAGAGGCTTAACCTGTTACGTTTATTTGTAAAATTTACTTATTTTTTATTGATTACTTATTTGAAAGGCAGAGTTAACAGAGGAGGAGAGACGAGAGAGAGAGCAAGAATTTCATCTGCTGGTCGCTCCCCAAATGGCCGCAACAGCCAGGACTGGCCAGGTCCGGAGCCAGGAGCTTCTTTGGGCCTTCCGTGTGGATGCAGGGGCCCAAGCTCTGGTGCCATTCTCGGCTTTCCCAGCGGCATTCCCAGGGAGCTGGGTTGGAAGTGGAGCGGCCTGGTCTTGACCCGGCACCCACGTGGGATGCCAGCGTGGCAGGTGGAGGCTATGCCATAGTACTAGCCCTGCAGGTTCTTTAAAAATTAACTCCAAGGCTGGCGCTGCAGCTCACTAGGCTAATCCTCCGCCTAGCGGCGCCGGCACACCGGGTTCTAGTCCCGGTTGCCCCTCTTCCAGGCCAGCTCTCTGCTGTGGCCAGGGAGTGCAGTGGAGGATGGCCCAAGTGCTTGGGCCCTGCACCCCATGGGAGACTAGGAGAAGCACCTGGCTCCTGCCCGCGGCGGCCATTGGAGGGTGAACCAACGGCAAAGGAAGACCGTTCTCTCTGTCTCTCTCTCTCTCTCACTGTCCACTCTGCCTGTCAAAAAAATAAATAAAAATTAGCTCCAAACATATTTAGGAAATTTTCATTGTAGAACCAAAAATGTTTAAAATATCTATAACAATTTTTTTTGCATTAAGTAAAAAAAAATTACACAGAGCTTTTAAATAAAAATTAAAATCCCGAGTTTAGAACCAGACCAGGAAAGTGGGAGGCGTGTGATAAGCGCTGGTTGCTTTGCTAATGCAATTATGGGGGAATATTCTGCAGCTGGGCAGGCAGAGCTGGCCCTGGAGCTGGTGAGTCACTGGTCAGCGCCGTGCGGCATTTGTTGACTGACAGGGACTGCGGAGTTACACCACCCCACAGAAACAGGGACCGAACAAAGCATCTCTGTGTGGGTCCTTGTTAAATGTGCATCAGGGAGTTTCACATTTCAGTATCTAGGAGACCAAGCAATGATGCGGACTGTTTTTGAAACGATTAACTGCATAACAGCTCGCTCGCTCGTCAGCTACTGATAGTTTATCTGTCAGGTGTTCTGGCTTATAAAATTACTTGTTTCAGATCCTGTTCTCACCTGTGCTAACGGGCTGGCCTTGCCAAAGCATTTGTCGCCTTAAACCCAGGTCTCTGTATCACAGGTCGAATTCATTGACAACTTTGAATAGAAAGGTCATGATCTCTAGTGTAAACAACTTACTTGCTTCAGGATGCTGGGCAAGTTACTTCACATTTCTGAACGTCCATTTTCTCACAAGTGAAAACAGGACCGTGTACTTTGCTGAACTTGGCAATTGGGAGTCACCCACAGAAAAAGCCCATAATCCCTGTAACACCCCAGGAGACAGATACCAAGCAAATACCAGGACCCTCTTCCTAAACTACCGTCCAGGAGCCCATGCTGTGGCACAAAGGGTTAAGCTGCCGCCTGTGACACTGTCATCCCATATGTGCACCGGTTCAAGTCCCGGCTGCTCCACTTCCAGTCCAGCTGCCTGCTAAGGCCTGGAAAAGCAGCAGAGGATGGCCCTCTTCCTTGGGCCCCTGCACCCACGTGAGAGACCTGGAAGAAACTCCTGGTTCCTGGCTTAGGCCTGGTCCAGCCCCAGCTGTTGCAGCCATTTGGGGAGCAAACTAGTGGATGGAAGATCTCGTGTGCTCTCTCTGTAACTCTGCTTTTCAAATAAATAAATAAATCTTTAAAAGATAAATAAGTCATTCACTGCTCAGTGATACAACATTACTGTTTAAAGTTTTCCATTTTTGAAGAGTTAAACTCTCACAGCTAAAATGACTTTTTTTTTTTTTTTTTTTTTGACAGGCAGAGTGGACAGTGAGAGAGAGACAGAGAGAAAAGGTCTTCCTTTGCCGTTGGTTCACCCTCCAATGGCCGCCGCGGCCGGCGCGCTGCGGCCGGCGCACCGCGCTGATCCGATGGCAGGAGCCAGGAGCCAGGTGCTTTTCCTGGTCTCCCATGGGGTGCAGGGCCCAAGCACCTGGGCCATCCTCCACTGCACTCCCTGGCCACAGCAGAGAGCTGGCCTGGAAGAGGGGCAACCGGGACAGAATCCGGCGCCCCAACCGGGACTAGAACTCGGTGTGCCAGCGCCGCTAGGCGGAGGATTAGCCTAGTGAGCCGCGGCGCCGGCCTTAAAATGACTTTTACTTATTCGATAGGAAGTAGGGGACAACTTTAGTTTAAAATGCCTCTTGGAAAGGCACATATGTATACGTACAATGTGTATGTATTTCTTTGAAAATATCACCTAAGCAGTGTTAAGTGATAACATCTCTGATTAAGTAGCATGAGGATTTGATTAAGAGTCAAGTGCTGACTCCAAACACAGTAATTCATATATCCCAGCTGGATAGTATCAGTTCCATAGTCTAATATGTGCCAGGAGGTTTCAGCGTAGGTTTGTAATTTAAATTCTTTCTAGAGAGTCATCGTACGTCAAGTGCTTATTTTTCTTTTATCGCCGCTGTAATGTATGATTATGTGGTGCAGGCTCTGTTATGTAAACTTGTTTTATGTCGTGCTTCATCCATAACCAAAATTCTTAAATAAAGGGCTGGGAAGGAAACAGCAAGGCCCTAAGCCAGGAGAGTATTATGCTACTAAACCCTTTATGGAAAAACGCCTGAGAGCAGCTCATTTTCCTAGCTTAAATGTTGCTACAGAGAGACAGCTTGTCCACATGTGAAGTCCATCAATAAGAGTTTGTCATTTGGGGGCTGGCAGTGTGGAACAGCAGGTTAAGCCACAGCCTGCAGCGCCTGCATCCCGTGTAAGTGCTGGTTCTACTCCCAGCTGCTCCACTTCCAAAGGAGCCCCCAGCTAATGTGCCTGGGAAAGCAGCAGAAGATGGCCCAAGGGCTTGGGCCTCTGCCACCCATGTGAGCCACCCACATGGAGTTACTTTGCACCATATGGGATGTCAGCGTCTCAGGCGGTGGCTTAACCCACTGCACCACAACACTGGCCCTCCCTGAGCTTGTTGAAAAAATTTTGTGTTAACATAGAGAACAGATTTCATGTACTTGATAGGCACAGTTCTAAGATGACCATGTTGCCCCCCTTTCCTCCCTCCCTCAGCCCCCTCATCCCGTCCTTGGAACTTTGCTACATGGCAGTACTGAGTGATGCAGTGAAGCCCGAGTGAGGAGTAATCCAAGAGCAGTTACCGTATTTCACGCCACCCCGATCTCATCCTGTGTAAGATCGATTTTGCTTCCTGTGGTGCTAGGAAGGAAACAGCACCACCACTAACTACAAGAACACCTTGGCCTGCCATTGGCTGTGTGATGTACTGTAACTTCCCAGATGTTAGAGACGTGAAACATTTTGAAGTTTAGATGCAGTGAAATCAGGCGGATCTTAAGAACTTATCAGGGAGAAACCCTCTCTAGGGCCCCATTGCACCAGATCCCACAGGGGTGTGCTGTGGACAAGGGAGAAGGCAGACATTTGTCCAAAGCTTTCCATCACTTGGGAAAAGCGTCCCTTAACAACCTCACTCTCTTTGTTCTTTTCCAGGGCCACAAGGCCGCCTGCTGGTAACTCATGTTCCTGGAGACATGGATTCCCAGAAGGACTTCCTCTAAATAGCAAGCATGATTTTGGTGAGTGTCAGTACAGTGGTCCCTCCTTAACTGCGGTTTTTGCCTTGAGAGGTTTCAGATACCTGTGGTCAGCCTTGGATGGTACTGACCCCTGGATATGCAATAGGATGAGACAGAAAGAGAGAGAGAGAAAGAGCGTGAGAGGGAGAGATGGAGAGAGAGAGAGAGAGGGAGAGAGGGTGAGAGGGAGAGAGGGAGAGGGAGAGAGAGACACAGAAGGAGAACACATCCACATGACTTTTATTACAGTAATTGTTCTATTTTATTATTAGTTTTCATTGATCCTTTACTGTGCCTTTGTAAATAAAGTTTCACCATGGTTTTGAGGGTATAGGAAAACACATGTATGTAGGGTTTGGTACTATCTGTGGGTTCAGGATCTTGGAGTATCCCTCCCATGGACAAAGCGGTAGCCAGGGATTTGGGGGTGGCTACCGTATTCCCCTGTAGTCTGACCGAAGTGAACTGACCCAGGACAGTGTTTACATCTGCCTCTGCACAATCAGACCGGAATCAAGTTCCACTTCAAATCAGACTGCACCCAGCATCCAGCAGGGTTAGCTCACTATCGGACACTGCCTGCTGGCCTCAGCTACACACTGTCTCAGAAGAGTGGCGGTGAGGGTTCATGCCGCCTTCAGTTGCCCTGGGCATGGTGTCCAGCTGTGTAGACACCATGTTCCTGTGAAGCTTTACTTTTTTATGGGATTAACTTTTAAGTCTGTGGACTTTGAGTGCAGCAGGTTGCTCTCCAAGGAGTGGCTGGGTCTTCCCAATCTAAATGCCTGCCTGCGGTGAACTTCTCCCCTGCCCTGAGCAAGAGAGGGTTCCGTAGCAGACGGCTTGTGGATTTGCGTCCCACCCTCGGCTCGCTCTGGGTTCTCAGCCTGAGGCTGTCACAGTTAACCTACAGCACTGGCTGTCCCGGCGAATCCTGCCTGCTACTTGCTCTGTGACTTGTGGACTTGCCAGCCTCTATAATAGGCCAGTTTCTCAAAATAACACACATACACACAACACACTCTCCCCTCACACACACTCCCCACCCCCATACACACACCCTGCATGCTGTTCTGTTTCTCTGGAGAACATGGTGACCACTGAAAATTAATTAGAAATAAATTAATCGGAAGATACCATTGCACTCTGCAGCTCTTACCTGTGATCAATACGAGTAAACATATCCAAAGAAAATAAATTAAAACAATTCGTATGAGTCTCATATTTCCTGGATGCTTATCTTGTACCAGGAGCTTTTCTAAGCTTTTGACACTTAATCATGGAGTCAGTCCCCCCAGTGTAAAAATGTGGAAGTGGAAACTCCAAGAAGTTCATTCGCTTGTCCAGGTTTACATGGCTCAGGGGCTGTAACTGGGCTCTGAGCACAGACAGCGCGGCTCCAGGCCCCACAGACACCATCACCATGCCTCACCAAATGGCCAGCAGAGAGAAGTATTTCAGCTCTTCCTGCTAAGTAGGTTTCGGCCATGGCCCAAAAGGTGTCTCTGCAGCTGTCAAACAGGTCTTAGCAAGTAGGTCACGAATCCGTGCTGCTGCAGTTGCTGTAGGAAGCTAATGCATTGTCACACATGGTCCGACCGGAGTGCGGGGGCCAGGGAATTCCACCTTCGTGCAGGATGCTTGAAAAAACCGTAAGCAGATGGCCGGCGCCACAGCTCACTAGGCTAATCCGCCGGCACCCCGGGTTCTAGTCCCAGTTGGGGCGCCGGATTCTGTCCCGGTTGCTCCTCTTCCAGGCCAGCTCTCTGCTGTGGCCAGGGAGTGCAGTGGAGGATGGCCCAAGTGCTTGGGCCCTGCACCCCATGGGAGACCAGGAGAAGCACCTGGCTCCTGCCATCGGATCAGCGCGGTATGCCGGCCGCGGCGGCCATTAGAGGGTGAACCAACGGAAAAGGAAGACCTTTCTCTCTGTCTCTCTCTCACTGTCCACTCTGCCTATAAAAAAAAAAAAAAAAAAAAAAAAAAACCTTAAGCAGAATGACACAAGCACTCAGAAAGGTGATGACAACGTGTGGGCCTAAAATCTCTGCTTCACTCCCAGGAGGCTGGTTCTGGCCTCAATGCCCATGTCTGTATCACTGTGTTCAAATCCTATGGAGAAAGAAGCTGGCGTTATGGCACAGCAGGTTAGGTTGCTGCTTGCAATGCTAACATCCCATAATGAAATGTAGGTTCAATTCTCCACTGGTCCCCACCACCCACATGGGAGACCCACGTGGAGTTTCTGGTTCCTGGCTTTGGTTTGGCCAGCCCTGGCTGTTGTGGCCATTTAGGGAGGGAACCAGTGGATGGAAGACCTCTCTTTCTATTCTCTCTCTGTCACACTGCCTTTCAAATAAATAAATCATTTTTAAAAAATGCTTCCAATGGAGTTTGAGATGTGCTTTCTAGCTGCAAGGGTGAGAGGGGCTGTGGAAGATATCAGTTCATTGGCAGCAGTGAAAGATAATAATTGACACAAAGGCATTGAATGATGGTAAAAATCCAAACAAAAATTCAAATCATGGGGCCGGTGCTGTGGCATAGCGGGTAAAGCCACTGCCTACAGAGCTGGCATCCCATATGGGCGCCGGTTCAAAACCCAGCTGCTCCACTTCCGATCCAGCTCTCTGCTATTGCCTGGGAAAGCAGCAGAAGATGGCCCAAGGGCTTCGGTCTCTACACCCACGTGGGAGACCCAGAGGAAGCTCCTGGCTTCAGATCGGTGCAGCTCTGGCCATTGTGGCCAACTGGGGAGTGAACCAGTGGATGGAAGACCTCTCTCTCTCTTTCTCTCTCTGCCTCTCCTTCTCTCTCTGTGTAACTCTGACTTTCAAATAAATAAATAAATCTTTAAAAATTGATAAAAAAAATTCAAATCATGTGGAGGATTTTCAGCTACCACGAGGAGCGAATGCACCTGTTTTTCATCCACACTGAGGATGTGGCTGTATTTCACAGTGTTACTTAGTTGTTTTAATCAAGGTTCATGATAGGGACCTTCAGTCCTAAATTACTACCTTCAGTGCGGCTATGCTAAACGCACTGTCTTTAAGGCAAGTATGTGTATGAAACAATTTAAATACACCTTTTTAGATTTTAAACTCTGTTATTCTACCTCGATTGATTCTCTGGGATGGTTTGATATAGCTGAAATTTTATTTTATTCTGTCTATAAAAGTGAATGTTTTGGGGCTAGTGTTATGGCACAGTGGGTTAAGTCACTGCAACAGTAGCATCCCATATGATTGCCAGTTCAAGTCCCAGCTGCTCCTTCCCATACAGCTCCCTGCTGATGTGCCTGGGAAACCAGCAGAAGATGGGCCAAGTATTTGGACCCCTGTTACCCATGTGGGAGACCGGGACGAAACTGCTGACTCCTGGCTTCAGCCTGAGCCAGGCCTGGTCATTGTAGCCATCTGGGGAGTAAACCAGCCAATGGAAGATCTCTCTCTCTCTCTCTTGCTGTAACTCTGCCTTTCAAATAAATAATCTTTTTTTTTTAAATAATTTTTTGTCACTGACATGGGACTGCTTTGTTGCAGTGTCAGGGTTTTTTTGAGTCTTTGGGTTTTTTTTTTTTTTAATTTATAAGACAGAGCAGCATAGAGGGAGGTAGAAAGAGAGACAGATATCTTCCATCATACCCCAAATACAATAGCTAGGACTGCACTTGCCAAAATCAGGAGCATGGAGCTCAGTCTAGGTCTCCCATGTGGGTGGCAGGGACCCAGTACTTGAACCATCGCTTGCTGCCTTGGTACACATTAGCAGGAAGGTGGATTGGAAACAGAGCCAGGACGTGAACCCTGGCACTCTGTGACACGGGATGCTGGCATTCCAAGCAGTGTCATAACCGCTGCACCAACCACCTGCCCTCAATCTAAGAATTTCCAGGATTGGAGAGACCTCGGTCCTGTCGTTCAAGGTGTAATTAGACCAGAGCTGGATCCAGAATTTCTCCTGAGACTCAGCACAGTGTGTTTGTCACGATAGGCAGTGCCATGCTGCCGTCACAAGGCCACGCTGCAGAGACTGAACATGACAGAAGTTCATTTCTCACTCCCACCACGCGTCCCACAGGGTGGTGTGGAGTTCTGCCCCGCACACCACTCAGAGACCCGGATGACACAAGCTTTGTGAGTTGCGGCAGCAGCATCTATAGCACAGGCTTCGGAAGCCACTGCACCCAGAAAGGAAAAGACAGAGCATCCTGGACCAGAGTCACATGGCTCCTCCACCCTGCAAAGGGAACTGGGATGTCGCTACTCCAAGTACTGAGGAAGATGAGAGCTGATGGTGGTGAACACTGGTAACTTCTTCCCACGCCCTTTCCACTGAACCCCGCTTTTTAAATTGTTGAGGTTGATTCATTCTGAGAGGAGGAGCGTGGTGGGGGCAAGAGGCGCAGAGTCAACACACAGACCCCGGGAGTCTGGTGAAAGCAGGCCAGAGGCGAGCAGCCCACAGACTCGTTTATTTCAGTTGGTGCAGCAGCTTATATAGCCAAGGCAGCCAATCCGGTCAAGGGGAGGTCTATGCCCTAACCAATCACAGCCTGTTGCCAGGCAGTATCCGAAGCCATCCAATCACAGCCTGTTGCCAGGCAGACTCCATTGCCAGGTGGGTTTTGAAACCATTTGTGAATAACTGACACTTGCTTGCCAGTGGCCATATTGGCATGGCCTTCTCATTCCACCACATTAAATGACTCTGCCAATTGCAAGACAGTGCAGAGATAAACAGTGCAGAGACCCTTATGGCCTAGAAAACACTTCTCTCATCTGTGCTGTTACCTTGTACAGTCACACTCTGATTTCCCTTTTTCATATGAGGGCTTGAAACCGAGAGAAATTCAATGGAGTGGAGTTACGTGCTCAGGATCCCACAAACGGGTCTCTGGAAGATGGAATCCTGAGAGTCCAGATGGAGCTGCAGAGGAGCCACGGAGAAAAAGAGGACAGGGATCTCATCCAGACAGGAACCAACAGGAGAACCCGTTCTCAGAATTCACCAGGAACTAGAGCAACACCTGCTTGAAAGCGCATGAATTAACACTCCTACAGAAAACAGAAGAATGCATTACTAAGCGTGACTCATAACCAAATATACTTTTTTTTTTTTTTTGACAGGCAGAGTGGACAGTGAGAGAGAGACACAGAGAGAAAGGTCTTCCTTTTGCCGTTGGTTCACCCTCCAATGGCCGCCGCAGCCGGCGCACTGCGCTGATCTGAAGCCAGGAGCCAGGTACTTATCCTGGTCTCCCATGGGGTGCAGGGCCCAAGCACTTGGGCCATCCTCCACTGCACTCCCTGGCCACAGCCGAGAGCTGGCCTGGAAGAGGGGCAACCGGGACAGAATCCGGTGCCCCAACCGGGACTAGAACCCAGTGTGCCAGCGCCGCAAGGCAGAGGATTAGCCTAGTGAGCCGCGGTGCTAGCTCCAAATATACTTTTGATTTCACAACACGCCTAGGTACACAGTAGAGACCCTTGGTATATATAAGGCTAATGCAAAAGCAATGTAAATAGCATGTATTCCTAACAGAATGTATTAGGTGTTGAGTAATGGCACTATTAGATGAGAACTGTCTCATCTGATACAGAAATTCAAGGCTCTGCAGGGACTGGCATTGCAGTATAGCAAGCTTTCAGTGCCAGCAACCCGTATCAGAGTGCTGCTTCAAATCCTGGCTGCTCTCATTCCAATCTAGCTCCCTGCCAATGTGCTTGGGAAAGCAGCAGGTGATGGTCCAAGTACCTGGGCCCCTTCCACCCACGTGGGAGATCTGGATGGAGTTCCAGGCTCTTGGCTTCAGCCTGGCCCAGCTCTGGCCTTTGCAGCCATTTGGGAAGTGAACAAGAGGATGGAAGATATCTCTCTCTCTCTCTCTCTCTCTCTCTGCCTTCAAATAGATAAATATTTTTTAAAGTTTTTTTTAAAGATAGGGTTTACTAAAAGTTAATCACAGGGGCATGTATTTGTCATAACAGTTAAGATAGTGATTGCAAGGTGTGCATCCCATACAGGAATCGCAGCTCTTGACTCCGGTTTCTTCTTACTGTACACCCTGGGAGGCAGCAGGTCACGTCTCAAGTACTTGGGTCCTTGCTGCCCACATGAAGATCTGGATTGAGGTCCTGGCTCCTGACTTTGGCCTGCCTTAGCCCTGGCAATTTTGAGCATCTTAAGAATGAACCAGCAGGTGGAAGCCCTCTCTGTGTCTCTACAACTCTCAAAAAAATAAATAAAAGCAACAACATCACATAATGTAGGAAATATGAAGAAAATTAAGCTCTAAGAAAGAAAAGAGATGAGCCCTGAGGGAAGATTGCCTGGTCACTATTTCATGGGAAGCTGATGCATGGCCAGGACTGAATGCCTGAGGGTCAGCCGGCCGGGCAGACAGGAAGAGGAAGTCAAGGGACTGGGCTTGGAGTGCACTGATTAAGCCACCACCTGCAAAGTTGACATTCCATACGGGGGCTGGTTTAGGTCCCAGTTGCTCCACTTCAGATCCAGCACTCTACTGCTACACCTAGGAAAGCAGCAGAGGATGGCCCAAGTGCTGGTTCCCCGCCACCCCCATGGGAGACCTGGATGAAGCTCCTGGTTCCTGACTTCAGCCTGGCCCAGCCCTGGCTGTCGTGGCCATTTGGGGAGTAAACCAACTGATGGGAGACAGATCTTTCTGTAACTCTGCCTGTTAAATAAACAAGTTAGAAGCAAGGGAGGAATGCACGGAGGCTCAAGGTGTGCTGTGTTCCTGGGATACTGTCTGGCTCCATTGTAGCATCCAGGTTGTGTGACTCAGTTTAACAGTCACAGGCGGGGCCAGCACTGTGGCATAGCAGGTAAAGCTGCTGCCTGCAGTGCCAGCATCCCATATGGGATAGCCAGGGCTGGGCCAGGCCAAAGCTAGGAACTAAGACTTCTACCTGGGTTCCCACATGGGTGTCAGGAACCCATGGACTTGGGCTATCATCTGCTGCCCTTCCAGATGCATCAGCAGGGAGCTGGATTGGAAGTGTGGAGTAGCTGGTACCTGAACCTACACTCCAATAAGGGATGCGGTTGTCCCAAGAGGTGGCTTTACCCACTGTGCCATAAGGCCTATATCTTGGAACAAAAAATTTTCATTCATATTGATTGTGGCCATTTGGGGAGTGAACCAGTGGATGGAAGATCTCTATGTATCATCTATCTACCTATCTCCCTCCCTCCCATTCTGCCTTTCAAATAAATAAATCTTAAAGAAAAAAAAAAAACCTAGTATAATTTGTTTTTAAAAAAAGTTCTTTTGCTCCAAAGAGTGAAAAAGAGGACTTCCCATGCATTCCACTAACTTTCCTTGAACCCCTTTATTATTAATTAACTTGTGCTAAGATTCCATTCCCAACGTTCTTTCTCCCTATTACGATAGTAGGATACCCAGCATCTGGTCCCTTGTGCAAAGTACTGAGGAACAGTGAAAGCGCTTCTTTGTCACTTGTCCTTTGCTGTTACCTGGGGAGGAAGCTGGACTAAGTCTGAACCATTGCCAAACCAAGAGAGGATTCCCCTGTGCAGCTCCTTTCTCCTTGAATAATTCATGGACAAAGTCCCTTTTACCTGCAACAAACTGAGACTAGAGTTTCTTGTGTCTTAATGAATTTTAATGGCAGGCTTCCCTGTCTTGGCATCAGCCTGCTGTCTCAATTACTACTATGTTTTGATCCCTTTTATAATTTGTCAAATTCCAAAGCTTGATACATACAGCCTATTTTTTGCTTGTCTTATTTTGTTGTTTTATTCAATGCATTTTCATTTATTTGAAAAGCAGAGAGAGAGGGGGACCTTCCTTCTGCTGATTCACTCTCCAAATGCCCACAACTGCTAGTACTGAGCCTGGTCAAAGCCAGGAGCCCTAGAACACCATCCAGGTCTCCCATGTAGGGTGGCAGGGACCCAAGTCCTTGAGTCATCATCAGCCGCCTCCCGGGCACATTAGCAGGGAGCCGGATCAGAAATGGAAGAGGGACTCCATTGCAGGCACTCTGTGCCATGTGTGATGCAGGTATCCCAAGCAGAGGCTTACCCTGTTGGGCCACAGCGCCCACTCCTTGCTTTGCTTTGTTTGTTTTCATTACTTTCTCAGACGAAGCAGCTAAAGATGCTGACGTCCCTCAGCTCGCAGACTTGGTTTATGGCATCTTCTCTCTTCTTTGGCCCCCAGCTGCCCCTCTGAGTCCCTGGCTTCCATCCCTCAGATGTCCTCGCATAATCACATGGCTGAAGCGCTGGGAGCTTGCAGAGCTGGGTTGCTGGCGGGGGTGAAGTGTGCCTACTGACTCCTCCACTTGAACAGCCTGCTTTTCCGACAAAGAGCTGTTTGCATTTAATTTGTCACAAGGACCACAGCCATCAAGGTTCTAAGGCTCAAGTCCTCTGTTTCATGAAAAGATGATGATCAACATGAAAAATTATGAAGACTGTGTCCCACCTCATAAAAACAAGACACAAAATTTCTTGTACCCTATGAGTAAGACCTTGTAAAAATGCCTGCGGTGATA
Source organism: Oryctolagus cuniculus (assembly GCF_964237555.1). Taxonomy (NCBI): domain Eukaryota; kingdom Metazoa; phylum Chordata; class Mammalia; order Lagomorpha; family Leporidae; genus Oryctolagus; species Oryctolagus cuniculus. Next base: position 105,979,540 of record NC_091444.1, on the reverse strand, counting down.
ATAGTCAAAGAATGAAAGGGAAAACAGTATGTAATAAAAAAGAAAAGGGAATTACTGAATTGGGTAGGTAACATAGTGAATGGACCTGTTCTTCCCTCTAAATTTTCTCGTAACTTTGTTTTTTAAAGAAGATTTATTTATTCACTTAAAAAGCAGAGTTACAGAGAGAGAAGCAGAGAGAGAGAGAGAGATCTTCCATCCACTGGTTGACTCCTTAAATGGCCACGATGGCTGGAGCTAGGCTAGTCCAAAGAAGCCAGGAGCTGCTTCTGGATCGCCCATGTGGGTGCAGGGACCCAGGGCTCCATTTGGGATGCTGATAATGCAGGCGGCGGCTTAACCCACTGAGCCCCAGCACTGCCGCTGCCGCCCCACAACTTTATCCTTAATAGATCAGATGTTAAAACCCTCTAGACTTCTGACTCCGTCTTTCCTTCTATGTGCAAATAAATTGGCTTCATTGTACACCCTGGTCTTTTATTTTGATTTTTAAGACAGTTTTCAGCATGGGGTGGGTGCTGGGTCTAGAAGTTAAGACAGCCACACATCCTACATCAGACCGCCTGGGTTCCAGTTCCAGCTCCACTCCTAATCCTACCTTCTCGTTAGTGAGCACCACGGGAGGCAGCAGATGACGACTCGAGTACCTAGGTCCCTGCCACCCACACGGGAGACCTGGATTGAGTTCCTGGCTCCCAGCTTCAGCTTGGCCCCAGTCTATACCTTGTAGGCATTTAGGGAGTGAACCATTGGATGGGAACTCACTCTGTCTCTCAAAAAAAAAAAAAAAAATCCTCAGCCAGATACAGGGAGAGAGGACGTGTTCTGGCTCTTGCCAACATTTCTGCAATGCAAAATCACCAAAAGTTCAAGACCTCAACTCTCAGTGGGCTGACCCTAGGGAAAAAGAGGTGCAGGTGGGGACCTTCCAGGACAGCATACAGCACACGAGAGTCATAGGCATGCCCATGGCAGGGGATTTGTCCTTGGTGGGCTTTTTCCCTATGGGTTCTTTTTCCCGTGCTCACAAACTCTTCATCCCGTGTCAGTTCCTCCTCGCCCTCTCTGCCCTGCACTCCCTGGCAGCTCCCAGACAAGCTTTGCTCCCAGGGACTCAGTGGCACTTTTTCTGGCGTACGTGGCCCCAGAGCGGAGATTCAAAGGTTGAGCAAGAGTCAGGAGAAAACTCACAGAGGAGCCACCCAAGGCTGAGGGAAGAGCCGGGGTAAGAGCTTGCAGAGAGGAAGGGCCCGGTGTGTCGGGGCCACAGGTGACCCAGGTCACCACTGCTGGGCGGTAGGGCTGTCACCGTGATGGGTGGACAGGAAGGAAGAGAAAGGGCTGGGGCTTTCTCACGGTCACTTCAGTCTTAGAATGTTCTGACTGTGGCTGAGAAAATGGAGCAAGATGGGAGTTTGGAGATGGGTGTGGTGGTGGGGAAGACTTGAAATGTCACGACAGTCATCCTGGTGGCAGATGTGGGCGTGAGAGCTATGGCAGAGGCAGCAGGAACGGCCAGGACAAGACCACGCCTTGGGTTGAAGGTAGTGGGGTGCACATGTGCCCAGGACACCTGCTGCATCACACCACCCCTGATGCAGGAGGCGAGCGTTTGAAAAGCGTTTGATACACCAGGACCACGAGAACAGGGGAGGAGTCGACAGCAGTCAGTCATTGGAAGGCAAGAAGCAGGGTGAGCAGTGACTGATACAGCCAATCCAAAAGGTGGGAGGGAGCCCCAGTCTGTAAACGTGTTTGCACTGCAAAGCCTGCACAGAGCTGAGGAACTGGTCAAACAAGTCTCCTCTGGAATGGGAGCCAGGAGGAAACATGGGACAACAGGGACGTTCATCTCAGCAGCAGTGGGGCCGCAGATCCCCACTCCAGCTCACAAGCGCCCCTGCTTTCTCAGACGCTGGAGATTTATTCCTGGGAAGGATCAGAGGGTGTGTGGCCCAGGGCGTTGCACACGTGGTTACTGGGGTACTGGACTAGAGACGGAGAGACCATACCTGGTGACTGCTGGCATCTCCAGGGCCAGACGCTGAGAAGGCTGGTGGCCAGGCTTCCACCATGCGAGCAGGTGGTCAGAGCCTCCTCTCTGGGGAGACTGAAAATACTCAAAGGCACTGCCTCTGGAAGTCCTCCAGGGAAGTGGCCCAGCCAGGTCTCTGTGCAGTCAGGCACTCAGCCAAGTTCTCACCGGCACACAATCCCCTATTTAGTTTCCAGTTCTTTTTTTAAAAAAATTATATTTATTTGAAAGGCAGAGGGACAGAGAGAGAGAGAATCTTCCATCTATTAGTTCACTCCCCAAGTGCCGTAGGGACAGGGACGCAACTGTTAGGGCTGGGCCAAGCAAAGGACAGGAGACCAGAACTCAATCCAGATCTCCCACATGGAGGGAAGGGGCCCAAGTAGTTGAGCCACCACCAGCTGCCTCCCAGGTGCACAGCAGCAGGAAGCTGGAGGTGGAGGCAGAGCTGGGACTTGAACCCAGGCACTCCCATATTGGACGCAGGCATCCCAACTGCAAAGCCAGTCGCTCATCCCAGAAAGGGAGTTAGCATAGCAATTGTGAGGCTGACACCCTTAGAAAGACTGCTGGTGAGGCTGTTCCTAGACTGGTGTCAGGGTCTTGGATTAGGCGAGGTTCCCATCATACTCTGACCGGTAAGAGTTGCTCCATAATCTTTTTTTCTTTTAAGATTTATTTTTATTTATTTGAAAGAGTTACAGAGAGGCAGAGAGGCAGAGAGGCAGAGAGAGAGAGAGAGATCTTCCATCTGCTGGTTCACTCCCCAAATGGCCACAATGGACAGAGCTGAGCCGATCTGAAGCCAGGAGCCAGGAGCTTCCTCCAGGTCTACCATGCTAGTGCAGGGGCCCAAGCACTTGGGCCATCTTCTGCTCTCCCAGGCCATAGCAAAGAGGTGGATGGGAGGTGGTGCAGCCGGAACTTGAGCCGGAGCCCATATGGGATGCCGGCACTGTGGGCGGCAGCTCTACCCACTACACCACAGTGCCGGCCCCCACCTCTGCTTCTGATCAGTCTTCCTGATAACGTGCACTCTCAGAGGCAGCAGTGATGGCTCAGTTATTTGGGTCCCTGCCACCCGTGTGGGAGACCTGGATGGAGTTCAGGCTCCAGGATTCAGCCTGGCCCAGCCCTGGCTGTTGTGGCATTTGGGGGGTAAACCAGCAGACAGGAGCTCCATCTGCCTTTCAAATAAAATAAGTCGAAAAATGTTTACATGAATAAGAACGAATGAATACTTCTGTGCATCCCTGGTTGGGCCCACAGGCTTGCCACAGTGACTCTGCCAGGGCAGTGTGCTTCTTCATGTCTGGGTCAGACCTCCCGAGCTGCACCAGGCCGGAAGGAATCGTGTGTTTCCCACCGCGTTCCCACCGATCCCACATGGGTGCCTGAGCACCGAGACCTTCTGGCTCGACATTGTCTTGGGAACCTGACGCCGCGCCCTGGCTATTCAATCTTGGTGAGAAAAGGAGCCGAGAGAGCCGCAGAACATTTTGGTGAGAATGTTTGGGGTTTGTGATCCCTACGGCAAAGCAGTTCTCTTTTAAGAAAAAAAAAACAAGTAGGTGCTGAGTGGTCTCTGCTATCAGTAGAATTCCCAAATAAGAATGAAATTCACCTGGGTGCTTGGTGCTCTCTCCTGTAATAACTCTGGCCTTTTTTCTCCTCTTTTTTTCATTCTTGCTTTTTTTTTTTTTTCCCTTTTTGCAATTCATTCAGTAACTGTACACAAACCAGCCAAGCCACATTCAGAACGGCTGGTTAACTGATACACCTTGTGGTTTCCTTTGTGCCGTAGAGGGAGGAAGTAGCGTTGGGCCAGGTTGCATGGCTTTGTTCAGAGATGCGTGTAGCGAGAATGATTTCCTGAGTGGGGAGGCCAGTGATCTGTTTAGTCTTTCCTTTAATGATCTGCCCAAAGACTATGGCCGTATAGATCCTGGGTGCAGAGGTGGGAGTTGATTAAACTAACGTTTAATTAGCAGTGCAATGGCGACTTGACCGAGAGGCCGCTGGGTCCCTGTCCCTACGGTGACACTGTTTACAGCACTTTCATGTCTGAGTGAGGTCCACCCCAGACATCGCTGTTAGTAGTATCCAGGGATAGTTTCTGAAACTCCTTGGTTGGATTTGAGGAGAAGGAAACCATAAGCTCTCTCTCCTTCAGGCTGGGCTTCATGCTTGTTTCATTTAGGATACTTTCAGCAGCAAGTGCCCAAATATCACAGGGAAACAGAAGAATCTGTTGGCTCGTGGACCTGGGAGTCCAGAGATGAGATGAGCTCTCAAGGACTGGCTCAGTCACTCCAGGGGTTCCGACTCCGCTTCTGCACAATTCTGCAGGCTGAGTCCCAGGCCTGTGCTGAGGAGGGCAACCATTCTGGGGAAAGGGGAGAAAGTTACTGAACACCTTGGAAGAGGGTAGGGGGTTGGGACGGGTGTCTAGCGACCTCTGGGGATACCAGCCCTCCATCCTGGGGTCCCACCTCTGCTTCTGAGCCAGCTTCCTGCGAATGCATCCTGGGAAGCCGTGATGGTGCTCAAGGGCTTGGTCCTGCCACCCGAGTGGGAGACCTGGATGGAGTGCCTGCTTCCAGCTTTAGCCTGGCCCAGCCTGGCTGCCATGGGCATCTAGGGAGTTAACCAGCAGATGCAAGATCTCTGTGTCTCTGTCTCTCTGTTGCTCTTCCTTTCAAGTAAAATGAAAATAGATAAATAAACTTTTTTTTTAAGTGTCTGGAAAGGAACAAAGGAATGCATTTTCCTTACCCATTGTAAGAACCATGCCTGTAACAAAAGTCAGATTAATGAAAGAAAAGCATAACAAATTTATTTAACAAAAGCTTATGTGATACAAGTCTTCAGAAACGCAGACTAAAGACCCAGGGAAAACTGCATTTTTACACTAAGACGTAGATACGCGTGGACACTCATGATTAGACAAAAGGGGCTCTGAGCTAAAGGTGACAGACTGGTTGTGGGGCAGGGCTCAGCCAGGCCGGTTCACTCAGATTCCTTCTATGTCTCTGGCTGATCTTCCTCCCACCAGGTACGGAACAGGGTGTCTTTTACAGGAGGAGAGCCTTCAGGGGAAGGGATACGGGGCAGCAAGCGGCCTTGTGTGCATTTCTGAATCGCTTGGAGAGAGGAATTCGAGTGTCTGTGGAGGAGAAAGGGGAAAGGAAGCAATGCGGGAAGGGGAAAGTGAGAGAGACCTTGCCTCTGAGGCCATCTCATCTCCTTCCGTGCCCCAGCCGTGGGGATTGAGCTGAGCCCCAGCAGGGGCGTGAACAGCCATGGGGGGAAATAGTTGCCAACACTAATCCAATCAAAGCCGGGCATGCACAGGGCAGGCATTCAACCCACTGAGTAAGCTGTCGCCTAGCACACCCGCGCTCCGTATCTGAGGGGCCGGGTGCGAGTCCTGGCTTGATTCCTAATTCCAGTTGAACTGTGGTGCCCACACTGAGAGGCAGCCGGTCATGGTTCAAGTAGCTGCGTTCCTGCCACCCACGAGGGACACCTGGCTCTTGGCTTTGACCTGGCTCACCTCTCTCTCTCTCTCTCTCTCTCTCTCACCTCCCTCTCTCTCTCTTCCCTCTCTCTTAGCTTTCTCTTTCTCTCTGTTGAATAAATAAGTCTTAGAAAAAATAATGAGATAAGATACTGTGATACTGCTGCATACACACCAGGACAGCTGTAGTTAATAAGGCGCAGCATTGACAAGTGTTGGCAAGGAGAAATCAGAATTGTCCACTGCTGGTGGGGACGTAAAACACTGTAGTCCCCTTAGGAAACCAGCCTGGCCCTTCTCCATATCATTCAAGGGCGACTTCCCCCATAACCAGCAGTTCTGCTCCTAGAACTACCTGAGGATACTAAACACATGCCCTCGCAAAAGTGTATGGGTATTATAGCAGCATTGTCCCTAACAGCCAAAAAGTGAAATAAACCCACATGTCCATCAGCTGGTGAATATATAAATAATATACATATCTTAGATATATAAGAAGCTGGTCTATCCACATGACAGAATATTATTCCACCATGACAAAGCCTGAAATACTAATACATCCCACCATCCGAAACGAGTGAACCTTGGACATCTTTTGCTCAGTGAAAGTCACACAATTGTGTGATTCCATTTACCCAAAACATCCAGAGCAGGCAAATCCAGGAGAGGAAGTAGGTTACTGGTTGCCAAAGGCTACAGGGAGGGGAGAATGGGCGTGAGATTTCTATTGAAATTCCTGATGATGGTTGCGTGCCTTTGTGCCTATGCTAAAACCAACGAATAATAACCTTTCAAGCTAAAAAATAAATAAATAAATAGATAAAACAAAGGGGCAGGAACATTTATTCCCAGAAGTTCTCAAAAGGAACCCTCGCCTCTCCTGTTAACGACTTGAGTAGATACACAGAGGCGGGGGCTGGCAGCCTTGAGATGCCCCTGAGTGACTTTGACTTCTCAGGCCCCTCCCTCACGACCGTTAGCAAGGGGAAGAAGGGCTGAGGGTGGCAAGCACACAACCACGACGTCTATCTCACAGCGCTCTTCTCTGACACCCCACTCCTTGGACCCACATTACACCTGCTCTTACTCTTCTCTAATGCATTGTAAGTATCTGTCTTCTTGCTAACAAATCAGAGACTCCTTGGAAGCAAAGGCTTCTGGGTATCCACACAGGAAGTTCAGAGTGTGGCCCTGCAGGGTCATTGTGAATGCTTATTAAACAAACGGCCCTCATGAAACTTGTAAATAGCTGCTGTCCTGGCCGGTGGCCAGCATTCCCAGGCGACACACTGTTTGTATTAGGTCTGGTTTCTGACACCTCCTTCCCACAGAGATAATCCCAAACTAAACCACTCACATCTCCCGGGGACCTGTCTCACCAGCTTTGCTCAGACCCAAAGAGCAGAACCAGCCAGGGAGTCCCAGAAGCAGAAAAGCTGGGGTGGGGGTGGGGGGTGGACGACTCGACTACTTGGCCTTTTAGCCTGGAGCCAGCACCCAGGACAAATTCATGGGATGTTCTTTTTTTCCTAGGCCCGGTTCAAATAGGATTTTTCCATTGATTAGGGAGTACCAAGGCTTTCCCCAACTTCTTGTGTGCAATGTACACTACACCCACTCACACACCACAGACCTAGCTCTCAGGCTCAGAGATGAGTACAAGAGACGTTTGACCTCTTACTGGGCAGATAAAAGGGAAATCAGGTCTTGCTAATTTAAAACAGTTCTTTGAGAAGGTCAGTAGGTAATGGATAGAGATAAGTTATCTGTTGGTTGAATCCCTCTGGCAAGGAGGCTCCGCTAAGCTCCGTAAAGACCGGCACCTGGAAAGCCCTGTTTCAGGATTTCCCACACGACAGTTTGCTTTGGAAAGCACTGAGTGAGAGGCCAAGCAAGTAGTCCACAGCCTCATTCAAAAGCTCTCTTGATGTTGTTACTGACTTGTGAGAGCAAATACACAGGTCTGTGGCTACAGTAAGCTCACTAAGCAGAGCTAACAAATCCACGCGGGAACAGATTTCAAGTCCACGTCTTCCCGACAGCAGGAGAGGGGGTTTGCCCGTGGAAGGTGCCCTCCCACCCCAGGAGAAGGAGGACATTCTTATCACCAGAGAGGGAAATCTGTTCAAACCCACCCTGGGAAACTTACCCTGCGCCTTGCTTCTCCGCCATTAACTGCTCTGATACAAACCCCTTCCTCTTGTCACATCTTTGCAATTTCCCACTCTGTCCAACATCCCAGTGTGGCAATTTTTGACCCTGTCTGCTTCTTCTTTGGGTCTTCATTTTTCTAGTGAGGACTCCCATGCACATTTAGGGAAAAGGTTTTGGTTTTTTGTTTTTGTTGTTTTTCTTTTGAGAGGTAGAGAGATACATAGGGAGGGAGGGAGGGAGGGAGAGCACCCATCTGCTGGTTCATTCCCCAAATGCCTGCAACATGCCCCACATAGAGCCAAAACCCGAAGCCCTCATCTTCCACATGGGAGGCAGGCACCCAAGTACTGGAGCCATTACCAGTGCTTACCACGGTGCTCGTTAGCAGGAAGCTGGAGTCAGGAGCCAGAGCCAGATACTGACCCCAGATACTCAGATATGGGACGCAAGTGTGCTAACCGACCTCTTAACCACTACTTTCCTGCCTCAACATGTAAAATACACTAAATAAAATCTGTATGTTTTCCTACTGTTAGTATGTCTTCTATCAATTTAATTCTTAGGCCCAGCTAGGCACCCAAAGAGAAAAGAGGAAAAAGTTTTACCTCCCTGACCACGTTCTAAGAAATATGAATGACCAAGGAACTCTACATTATCCTCCCTTATTTGTATCTCACAGTATCTCTCTCATAGTATTGTCCTTATTAGCTGACTAATAAAAATGATGGCATAAAAGGAAAGGGAATGGGACAAGCCACACCTTTTCCTTCTCCGCCTTCCTGACTCATCAGTAGATAGAAGGTAGGATACGGACAGAATGTGCACCTATCAGGGGTGGTATCTAAAACACGAGGGCTAACGCTATGCAGCACTTACACTATTCACACTATTTGTTCTGATAAGAACAAAATACCTCTGCATGTTTGAGCTATGAAGTACAAACTTTGTACTTGCTTTTTAATTCATGAATTTATTTATGTTAAAAGCAGACAGAGAGAGATCTTCCATTTGCTGCTTCACTCCCCAAATATCCACAGCAACCAGGAGCTAAAAAACTCGTGTTTTTTTTTTTTTTTAACAAAGTTGGGAGCCCGGAACTCCAATCAGTTTCCCACATAGGGGACAGAGCCCCAACGACTGCTGTCTCCCAGGGTATACATTAGCAGGAAACTGGATGGAAGGAGAGGTGGGACTTGATCCCAGGCACTCTGCTATGAGATACGGGCATCTCCAGCTGTGGCTCAACCCACTGTGCCGCGCCACCCAACCCTCCTTGTATATTTCAGTAGTCCCAACTCTTCTCAATTGTTCAGTCTCTATATGACAAAGCAAAAGAATGTGAATATTTTTTCAATAATGAGCATTTCTGAAGAATTCTTATATCATCAATATCACAAAGAAAAACTCCGTAAAATACATACTGAACTTTATGTGAGATCAACATTCCACAAACAGCTGCTCTCACAACTCAAGGCTGTTCTATTCAAAAACAGGCTCTCAAGACCCAACAAGTCATCGGTGACTCAGGCAGCTCCTGTGCACATACAGAACGCCCTGTCCAGCTGTGTTTCTGAAGCATTTGCTGGGTGTAGCCCTTTGTGATCCTGCTTGAAGCTTTTTGCAAAACATGCAACAAGGAATTTAATCAGCAAAGCAAAAAACAAGTTTGTAGCATTCCAGAAGGATTAGCTAACGTAAACATAAAATACGCAAGTTACAACCGATCTGGCAAATCACAAATGATCTGGGAAGGCTTGTGACAGACAAACTAGTCTAAGACTGGCAGGTAGAATTGAATTTGGGATAGTTTCACCATATAATTATTTGATCAAATCAGAGCATTTAAAATATTTTCAAGTTGTGGCAGTTTGTATTAATGGGACTAACTCAATAGGCAATCTGCTTAAATCGACTTAAGCACTATTTTTAAAAAGATTTATTTATTTATTTGAAAAGCAGAGGTACAGAGGGAAAGAGGCAGAGAGAGAAGGGTCTTCCGTCCACTTGTTCACTCCCCAGATGGCCACAATGACCGGATCCGAAGCCGGGAGCTTCTTCCGGGTTTCCCACTTGAGTGCAGAGGCACAGGGACTTGGGCCATCTTCTGCTTTTCCAGGCTATAGCAGAGAGCTTGATTGGAAGTGGAGCAGCCAGAACTCAAACTGACACGTATATGGGGTGCCAGCACTGTAGGCAGCGGCTTTACCCGCTACACCACTGCACTGGCCCCTGGACTTTTTTTTTTTAAGATTTTTTTTTTTCATTTATTTGAGAAGTAGAGTCACAGACAGTGAGAGGCAGAGAGAGAGAGAAAGGTCTTTCATCCGCTGGTGCACTCCCTAGATGGCCGCAACGACCGATCCGAAGCCAGGAGCCAGGTGCCTCCTCCCGGTCTCCCATGTGGGTGCAGGGGCCCAAGCACTTGGGCCATCTTCTACTGCTCTCCCAGGCCACAGCAGAGAGCTGGGTTGGAAGAGGAGCAGCTGGGACTAGAACCGGCGCCCATATGGGATGCCAGCACCACAGGCAGAGGATTAACCTACAGTGCCATGGAGCCGGCCCCTGGACTATTTTTTTTTTTAAATCTGTATTTTATTTATTTGAAAGGAAGAGTGGCAAAGAGAGAAAAAAGATCTTCCATCCATATGTTCCTCTCCAGCTCAAATGGCCACCATGGGGCTGGGCCAGGCTGACACCAGGAGCCAGGAGCTTCATCTGAGTCTCGTGTGTGGCAGGGGCTCAAGCACTTATGCCGTCTTCTGCTGCCTTCCCAGGCACTTTAACAGGGTGCTGGCTAGGAGGCAGAGCAGTTAGGACTTTAACAGCCTTCAGTAGGGTATGCTGGTATCACACGCTCTGGCTTAAACCCATAGTACCACAATGCCAGCCCCAACTTTATGGACTATTAAAATTATTAAGAAAATCATAGTTGATGGCCAATGATCTTAAGCCTTGAAAAACGGGAACTCGGAGCAATTTTATAAATAGATCCCTAACTTTATTCATTACACACAAACACAGAGGACATTTCTGAAAAGTAAGGGTCAAAGAGAATGGTGAATCAGGAGGCAATGGCAGTACATTTTAGTTTGTATAGTATTTTTAATACTTGCATTTAGTTTTTAACCATTGAAATGTTTGTATTTACAGTAAAACTGGCTGTGTGGCAATTATCAAATTGATAGGGGAAGGCTGCAAGGAAATAAAGTCTTAAATTTTACAATTTCTTTTTTTTTTTCTTTTTTGACAGGCAGAGTGGACAGTGAGAGAGAGAGAGAGAGACAGAGAGAAAGGTTTTCCTTTGCCATTGGTTCACCCTCCAATGGCCGCCACGGCTGGTGCACTGCGGCCAGCGCACCGCGCTGATCCGATGGCAGGAGCCAGGTGCTTCTCCTGGTCTCCCATGGGGTGCAGGGCCTAAGCACTTGGGCCATCCTCCACTGCCTTCCCGGGCCACAGTAGAGAGCTGGCCTGGAAGAGGGGCAACCGGGACAGAATCTGGCGCCCCAACCGGGACTAGAACCCGGTGTGCCGGCGCCGCTAAGTGGAGGATTAGCCTAGTGAGCCGTGGCACCGGCCTAAAATTTCTTTAGTTGATATTACGGCTTGCCCTAAATTCTAGTATATAGAACTTTGGGTTTAAAAACATTATCTCAGGAGTGGGTATTTGTTGTAACAGTTACGATGCTGCTTGGGACACCCATATCAAAGCACGCAGGTTTGAGTCCTGGCTCAATTTCCAATCCAACTTCCTGCGAATCCACATCCTGGGAGTCAGCCGAAGATGGCCCAAATACTTGGGTTCCCGCACCCATGTAGGAGACCCAGATGGAGTTCTGGGCCCTGGCTTCAGCCTGGCCTAGCCCCAACTGTTGTAACCATTTGGGGAGTGAACAAGCAGATGATAGATCTCTCTCTGTCTATCTCTGTCTCTTTGCCTTTTAAATTAATAAAAATAAATAAGCAAAAAATAAAGTCAGTTTCATCAAGGTATACTTTAGATACAGTAATACTTAAGGGAGGGCAATAATTAAAAAAATTATTTGGGGAGTGGGCGCAGGCAAGGTGACCGGGAAGGGGTTAGTGCTCCCAGGTTCTGTCTGGGCGCCCAACCTTGTTGCACTTCCGTGAGTTTCCCAAGTCTCCTAGTGAGGAGGTGATGAATACATTGATTTTTATCCAGGTGCTCGTTTCCTGCAGAGCTAGAATCCGGTGTCATGTGCAAATAGAACAGAATTTATTTGGCAGTGAGGGAAGACACCTACATCCATGGGCAGGTGTGGGCCACCCCACACAGATAAATACCCAACATGAGCGAGCCACAGAGTTGCCCGTAAATGAGAGAAGGGGGAGAAAAACCTAAAACGGTACCTATAATTAGGATGATCAGTCAGACAGTGGGACAGCAGGAGAGGCAGAGAGGTCTGACGATGGAAAGAAAGAAAACAAGAGGGGGTATGTTCTGCGGTGGAAAGACAAAGCAAGTAATACTTCTAAGCAAAGTCTGTGGTGGAAAGAGGGCTCTCTCCAGCCTCTACCTCTTCCTATAAGGAAAGGGGTGGTGGTCCAATTTGATATGCAGATGGGGTGGGGTCTGAGCCTGCATCCTGGTCTTAGATGCAACAGGTGCACCCAGGTAAGGTAGGCATTTCAAGTCACCAGTTGAAGAGATAGAGTTACATTACAGGGTCACAAAAATTCCACTTGCCTAAACTTTAACTAGTGAAAGTTGAAGGGTTTTTGTGGGGTTCGTCTCCAGCGGCTCCCTAGCCCCATCCCTGACCTGGAGGTTGGCAGGTGCAGCTGGAAGTCCTAATCACCTCCCCTCCTGATTAGTTGCTCTTTCTGGCAAGAGGCCACATCCTAGGGCTCTCTGGGGGTCACCCCATCCTAAGTCATGGCATCGGCATCAACTCAGCTATCTCCAAAGGGGCTCGTTGTGAGTTACAGACGGCCCTCCTCTGATGTGGGCGATCCCCAGGGTTCCAGGAACTCTGTGACAGGAACCAGCAGGAACCAGGAGCAAGGGTGTACAAGTACATGAATGTACAACAGCTTCCTGTGGCCACAAACCTTATTCTCGGGTCTTCACCTTGGCAGTTGCGATTTCAACACAGGAATGCTGGGGGGACACAGTCAGACGATGGCAACAATTAAAGCTGTAAAGTGCGCATAATTCCCCATGGTTTCCCCAAATTTTATAGAATTATCAATGAAGTTGGGCTATCAGCCATTGGGGAGGTTATATTTTCTGGTAATTAGTGACTTGACTTCAACATGGCTAGAACATTTAGTTTTCTTTCTTTTTTTTTATTATTAGAAAGGCAGAGTTAGACAGTGAGAGAGAGACAGAGAGAAAGGTCTTGGTCCACTCCCCAAATGGCCACCACGGCCGGCGCGCTGTGCCGATCTGAAGCCAGGAGCCAGGTGCTTCCTCCTGGTCTCCCATGTGGTGCAGGGCCTAAGGACCTGGGCCATCCTCCACTGCCTTCCCGGGCCACAGCAGAGAGCTGGACTGAAAGAAGGGCAACTGGGACCAGAACCCGGCGCCCATATGGGATGCCGGCGCCGCAGGCAGAGGATTAACCAAGTGAGCCATGGCGCTAGCCCAAACATATAGTTTTTCATAACACACATTTTCTTTTCTTTTTTAAACATTTATTTATTTGAAAGGCAGAGTTACAGAGAGAGAGAGGTAAGTATCTTTCATCCACTGATTCACTCCCCAAAAGGCCACAACAGCTGGGGGTAGGCCAGGCCGAAGCCAGGAGCTTCTTCCAGGTCTCTCATGTGGGTACAGAGGCCCAAGCACTTGGGTCACCTTCCATTGCTTTCCCAGGAGCATTAGCAGGGAGCTGGATCAGAAGTGGAGGAGCAGCCAGGTCTTGAAATGGCACCCATATGGGATGCCAACACTGCAGGTAGCGGTTTTACCCACAACACCACAGCGCCATCCCCTCCAAGAAGTTAAAAAAAAAAAAGATTTATTTTATTTATTTGAAAGGCAGAGTGACAAGGAGGGAGAAGCAGAGAGATCTTCCACCAGCTGGTTCACATTCCAAATGGTTACAAGAGCCAGAACTGGGCCAGGCTGAAGCCAGCAATCAGGAACTCCATCCAGGTCTCCCACGTAGGTGCAGGGACCCAAGTCCTTGGGCCGTCACTTGCTGCCTTCCCAAGGGCATTAGCAGGAAGCTGAATGGGAGGCAGAGGAGCCAGGACTCGACCTGGGGCTCCGGTACGGGATGCTGGCATTGCTGGTGGTGGTGTGGCCGCTTAACCTTTTGCGCCACAACACCGGCCCCTTTTTCCTGTGACCTTTCGAAGTAACTTCATGCAAACAAAAACGAGCCTTGGATCATGATGCTAAGAGAAATTTCAAGATAATGTTCACTATATCTTGGTATCAGGGAAGTCAAACTCTCTGCTAACCGGCAATTGAAAAGTCTACCTATTTCTAAGTAGTCCGTGGTAGAGGGCTTTGCTTGTTCTTTGGGCAGATTATTACCACTGCAGGCCATTTCATGTTTAAGTCAAATCCTTGCTACGTGACAGCAGAGGCAAGATGTCCTGCGCCTGAACACTTTCTTCAGATCTGCGCCACAGGGGGAGTCAGCAAAACCTCTAATCTCTCCTCCTGAGCTTGTTTCCCAAAGCTTCCATTGTTCCCACAGCCTTCCTTTAAACTCTCGCCAAGTTTTCCCTCTTCATTTAGATGCAAAACCCAAATTAAATATAGTATCTGAAAGGGTGTGATTACTACCAAAATTAAAGTTCTTGCATTATGTGCTGTCAGCTTTGTTGATACGTTTTTAAAAATCATCAGCTAGAGCTGGCGTTGTGGTGTAGCGGGTAAAAGCTGCCACCTGCAACACAGCATCCCATATTTGTGTCCCGGCTGCTCCACTTCCAATCCAGCTCCCTGCTAATGGCCTGGGAAAGCAGCGGAAGACGGCCCAAGTACTTGGGCCCCTGCCACCCGTGTGAGAGACCCAGGGGAAACTCCTGGCTCCTGGCTTCAGCCTGGCCCAGCCCTGACCATTGCAGCCATTTGGGGAGTGAACCAGCAAAAGGAAGATATCTCTATCTTTCCCTGTCTTCCTGCAATTCTGACTTTCAAGTAAACAAATCTTTTTAAAAAATCGTCAGGAGAAGGCATTTGGCCTAGCAATAAAGATGTCCACATACCATGTTGGAGTGTCTGGGTTTGGTCCCTGGCTTGAGCTACTGGCTTCAGCTCCTTGCAAATACAGACCTGAGAGTGATGGTGGCGCAAGTACTTGGGTTCCTGCCACACACACGAGGACTTGGACGAAGTTCCCAGCTTCATCCTGGCCCAGTCCTGGCCTTTGCAGAGTGAAATAGACATAAAGATCTCTCTCTCTCTCTCTCACACACACACACACACACACACGCACATTCAAATTAAGTAAATACTTTTTTTGTAAAAAAAAAAAAAATTTCCTAGAAATCATCATATTTAAAATAACTTCCCTACATTTTAAGTCATTCAATCAGATTTTCAGCACACATTCCCCAGAAAGAGCTCAGTGGATTCCACTTATTTTGAGTCACCCTCAGTCTCATTGTTGGGTTCCTTTCACCTCATGTTTCTGGGTCTGCGCCCTTCCCTGCCTGACCTCCCCCTCCAAGAGTGTGCTCTTTGCACGGTCATCTTCTTTCTCTGTTTTTAAAAGCAAGCTTTTTTTTTTTTTTTTTTTTTTTTTGACAGGCAGAGTGGACAGTGAGAGAGAGAGAGACAGAGAGAAAGGTCTTCCTTTGCCGTTGGTTCACCCTCTAATGGCCGCCGCGGCCGGCGCGCTGCAGCCGGCGCACCGCGCTGATCCGATGGCAGGAGCCAGGAGCCAGGTGCTTTTCCTGGTCTCCCATGGGGTGCAGGGCCCAAGTACTTGGGCCATCCTCCACTGCACTCCCTGGCCACAGCAGAGAGCTGGCCTGGAAGAGGGGCAACCGGGACAGAATCCGGCGCCCCGACCGGGACTAGAACCCAGTGTGCCGGCGCCGCAAGGTGGAGGATTAGCCTAGTGAGCCGTGGCGCCGGCCAAAAGCAAGCTTTGAACTTTAAAAAATTAATTTATTTTAGGCCGGCGCCGCAGCTCACTAGGCTAATCCTCCACCTTGCGGCGCCGGCACACCGGGTTCTAGTCCCGGTCGGGGCGCCGGATTCTGTCCCGGTTGCCCCTCTTCCAGGCCAGCCCTCTGCTGTGGCCAGGGAGTGCAGTGGAGGATGGCCCAAGTGCTTGGGCCCTGCACCCCATGGGAGACCAGGAAAAGCACCTGGCTCCTGCCTTCGGATCAGCGCGGTGCGGCGGCCATTGGAGGGTGAACCAACGGCAAAAGAAAGACCTCTCTCTCTGTCTCTCTCTCTCACTGTCCACTCTGCCTGTCAAAAAAAAATTAATTTATTTTTATTTTTTGAAAGAGATTATTCATCTGTCTCTTGCTTCCCAAACACCTGCCACAGCTGGGCTAGGCTGAACTGGAGAGCCCAGAACTCCCTCTGGGTCTCCCATGTGGGTGGCAGGGACCGAAATGCTTGAGCCATCACCTGCTGCCTCCCAGGGTGTACATCAGCAGGAAGCTGGAATGTGGAGCCAGCACTGAAACCCACGCACTCTTATGTGGGAAGCAGGCATCCCCAGTTGTGTCTTAACAGCTGTGCCAAATACCAGCACCTTGTCTCTCTCACCGTCTCCTCCTACCCTCCCCCTGAGAGAACTTCTCTTCCTTGGTTAAAACCATCTGTGGTGCAAATCTGAGATTGAGTGCAGCCTGAGCTGGAAAACAAAGGATTTTTCTTTTTTTAAAGTTTATTTATTTATCTCAAAGGCAGAGTAACAGAGAAAGGGAGGGAGGGGATGAGTGAGGGAGAGGGAAGGAGGGGAAGAGAGAGGGAAAAAGAGAAAGAAAGAGAGAGAGAATGACTCTTCCCTCTGCTGGTTCACGCCCCACATGACTGCGATGACTGATGACTGGGGCTGGGCCAGGCTGAAGCCAGGAGCTTCTTCCAAGATCTCTTATGTGTTAGGGGCCCAAGCTCTGGGGCCATCCATTGGTGCTTTTTCCCAGACCATTAGCAGGGAGAAAAGTAGGAAGAAGGGTGGTCATTTGGCTCAGAGGTTGAGATGCCTGTATCTCACATCAGAGTGGCCTGGGTTCAAGTTCTGGTCCCGTGCTTCGTTCAAGCTCCCCCCTCATGCACATCCTGGGAGCCGGCTGGTGAGGGCTCAAGTTCTTGGGCCCCTGCCACTCATGTGGGAGGCCCAATGGAATTCTTGGCTCCTGGCTTCAGCCTGGCTCAGCTCTGGCTGTTGTGACCATTTGGGGAGTGATCCAAACAATGGGAGCTCTCTTTCTCAAATAAAAAAGAATAAAAGTGTTTTTAAAGAAAAGGTGGGGGAGCAGCCAGAGGGGTGGGCTGGTGCTGCAGGCGAGGGTGTCTTCTTTCCTCATGGGGGGTGTATGGTGGGGGAGGCTTTGGGTGATGTAAGGTGGTAGGAAATGTTAAGGAAGAAAGAGGATTAAAGAATTCTTGCTGGGATTTAAGTACTGGGTAACTTCTAATCTGTAGAACCTGGGTAAAGTTACAAGACTGGAATTTGTGTTTTAAAGTTGGCTGGGGGAAGCATCCTTGAGTTTGGCTCTGGGACCACAAGCTGTACTTCCTGCTCATAGGTCTCCGTCAGAGGAGGTTATGCACAGGGAGCTTTGTTCTGGTCCTGTTGCAGCTGTAGCTTCTGGGTGGGGACCATGGCTCAGGGGACTTGCACACCCAGCACCCACACCTTCCCCTTTCAGACCATGCTCCAGGAATTGTTGTAGGAATGGGGATTCCCAAATTTTGCTGTAGGTACCAAGACCCCTGACTGGGCACAGAGAGACTCCCAGCTAGACTGATGGCATGTTCTTGTCTTCCTAAGTGTAAGAATGCAACTGGGAGACGTGGGCAGAGGTGAACAGAAGACCAGGATTGGTTGAAAGGCAGAAAGATAGTGCACACTCAGATGTGAGTGTGGGAACCTCAGGAGAGAGAATTGCCCCCTCCCAGGATGGGGTCATCTTTTATAGGGTAGGAGTGGGCTCAAGGCAGGACCGATGGCAAGATCAGAAGGAGACAGTGTTTGCAGTGCACATGGTGTTCTCCAAGAAGGCGTCACGGCACCTGGAGCATGATGGAGAGGGAGGCTTAGGTGCACGATGCAGAGTGGGTGTGTTGAATCTTCAGCCATGTTGAATTGGCACTGAAGATGACGGGATTTGGCCAGTACACATGGCTTGTGAGTTGGCCATCCATAGCGGCTTATTTCTTCCCAACTCCCTGTCTTGCCACATCAGAATGGCCTCATATTGATAGACAGGGCTTGCTCCAGGTTCTTCTTTGAGTCTCTGTTCTCAGAAGCACGTGGTACAGTCAGGTATGCACCCAGGGCCAGCCTGGCGCCCTGATGGATAGAAGCACAGCTTAAGATCCCTTGCTGCCTGGGACAAGAAAGGCAAGTGTGGGCCTGCGTGTGGCTGGCAGTGCTGGGGAGTCAGAGAATTAGAGCTGAAACCTTCCAGGTGATCACAACGGTGTGTTCACCTGCAGTCACCCACCATCAATGTAACAGTGTGCTAGTTTGGTTTATGTTTGAATACTTAGTCATTGTGTGCCTAGAAGTGACAAGGCAGCCTTGTGCTGGAACAAAGAGAACCGTGTGCCTCCAGCACTCATAGGGATCCCACTGATGGCAAAGGAGCAAAAGCTGGTGCTACGGTTTGAACATCCCCACCAGACCCAGGTGGAAACTTAATCCCCAAGGTCACATGTTGATGACATTTGCAGGCCAGCGCCTTTGGGAGTAATTAGGATTAGCTGGGGTCACAAGGGGGTGGGCTATGATGGCATTGGTGACTTCACAAAAAGCAGGGGGGACTGGCATTGTAGCATAGCAGGTAAAGCTGCCACCTGCAAACACCAGCATCCTATATGGGTGCCAGTTTGTGTCCTGACTGTTCCTCTTCTGGTCCAACTCCCTGCTAATGGCCTGGGAAAAGCATTGGAAGATGGCCCAAGGGTTTGGGCCCCTGCCACCCATGTGGGGAGACCACCATGAAGCTCCTGGCTCCTGGCTCCTGGCTTTGGCCTTGCCCAGCCCTGTCCATTATGCCATTGTGGCCATCTAGGGAGTGAATCAGTGATGGAAGATTCTCTCTCTCTCTCTCTCTCTCTCTCTCTCCCTCTCTCCCTCTCTCCCTCTCTCCCTCTCTCCCTCTCTCCCTCCCCCTCTCTTTCTCTCTCTCTTCCCTCCTTTCTCTGTAACTCTGACTTTCAAATAAATTTTAAAAAACCTAGAAGTCACTTTCCCCTCTTACTTGCTTGACCTTGTGCAAGCTTCTTTTTATTATGATTCTTTTTCTTTTTGACATTTTTATTTGAGAGGCAGAGAGACAGAGAAAGAGAGAGAGAGAGAAAGAGAGCTCCTTGGGGCCGGGCCAGCATTATGGTACAGCAGCACAAGCTCCCAGCTGAGACACTGCCTTCCCGTATCAGAGTGGCAGCTGAAGTCCCAGCTACTCTGGTACTTTCTAATCCAGCTTCCTGGGAACGCACCTGGGAAGGCAGCAGCAGATGGCCCAAAAAACCTGAGCCTCTGCCACTCATGTTGGATACCCAAATGGAGCTCCTGCCTCCTGGCTTTGGCCTGGCCCAGCCTTGACTGCTGCAACCATTCGGAGAAAGAACCAGTAGATGGAAGATCTTTCTCCCTCTCTTGTCACTCTGTATTTCAAATAAATAAATAAGTAAATCTTTTTTAAAGACACAGAGAGAGAGAGAGAGAGTGAGAGAGGGATATTGCATCCAAATGCCTACAACAACTGACACTGGGCATGACAGAAGAACTCAGTCCAGGCCTCCCAGGAGAGTAGCAGGGATCCACTACTTGAGCCATCACCGGGGACTGAGTTAGCAGGAAGGTGGAATCAGGAGCCAGAGCTGCGTCTTACCTCTCGGCACCTGTTGGACAAGCTGCATCTGGGTCTCCGCCATATGTGGTAGGGACCTACACCCTTGAGCCATCGTTTGCTTCCTTCCCAGGAGCGTTAGCAGGAAGCTGGGTAATCAGCCAAGTATCTGTTACTCCAGCCAGCACTGCAGCGTGAGACCCAGTCATCCCAAGCAGTGGCTTTGCCCACTGTGCCACAAGGCCCATCCCCGTGCAAGCTTGTGGACCTCTGGGAGCCTCTGCAGGATTCATTGAGAACAAGCAGGATTCACTGAGAACAAGCAGGATTCACTGAGAACAAGCAGGATTCATTGAGAACAAGCAGGATTCACTGAGCCTCTGCAGGATTCACTGAGAACAAGCAGGATTCACTGAGCCTCTGCAGGATTCACTGAGCCTCGGCAGGATCCCCTAGAACAAGCAGGAGGCACATTTGGCACCATGCGGGGAACACAGCAGGAATTCCACGAGAAGAGCTTGTGACTCCACAGCCTTTGTCTATGGCCTATTCCCACATTACTGTTCACATTTTAGGCCAAAGAGTGTGGGGTCATCGAGCCGGGAGAGTCTCCAGTCATTCTGGAGAACACGCCTTGCAGGAGAACCCTGCAGTCAGAGACCCGAGTTCCATCCTCCTTGGCCCGAGGTCCGTTCTCCTTGGCCCGAGTTCCGTTCTCCTTAGCCCCCACCAGTGAGCCATTGAGAGCAAGTCACTCTCTGTGTCCTTAGTGATAAAGCCACCAGCGTAGCTGATGCCCGGCTTCACATGCCAGTACAGAGAGGAAATGCACGCCACACAGAATTTGATTCTCTTCTTCAAGAGTTAGCATCCAGACTTATACGGAACTTCATTCTATCTTAGACCATTTCTCCAACATATTAGGATTTTGAATGTTGATGAAGTCCGTTAAATGAAAGCCAAATTTGTAATTAATTGTTTGAGACATTTAGAACTATACCTTTTGATTTTTTCTTTCTTTTTAATTATTTATTTATTTATTTGAAAGGCAGAAATGCACAGACACACACACAGAGTCACAAATAGAAATCTCCCTTCTGCTGGTTCACTGCTCAAACAGCCAAGGCCGGGCCATGCCAAAGCCAGGAGCCAGAAACTCCATCCGAGCCTCCCAGGTTGCTGCAGGGACCCAAGTACTTGGACCGTTACCTGCCGCCTTCCAGGGTGTGCATTAGCTGGAAGTTAGTGTCAGGAGCTGAAACTCAAATCCTGGCACTCCAGTGTAGAACATGGGCATTATGGGGCCGGCCCTGTGGCGTAGTGTATTAAGTCAGTGCAGCACCGGCGTCCCACATGGGTGCCAGTTCAAGTCCTGGCTGCTCCACTTCAGGTCTGGTTCCCTGATAATGTACCTGGGAAAGCAGCAGAAGATGGCTCCCATATGGGAGGCCTGGAACAAGCTCCTGGCTCCTGGCTCCTGGCTTCAGATCAACCCAGCTCTGGCCATTGTGGCCATTTAGGGAGTGAACCAGTGGATGGAAGACCTCTCTCTCTCTCTCTCTCTCTCTCTCTCTCTCTCTCCTCACTGTAACCCTGCCTTTCAAATAAAATGAATCAAAAAAACCAAAAACAAACAAAAAACCATGAGTAACTTGTATCTAAACTCCTAGGCTAAATTTCCACCCCAGGACTATTACTGTTTTTTAAAGTGTTTTTTGTTTGTGTTAGGGGAAAACCAAGTGCTTTTTCTTTCCTGTGCATACACTCAAGGCACCTACAGCACATCTGCAGCCAGACACAAGGCAGTTTGTCCCACACACCAAGCAATTCGACAGCAGACACCAATCGGCTCTTCTGTGTTGTCCAGTAATGCGATTCAGTTCTGATCTTCCTGAAGAAAGACCCCATGGGGTGAGGGCTCACCCCTTCAGGTGCCGGTCACTGCTGAGTGAGCAGCTACACTTTGTGATTCCACAACCCTATTCCTAGGACGGCTCTAGAACTCGGGGAGACATTTGGCTTAGGTTTATCAGTTTATTATAAAGAAATTGGCCGGCGCTGCAGCTCAATAGGCTAATCCTCCCCCTGCAGTGCCGGCACCCCGGGTTCTAGTCCCAGTTACCGGATTCTGTCCCGGTTGCCCCTCTTCCAGGCCAGCTCTCTGCTGTGGCCAGGGAGTGCAGTGGAGGATGGCCCAAGTGCTTGGGCCCTGCACCCACGTGGGAGACCAGGAGAAGCACCTGGCTCCTGGCTTCAGATCGGCTCAGTGCACCAGCCGTAGCAGCCATTGGAGGGTGAACCAACAGCAAAGGAAGACCTTTCTCTCTGTCTCTCTCTCTCACTGTCCACTCTGCCTGTCAAAAAATAAAAAAAGGAAATTACTATAAAGGAAGTTACAAAGGATACAGGGGAAAGGCCAGATGAGGAGTCCGAAAGGGCTGGGTGCAGCCATTGGGGCTTCCAAGCCCGGACTGGGGTCCTCACCTCTGAAGTTCATTGTCTGGAATGTCATTGTCCAAGAGGCTTTTGTGGAGTGTGGTCTCCAGTGCCCCTTGGCAGTTCCTGGGGAGGGTGAACAGGGCTAAAGACTCTGACCCTCTGAGCCTCCCAACACTTGGTCTTCCTGGGATTGGCCCCATCCTGAGACTTACTGAGGACCCCCCTCCCCAGGTCTCATTAGCATGTGCTCAGCTGTGATCCACAGGTCTTTAAACACGGACATTGCTACTGGGAAATTCTGAGCATTTTAGCAGCTTTGTACAAGAACCTAATATTATAATAGAAGAACCAGGGGCAGAGACATGCTGAATTATACCACAGTTTTTCACTAGGGGACTGGTTTTGTTTTCACCAGTTTTCTGCTCTGACTGCGTGCACAGCACTGATGGATGCTTCTCTTTCAGAGTTGGACCTTTGTATGTTAATCATCACAAAGAGTCGTAAAGCGACAGTGTGTGTTGTTTCTGGCACTTTACAAAGAAAGCCTGGGGCCAGCATTGTGGCACAGCAGGATAAGCCACCACCTGTATGAGCAGCTGTTTGAGTCCCGGCTGCTCCACTTCCAATCCAGCTCCCTGCTAATGCACCTGGGAAAGCAGCAGAAGATGGCCCCAGTGCTTGGGCTCCTACACCCATGTGGGAGACCAGGATGGAATTCCTGGCTCCTGGCTTTGGCCTTGCCCAGTAGTGGCCATTGAGGCCATTTGGGGAAGAAACCAGTGGATAGAATATCTGTGTGTGTGTGTGTCTTCTCTCTCTCTCTAACTCTGTTTTTCAAATAAAATAAATCTTAAAAATAATTTACAAAGAGCTAAGGAGACATCAATCACATTTATGTGCTGAGTTCGCACACGCCCACTCAGCCGCTCCCGGCCCCGCTCCGCCTGGGAGCCCAAGACCCAGCTGCTGTTCCATTCCGACGGTGACACATACAGTTTGGAGAGGTCAAGTGCAGCCACTCTGAGTCACGGTGCCGTCTCTGCTTCCGCTTCCAGGGAGTCGTCCACCAGGCTGCGTGCCTATCTAGCACATGCGCACTCTAATAATAGCCCCTGGCCCTGAGTCATCTCCCTCACTGTGCGTGGCACCCAGTCCTCAGCTGCTCCCCTGGCTTCCGCGCCTGCCTGCCCCCGCTATCTGACAACCGCTCGGAATGTGCAGGGTGACCGGGGATGTTAATTCTGGCTCCGTGTGACGTCAGGGATTGTCCGTCTGTCTCTCTGGTGACCTGTCTTTGGGACACGAAGTGCAATCACCAAGGCAGTGCAGGAGGAACACCTCGGTCTGGATTCCTGAGCGGTTACACACGCAGGCCTACAGGCCAGGTTTAAATAGACAAAGTGCGCATTACCATTATCCTCAATGGCCAGTGTGCTGACAGAATCGAGACAGCAATGTATAAATGGAAACTTACTCTGTGGGCTTCCCGTGTCCTGAGAGGCTCAGCTGCCTCATCTGGGCCGTTTACCTAAGCATACTCAGTTGGGCAACATTCACCGAGCCAAAGACTTTATGGTACGGGCCATTTCCTGTATGGTATTATGCATCCACCGTTTTAAACCTTTACTATTTAATCTTAATGTTTTTTGAGGAAAAAATAGAACAGTTGCAATAATAAACCACATACACAACACATACTTGGGCTCTAATGAAGATTAAATAATTTTTGGAAAGTTTACAAAGTATAGTGGCCGGTGGGTGCTGTGGCATAGTAGACTAAGCCTCGCCGGCATCCCATATGGGCGCTGGTTCGAGTCCTGGCTGCTCCTCTTCCAACCCAGCTCTCTGCAATGGCCTGGGAAAACAGAAGACGGCCCAAGTCCTTGGGCCCCTGCACCCACGTGGGAGACCTGGAAGAAGCTCCTGGCTCCTGGCTTCGGATCAGCTACTTAGCTCCGGCCATTGTGGCTTTTGGGGAGTGAACCTGCACTTGGAAAACCTTTCTCTCTGTCTCTCCCTTTCTCT
Organism: Oryctolagus cuniculus; assembly: GCF_964237555.1. Taxonomy (NCBI): domain Eukaryota; kingdom Metazoa; phylum Chordata; class Mammalia; order Lagomorpha; family Leporidae; genus Oryctolagus; species Oryctolagus cuniculus. Next base: position 105,955,400 of record NC_091444.1, on the reverse strand, counting down.
GTAACTCTGCTCTCAAATAAATAAATAAAATCTTTTTTAAAAGTTTACAAAACAAAAAGACCTAAGTCTCTCATTTAAAAGGGAACTCTTGTAGTTTTCAACTTTCCCCCAAACAAAACTACATATCTCATCTTCTCACAATTACAGAGATGTATTAAATCCAGTTTTAAAATAATGTCTTAAAAATAATATCTTTCAGGCCGGCACTGTGGCTCAATAGGCTAATCCTCTGCCTTGCGGCGCCGGCACACCAGGTTCTAGTCCTGGTCGGGGCGCCAGATTCTGTCCCGGTTGCCCCTCTTCCAGGCCCGCTCTCTGCTGTGGCCAGGGAGTGCAGTGGAGGATGGCCCAAGTGCTTGGGCCCTGCACCTCATGGGAGACCAGGAGAAGCACCTGGCTCCTGGCTTCGGATCAGCGCGATGCGCCGGCCACAGCGCGCCGGCCGCGGCGGCCATTGGAGGGTGAACCAACGGCAAAGGAAGACCTTTCTCTCTGTCTCTCTCTCTCTCACTGTCCACTCTGCCTGTCAAATAATAATAATAATAATAATAATAATATCTTTCTTTGATGTTCTGTACCTTTGTTGTAAAAACCTATACATTTCGGGGTAACTATGAGGAAACAGGCCATCTCATTCGCTATTAACAGGACAACTATTAATGCTATTAAGGTTGGTACAAATGCTTTGTGGTTCGATTTGGCAATATCTATAAAAATATAAAGGTTCCTGAAGTTGGCCAAGCAGGTGTGCTTTAAGCATTATCCCAAGTTACCCTGAGGACCCTGCAGCATTTCTGTATCGCGCCCTTTATAGACTCAACATTCAGCCAGCACGCTTGCTGAGCCCCTGATGTCTAGTAGGTGAGCTAGGATTCTGGTGATGATTAGGAAACGAGGCATGACTGTGTTACCCAATTCATTTAAAATTAAAAAAAAAAAACAAAACCTAGGTACAAACCAGTTAGTCAAATATTAATTTAATTCCAGTGCAAAAGCACAGATCACCGTGGATATGCAGTTAAAGGACCTGGACCAATCTGGAGATGAGAAACATCTTCCGCTGCTTCCCAGCTGCCTTAGCAAGGAACTGGCTTGGAAGCGGAGCAGCCAGGACTTGAACTGTTGCTTATATGGGATGCCGGCTTAACCTGCTGCACAACACTGGCCCCTGTTTTTCTGTATTTGGAAGGCAAAGAGAGACAGAGAGCAAGATGGGGAAACAGACGAGACAGAAAGCTCCCAAATGCCTCCTCCTGCTGGGACTGGGCCCTGCTGCCACCCAGAGCGTGGATCTGCAGGAAGCTGGAGCTGGAAGCGGAGCCGGGACTTGAACCCAGGGCATTCCTAGTGATGTCTTAACTGCTACAGCATGTAGTACATTGTTAGCTTGTTTTCTTAAACTAAATTCAGAGGGATCGGAAGTAGTCATGGTATTAATATGGGTTCAACATAAGGTGCTATTATGACTGATTGACAGGCATATATATATATATATATACACATATATATGAAGTACAAAACATGCAAATATGAATCAGCCTAGGAGCACAGATAACTTAGGATAAGCAGTGATGTTGAGAAAAGGCTGCTTTGAGAGAAACTAAATAATAAGATTAAGATATGGAATGAAAAGTGGGAGAGCCAGGCAGGCAGCCCTTCACTGACCACCAGCCTTGCACCTTGGCATAGTCACAGGGATTTTTTTTTCTTTATGGCTGTGGGCTGTGCAGAAATCCATCTGTACCTGGGATCCAAGCCCAAACAATCCCAATAGTGAGTGCTGGTGGCATGAACTGGTTACAGAACAGATGTTCAACTGTGTTGCGATCATTCAAAAAAAGTGCATTATACACCATTATTTTGTGAATACTTTGTATCCCAAGACTTCCTTACTTTCACTATACAGTGGCTTTTCTTGTTGTTTTATGCTTACTTAATATTTATTAGATACCAGACACTGTTCTTCATGCTTCACACTGACTGATTAGTTGACCGTCACAGTAATTCTCCAGGGATAGTAATTATCACAGTAATTCTCCAGGGATAGTAATTATCACAGAGCTATTTTAATAGACAAGAAACACAAGTGCATTTGCCCAAGACATCAGTGGCAGGGGAAAGCTGTCAATCCAAGGAGCTGAAATCCAGTCCCCGCCTTGGCCGCTGTGTGTTTGTGTCTAATCCCACAGGGTGGCCAGCTGGCTGTGGGTTACACAAACGCACTCCTAAAGAGAAAAATGCCCTTGAAGGTTGTCATTGGTATTTTTGGTTGCTTTGGTTAATTGGTTGCTTTGGATACACAAGCCCGGTGCTTAGCAAGCTTCATGTGTGTTGTCTCATACAATCGACATAACCTATGAGGTAGATGCTAATATTACACACAGGACAGTCCCTCCCGCCCCCGAAAGCCGTGTGAGGTAGTTGCTATTAAAAGATCCACTTCACAAATAAAGAACTTTCACAAGAACACAACGTGAGTAGGCAGAGCCAGAGCCAGGGCTTGAACTCAGGTTTAATTCCAAGCTTGGACTCTATTTTTTTAAAGAGTATTTGGTGATTTTTTTAAATTATTTATTTTTAGTTTTTGAAAAGCAAAGACATGAATACACACACACACACACACACACACACCGTCTGTCTGCTGGTTTACTTCCCAGATGTCCACAATAGCTGGGGCTGGGCCAAGCCAAAACCAGGAAGCAGAAACTCCAGCTGGGTGTTCCAGGTGGGTGGCAGGGACCCAAGGACCAGAGCCATCACTGCTGCCTCCCAGGGTGTGCATGAGCAGGAAGCTGGAAAAGGAAGCAGAGCCAGGACTCAAACCCAAGCTCACTGGAATGGGGTGTAGACATCCCAAGTGATCTCTCTTTTTTCTTAAAGATCTGTTTATTTATTTGAAAGAGTTACACACAGAGAGAAGGAGAGGCAGAGAGAGAGAGAGAGAGAGAGAGAAAGAGAAAGGTCTTCCATCCACTGGTTCACATCCCAGATGGCTGTAATGGCTGGAGCTGCACTAGTCCGAAGCCAGGAGCCAGGAGCTTCTTCCAGGTCTCCCATGCAGGTGCAGGGGCCCAAGCACTTGGGTCATCTTCCACTGCTTTCCCAGGCATAGCAGAGAGCTGGATCAGAAGCAGAGCAGCCAGGACCAGAACCGGCGCCCATATGGGATGCTGGTGCTGCAGGGGGCGTCTTAACCCGCTGCGCCACAGTGCCGGCCCCCCAGTGACATCTTAGCCTCTGCACCCAATGCCCAACTCCAAGCTAGAACTCTGAACCGCACCGCTGTATCTACCAGCAGATGCACAGGGGGACTCTCAGGAGAATGGAAAGCCCCGATCCTGGAAACAGAAAGCCGGGGGATCTCTCCAGTCCACCTTCTCTCCGTCCAGAGAGGGAGACTGAGTCCCGAGGCTCTCCAACGCGTGCTTTGTAGCAGAGCCAGAGACCGCAGCAGGGCTTCCTTGGTCACAGGCCAGTCATTCTCCATTTGCCTCCGTGAAGGCACCTGCCAACTGGAGGCTGCTGTGAGCCTCCTGTGGTTGACGAAGGAAGCCTTACCCAACTCCTGACCTCCCACCCCGTGCCCACCGGACTTTAACTCTGTGGCCCTCCGAGCAAGAATCCCATGGTTGAAATTGTTATTGAAGTGTATGCACCATTTTCAGCCTCATTTAGATGTCTAAACATGTAATCAGACATAAAATGCTTGACTCAGAGCCAGTGGTTGCCATGGCACTCACATAAACCTCTTCCTGAGCTTTTCTGGGGGAAAAAATGACAAGCTGAGAGAGCAGTGAATTTAGGTGGAGAGGATTTGAAAAATGTAGAACCATTATTTCAACTCCTGCCGATGTCCCAGTAGCCAGCATCGATACTCCCATGGCTGGAAACATTTGCTTCTGTCCATTGGGAGCCGCTGAGGTCTGTGTTAACTATCAGCTATAAATAGATCACCCCCAATATTCTTTTACTCTTTATTGACCAGCTAACAGAGGGCAAATGCACGGTCACTGAGCGTGAGAACAGAGAAGGGAGAAGCACAAGACGGCTTTGAGATCACGCAGACCGTACCCCTCAACACACACACACACACACACACACACACCCCTCTTAGGGAATGGTGAACTCCCAGTTACAGCACTGCCCGATCTATCTGCCTAGAAGCCCTTGGCTGGGTAAGGTGCTGGGGGAGGTAAGAGGGGTCTGCAGATGCTGTGGCTCCTCGCAAGCCCCTCATTTGATTCCCTTGAGAAGGACAGAGGAGCTGCTGACATCCGCAGGGGCCTGGCGCTGATGGCCGAGCTGTGCTGTCCTGCTCTTGGACACGAATGTTCTCGGAGAATCCAACTCAGGAGTGCTCATTCGGAAACCAGGACAAAATCAGACAACACACAGCCACCTCATAGTTCCAGTTAAGCACAAAAACAAAGCCCCCGTGTGGGGCCTGTAAGACTGACTTCCTCTCTCACTAAACGGGTGACTGTTGGTGCTCTACACAGTCATAGAACTGCCCCCACTCTTGACGTGTCTAACTTGGAGCAGGCCTTGGGCTGTTCCCAAAACCACCCAACCAGGTCCTAACCCCCTCTGCCCGAGGCACCCACCATTCCACATGGCATGCGTTCTCCCTCCGTGCAATGAGCCATGGCCATCTCACTCCATGACAGGTGTGCTCCTGGTGGTCTTCGGAGGGAGAGGATGGACCGCCTCACGGTGCCCACTGAATATTTCCATTATTTCTCTGTGTCTTTTCCTCCCCGTCCTCAACCAGGTGAGCTTCCAGACACCATGTCTGTCTTGTTCTCTGCTGCCTTTCAAGTTACCCCATCTTTATCTGGACTACGGCAGACGTTCACCGTTTGCTGATTAGGTGAACGAGTCCATGGGTGAGACTCGTGCGGCCTAGTTTCCTTGCACAGCACTTCCACATCCAGGAAGCCAGCATGCAGATAGCATGCAGATAACTGCTTGCCTCTCCTAACCACCGACACACAGTGGGAAATGCAGGACGAAGCAGCTCATCGGGTGTACTTCATCTCATCACGACAGTGACAGTCGTGGCCTCCCAACTTTGGAGTTCCGCTGACAAGCAGGTGGAAGATGTCTAGTGCCCCCTTCTATAGTCTCTCACTTGAAAAAGAAAAGATTTGTTTATTTCAAAGCAGAATGAAAAAGGGAGAGGGAGAGAGGTCTTCCATCCATTGGTTCATTCCCCCCAAATGGCCCAAACAGCCTGGGCTGGGCCAGGCCAAAGCCAGGAGCCTGGAACTCCATCGGGGTCTCCCAAGTGCATGGCAGGGACCCAAGTACTTGGGCCCTATTCTCAGAAGCGTTACCGGGAATGTGGATCTAAGTGGAGCAGCCTGGACTGGAACAGCACTCTGATGTGGGATATTGGCATTGCGAGTGGTGGTTTAACCTGCTGCACCACAATGCTGGCCCCTAGTTCCTCATTTGTAAGAGACGTTTTCGTCTTGTTTTATTTTCTAGTTATAGACGCAGTATCTCTGCATTTCTTTATGAGGAATTCGGTATTTGGAAAAGAGAGGTAGAAGAAACAAATCCATGTCCTATTCTGGAAGCAGACCCCTTCTCCCCAGGGTCAAGTTCATGCCACTTCTGTGAAGGCTCAGTATTTCAGGGTTTAGGGACCTAAAGGGACATCCAAAGTGTACAAGGGGGGCAGGTATTAGGCACCGCAGTCAGGACCCCACTGAGAATGCCCACATCCCGTATCCGAGTGCCTGGTCTGAGTGCCGGCTCCTCCACTCCTGGTCCAGCTCGCTGCTCCCAGCACCTTGGGAGGCAGCGCGAGATGGTTCCGGTGCTTGGGTCTCTGCCACCCACACAGGAGACCCAGTTTCAGTTCTGGGCTCCTGACCCTGGCTGTTGTGGGCGTTTGGGGAGTGAACCAATGGACAGAAGATCCGCTCTGTCTCTCTGCCTTGTAAATAAACTGGAAATAAAGAAATGATGTTAAGAGCACACGGGATGGTTAAGAAAGGAGCTGAGACGTATTTGGTGAGATGAACGAGGAATGCTGGAATCTTGCTCTGCCAATCGGCCGATCACCTTTCCCTACCTCTGAGGACCCTTCTGTCTACCTTGAAAAGTGGCCTTGGGAAACCAGATTTCTGTGTATTGGTTGTTCCCAGGTTCCCTAGGTGAGAAATGGGGCAGGTGGGTGTGGACAGGAGGTGAGGGAGGTTTGTGGTAGAGGATTTTTACCACCTTCCACCATCAACGACCCCCTTCGCACCCTTGGTGGGAATTCCTTGTGGATTTCTTTTTTTTTTTTTTTTTTTTTTTTTGACAGGCGGAGTGGACAGTGAGAGAGAGAGAGACAGAGAGAAAGGTCTTCCTTTGCCGTTGGTTCACCCTCCAATGGCCGCCACTGCTGGCGCACCGCGCTGATCCGAAGGCAGGAGCCAGGTGCTTCTCCTGGTCTCCCATGGGGTGCAGGGCCCAAGGACCTGGGCCATCCTCCACTGCACTCCCTGGCCACAGCAGAGAGCTGGCCTGGAAGAGGGGCAACCGGGACAGAATCCGGTGCCCCGACCGGGACTAGAACCCAGTGTGCCGGCGCCGCAAGGCGGATTAGCCTAGTGAGCCACGGCGCCAGCCCCCTGTGGATTCCCATCCCCGGGATGAGCTCACTGGGCCAAGCACACCTGCTGGGAGAGCGCCGGTTCCACTTGTGCGTCTCTTTATTCTCTTCCAAACCCAAGTCATGTATGTATCAGATAGAAATGATTACCTGAAGTGCAGCAAGATAAAAAGAGCACTATCAGGGCCCTCGCTCTGATGCTAATAAGCAAAAATGCTCACTGCGGCCAATAAGCAGGAATGTACAAGCGAGTAATATACAGACCCTGCGGTCCTGCTCCCTGCTGGCCTCGTCCTGGGAAACCTGGCAGTCGCTCCACACTTGCGTGTGACGCTTACTCTGTGTTCCGTCCACAACATCTGGGTTGTTGAACTCTAGCAGGTGATCACAATCTGGAACCATCTGGTCCAGCTATCATCCAGGAATCTCTATGATGTCACCAGCAGCCAATCAGATCTTCCGTTGGCTCCCGTCACTCCGCGACATCACTGCCTGCTTCCTGTCACGTCCAGGCATGTAGCGGCACTGTCCCAAGAAAGAGGAATGAGGCGATCCTTTTCCCGAGAGTTCCTAGGGAATTGTCAGCAGGATCCCCACAAACTGCTATGCCCCCCGCCCCTCAAAAAAAAGCCAAGAAAGTGGCGTTTAGCTAACCTGCGTAATCTTATGAGACTGTGATTTTAATCATCTTTTAAAAACACTGAAAATGGACCTCAACCCCATCCCAGCCCCATTTCCATCTTCCTGGGCAGGAAACACTCTCTTAGGCCAAGAATTTGAGCTCTAGAGACAGGGACACGAATGTCGCCGTCAGAATCCCTGTGCTTGTCCGTGATTTCCGAAAGGGCTTCCACAGATAGAAGTTCTTTGTGATCAGTTATGAAATGAGAAGTAGCAATGACTTTCAAGTGGTAAAACACCAGGATTCAGTACTGACGTGTCTACACCTGGGGTGGAAGGATCTTTCCTAGGTCAAAGTGGATCCCTAGCTACTGAAGTCCTTTGGATTTTCCCTGCGAGGAATGGTGGGCCTGCCTCCCCACCCCCACATTTACTTTTTAGTTTTTTAATAAAGGTCATCTGATCCTGGTTTATTGCTGCGTAAACAGAGATCCGACTGGGAGTGCCTTCTGCCTTGCAGGGGTTTGGGGAATATAAAAATCACTGTGTGGGGGGCAAATCTTGCTATCTGAGTCCAATTTCCTTTTTCAAGGATCAAATATTGAGGAGAGACTCGATGGCCATACTGAGAACATTCTGGCTTTGTCCTTGTCACACTCAAGGATTTCATTAAACTAATCAGAGTGGCCAGTGCCACGGCTCACTAGGCTAATCCTCCGCCTGCAGCAACGGCACCCTGGGTTCTAGTCCCGGTTGGGGCACCGGATTCTGTCCCGGTTGCTCTTCTTCCAGTCCAGCTCTCTGCTGTGGCCCAGGAGTGCAGTGGAGGATGGCCCAGGTCCTTGGGCCCTGCACCTGCATGGGAGACCAGGGGAAGCACCTGGCTCCTGGCTTCGGATCGGTGCAGCGCCGGTCATATTGGCCATTTGGGGGGTGAAGCAACGGAAAAAGAAGACCTTTGTCTCTCTCTCTCACTGTCTAACTCTGCCTGTCAAAAAAAACTAATCAGAGTGTGCCCGTGACTGCCAAGTTGCAAACCAGTCCGGCAGCCCGGGAGTCTCCATGAAGGCACCAGGGCTCTAGGCACAGGATTGACTCATCTATGACGCATTGGAACCGCCCAGCTGCTTCCGAAACATAATCCCCTTCTGAGAAAATGTCCATGCAAATGACACAGGCTGATATTTTGGCATTCTGACCTCACTTGGAGAGACAGAAGCAAGCTCTTTCCAGAGAAAGGAAAGCAGTAAAAAACAAGCCAGAAAAAAGGAAGCAGCGATTTGCCACCAGCTGTCTTGAGATTGCTTGTTTCCTCACTCAACGGTGGGGGAGCAGGAGTGCCGAAATGGGGAGGAGAGATCATTTTCAGGGCTTATTCTTAAAGAATAGAATTAGCACGCCAGAAAGATTTAACCGGCCGCTAGTGTATGTGTGACTCAGTGTGGTCGGGTGGCCGCGATTTCACGGTGGACGCGAACTTGCAGCAGGGTGGTCGAGCAGTCTTAGGAAAGACCCTAGAACAGCCCAACTCCACCTGCAGGACTAGTCCACCATCTTTCTGCAGATGTTCCGGTGAGATCCTAAAGTTTTATGTATTTATTCAAAAGGCAGAGATAGAGAGAGAGAGAGAGAGGAGAGAGAGACAGTTTCTATCCACTGATTGATTCTCCAAATGCCCCACAACAGCTAAAGCTGGACACGACCTAAACCAGGAGCCAAGGGCTCCATCCGGGTCTCCCAACTGCTTGGGGCATCATTGGCCTTCCAGGGTGCACACTGGCAGAAAGCCGGAATCAGAAGCAGAGCTAGGATGCGAATCCAGGCACCCTGATACGGCACGCGGGTGTCCCGAGTGGGTCTTCACCACTGCTCCAATGCCCACCCCTACACTCCAAGCTTTAGAGCAACAATCCCAGACACCCAGAAAGAGGAAAAAGCAACGTGGAAACGTAGGTTTTCGACTTTTATAGGGAAAAATGGGAAGGTTCAACTTCATTCATTGAAGTACAAGTGACATATATTTGATTTAAGAAATACGGTCTTTGAAAGGAATAAGGGGCCCAGTGCTGTGGCTGTGGCATAGTGGGTTAAGCTGCCGCCTGCAGTGCCGGCATTCCATGTGGGCGGTGGTTTGAGTCCTGGCTGCTCCACTTCCAATCCAGCTTTCTGCCGTGGCCTGGGAAAGCAGTGGAAGATGGCCCAAGGACTTGGGCCCCTGCACCTGCGTGGGAGACCGGAGGAGGCTCCAGGCTTCGGATGGACACAGCGTCGGACATTGCGGCCGACTGGGGAGTGCACCAGCAGATGGAAGACCTTTCTCTCTGCGTCTCTACCTCTCTCTGTGACTGTTTCAAATAAATAAAATAAATCTTTAAAAATCATTCAAGGAATGAGACACAATTTGAGGAAGGAGGTAAGGAACAGAGTTTCGAAGAAGAGGGAGGGGAAATGTGTCGTGCCACGGGACAGAGGATGCCAGAGAACACAGCGAGCAGAAAGAGGAAGTAAACCCGAGGGCGACAGAGGCTGGGGGAGTCCTGTCCTTGTCCCGCACGCCCCAGTGCAGTGCAGATAATGCGCCTACTCAATCATTTTTGAACAGCTTTATTGAGATTTAATTGACGTACAGGGAATTTCACTGCTTTAAGTCATGCATTCAATACATTTTACTGCTCATAGGGCTTGGCAAACATCACTGTAATCTAATTTTAAAACTTTCATCCCAGAAAGAAACCTTACACCCGCTAACTCACTCGCTTCCTCATTCTCCCTCCGGACGCAGGCCAGCGCGAATCTGTGTGTCCCCGAGACTGGGCTATTCTGACTACTTAAATGGGATCCTGAGAATGTAGGCATTTGTGACCGACTTCTTTCACTGGGTCGACACTTGTGAGGTTCATCTCTGTGTAATAGGCATTACTACGTAATTCTTTTCCTATTACTGGCTAACATCGCACTGCATCCTTATATCACATTCTACTTATCTGTTCATCGGTTCATGCTTCTCTGGGCAGTTGCCACTTTGTGGACGAGTCGTGCTTCTGCCAACATCCCTGTCTGCGTGTTTGTAGGTACATCTGTTTTTAATTTTTTTGTGTTTATACCTACGAGTGGGATTTCTGGGTCATAAGGTAAATCTGAATTTGTTTTTTTGAGGAACAGCCAAGTTGTTTTCCATAGTGGCTACACCAGTTTACATTCCTACCTTCTCCATAAACTTGCTAGCACTTATTACTGTCTTTTTTCAAATTTTAGTGAGAACTACTTCTCCCACAATTGCCCCACTGAAAGTGTACAGTGTGTTATTTTTAGGGTGTTCCCAGGATTGTTAGTCACCCCCACATCCACTCTTCAAACACCCCCAGAAAGAAGACTTACTTAAGAGCCATCACTACCCATTTCCCCCTAGTCCTCCCGCTGCCCAGGGCAGCCCGGAACCCACTCTTTGTCTCCGGAGACTTGTGGGGTTCTGATGATAGACCATCCAGTGGGTAAGAAACCATATCTAATGGTGATTTTAACTTAGATTTTCCCAAAGACAGGGAAGTGGTGTGGAGCAGCTTTTCCTGTGTCTGTTAGCCACTCTCCTGTTTCCTTCAGAGAAACATTTATTAAAACCCTTTGCCCGTTTTTAAAATCTGGGTTGTTTTTCTGTTGACTTGTGAGTTTCTAAATACTCGGTTGACGAGTATTTTCTCCCATTCTGGGGGGTTGCTTTTCACCTAGAAATTTATTCTTTTGGCCACTTCGTCATCCCAGCAACTCCATCGCTGGAGGTTGCCTCTTGGAGTCACCTCTATAGATCGACATCACGCCACTCTTTCCTTAAACGTCAGCACCTGTATTTGCAACTCTCGCTATCGTCTTCTGGCTTTCATTTTTTTAACGCAGGCAGTCTAATTTACAGTTTTAAAAAAGATTTATTTTAAAGATGAAGTTACAGAGAGAGGCGAGACAGAGAGAGAGAGAGAGAGAGAGAGAGAGAGAGATCTTCCATCCCCTGGCTCACTTCCCAAATGGCTGCGATGACCTGGGCCAACCCAGGCAGAAGCCAGGAGCCAGGAGCTTCTTCCAGGTCTCCCATGTGGGTGCAGGGTCCCGGGGACTTGGGCCACCTTCTGCTGCTTTCCCAGGCCATTCGCAGGGAGCTGGATTAGAAATGGAGTAGCTGGGACTCAATCCAACACCCATAGGGGATGCCGGTGATGCAGGCTGTGGCTTAATCTGCTGTGCACAGTGCTGCCCCATAATTTCCAATCCCCCTAAAAGCAGTCCTGGTAAATTATCTCCTCTGAAGCCTTAGGCTCTTCAGAAACTGTGAGCTCAGAATTAGGGAGTGGAGGCCTGTTGACTAAAGGCAGCAAGGAATTTATTCAACTTTCTGCTTGGGAAAAAGCTCCAGGCATTTGATCCATTTTTTGCAGACTGAAAGCCCCTGCCCCTCTCTCTTTTTGGGCTTTAATGCTGAGCTGTCGCTCCCTGAATGCTTGTAACCATGGTTTCCATAAGAATACCAAACAGCAGCAGACATGGGCTCAGCAGTGTAAACAGACAGGATACTCAAAATGTCTTGAGTCCTGGCTGCTGCATTTCCAGTCCAGCTCCCTGCCAATGTGCACAGGGAGGCAGGGCAGCTGCAGCCGGCTCGGGACGTTGGTCCCCGCCACCCATGTGGGACATCCAGATGGAGTTCCTGTCTCCTGGTGCAGCCCTAGCTGCTGTGGGTATCTGAGGAATGAGCCAGCGAACGGGAGATCTCTCTCTCTCTCTCTCTCTCTTACTCTGTCTCATTCTGTCAGTTTGCCTTTCAAATAAATACATAAATAAGCACATCTTAAAAAATACAGAGTTTTTGTCACTGAAGAGTAGAAATACAAACAGATATGTAGGGTATAGAAAACTCAAAGAAGATTTCTAAATTTAAAGAGATATGGTTCATTATATGAGATTCCAGTATTTATTTTAAGGTTTAAGATTCATATTCCCCGTTTAATTCTAAGTGTACACAAGAATATCCGTGTACCTCTATGGAAAGACGGATTTGATTAAAGCTTACTTCCATTTTTAAAACTACAGCAAAGTTAACTGGGGGCACCATGATGTTTAGGTTAGGAAAAAAGCGAATTAACTGAGTCATCTTTTTAAAAAATATGTCTAATGCATACTCTGAACATTTTCACATCACATACCTTTGCTGATAGTATGCTTAATGAAGAAAGGACATTAAATTTACAAAACTGGATACCAATTAACCTACTACCAAGAGCTAATTGTGATAATCCCTGGTATTTGTAATCACTTCTTCCATCATCCTCAAAGTTCAATATGATTGAATAAATACTCCTCCTCTAGGCCTGGAAAACAAAACACAGGTTAGTCTATGAGGTAACAGGCATTCGCATAGTTCCATGTAGAATTACAATCAATACAGATTTCTGTTTTAGCGTCACTCTTATTAGATAAATGGCAACTTCCTCAAACTGACACAATTTATTGTTCTTATGATAAAGCATAAGTTCCTCTTTTTTTAAATAAAATATTTATTTGAAAGGTAGGGCAACAGAGACAGCAAAAGAGACAAGCGGGGGGGGGAGAGAAAGAGAGAGAGAGAGAGAGAGAGAGAGAGAGAGGGAGAGAGAGAGATTCCATCCACTGATTCACTCCCCAAATGCCCACAACAGTGAGGTCTGCACTAGGCTGAAGCCAGGAGCCAGGCCCCTCACCCAGGTCTGCTAGATGGGTTTCAAGGGCCCATCTTCGGCTTCCTCATTAGAAGGCTGGATTGGAAGTGGCATGGGCAGGACTCAGATCAACGTTCCGATACGTGATGTGGGTGTCTCCAGTGACGTGTGAACCCCTGTGCCAAGTGAGAGCAACTCCCCCCAGCAGAATCTGAAGAAGAGGAGAGCATGACCACACGTGCACTTTAAAACGTAACCAGGGGCCAGTGCTGTGGCGGAGCAGGTGGGGCCGCCACCTTTGATGATGCCGGCATCCCAGGTGGGCACCAGTTTGAGTCCCAGATGCTCCACTTCCGATCCAGCTCCCTGCTAATGCACCTGGGAAGGCAGTGGAAGATGGCCTTGGTTCTTGAGCCCCGGCACCCATGTGGGAGACTTGGATGAAGCTCCTGGCTCCTGGCTTTGGCTTGGCCCAGCCCTGGCTGTTGAGGCCACATGGGGAGTGATCCAGCAGATGGAAGATCTCTCTCTCTCTCTCTCTCTATATATATATATATATATATATATCCCTTTCTCTGTAACTGTGATTTTCAAAATATTAATATTAAAATATTAAAACAAAGCTCATGGAAGACAGAATTAAAAGATGTGATTAAAAGAAGAGACCGAATCATAATGATGAGTATAAAACAATAATGGTCGCTTTTTTTCTGTGTTGAAAACATGCAGCCAATGTGATAAATGTTTCATATCATGTGCTTTCTAACATGACTTTCAAGTAAGATTCCTGCAGCTAACAACAAAAGCCGCATAGATTATATGCCACAATTGTTGAAGAGTGGAAAAGAAAAGCATTTTAATTTGTTTGCACAGGGCTCCGTTTCACAAGTACCAGCAGAAATGTGGCTTCATATGGAGTGTGGACCTCAGCTGTGGAGACGGTGATTCGACATCGTAAATAAACAGGAAGCTTTTCATTCCGAGAACTTGTATGTATGTGGGAAAGTGGTGAAAGGATTGCGAGTGGATTTGAATGGTGTTGAACTTGACTTAGCTCCCCGTAGCACAGGTTGTGTATGTGCGCGCATCTACGTGTATGTGTGCGTGCCAAGGAGGGCCTGGGGAGAACATTCCCAGCGTGCACCTCGCGTCACGAAGGTAAGCAGAGTCTTTGAGAAGACACCAGGCTCTCAGGACGATAGCAGCCTGAGAGTGACTGTCTCTTCGAGGCATTCATGAAATGAGGAGCCATACACATTCTGATAATGTTACTTTGCAAGGCTCAGACGAGATATGCTCCTAGAAACAACATTAAGAATACTTGGTGGGGCCCGTGTTGTGGCACAGTCTGTGGTGACTGCATCCCACGTGGGCACTGGTTCTGCTCCCATCTGCTTGTGATCTAGCTCCCTACCACAGCACCTCAGAAAGCAGCAGCAGATGGCCCAGGTACTTCCCAAGCACCTGGGAGACCTGGATGGAGCTCCTGGATCCCGGCTTCTGCCTGGCCCAGCCCTGGCTGTTGCAGGCATTTGGGGAATGAAGCAGTGGATGGAAGATCTCTTTCTATGTCTCTCACTTTCTCTGCCACTCTGCCTTTCACATAAATAAAATAAATCTTTATAAAAAATTAAAAATAATTAAAAAATTTCATTCATTTATTTGGAAGTCAGAATTACAGAGGGAAAGAGAGAGAGAGAGAGAGAGAGAGATCTTCCACCTGCTGGTTCACTCCCCAGATGGTTGTAAGGGCCAGGGCTGAGCCAAGCAGAAGCCAGGAGCCAGGTGCTTCTTTCAGGGTGCAGGGGCCCAAGCACTTGGGCCATCTTCCACTGCTTTCCCAGGCCATAGCAGAGAGCTGGATTGGAAGCAGAGCAGCCAGGACACGAATCAGCACCCATATGGGATGCCAGCACTGCAGGCAGCAGCTTTACCAGCAATGCCACAATGCCGGCCCCCAAAATAAAAGTTTTTTAAAAATATAATATTTAGTGATCAAAAGGAGAGGGCACCAGTGAATCAGGAGGGTTTGAAGTCTCAGAGCAGGGCGCTCCCTGTGGTTTCTGGGTGCTGCAGATTTCCAGGGGTGCTGATGAGGGGACCGGTGAGGCCAGGGAAGCTGGGAGGCCTTGAAACCCGTGGGATGTTGGCCAAAAAATATGGAAGCATTTCAATATTTCATCACCATCCAGTCTGCTTGTGGCAGTGGGCATGAGCTGAATATCAGCTGTGCACACTGCCATCCTTAGCATGAACAGGAAGAGCTATATAAAGACGGGAAGATGGTAGGCACGGGTATAAGGTTACAGGGAAAACATGCTGGGAAATCAGTAAATTTAACATCCCTCAAATAGACTGTGTCCCACGGAAAATGAGTCAGAACCCAAAACTGTACATAAGCAAGGCTCAGCACCAGAGAATTTAGCCTTCAGTATGCTCGAGTGTGCTTCGTTTGGTAAAGACACAGAACGGTCAGAATGAACTCCCGTGTTCAGATGTCTATTGCTCGTTTAGAATATATCAGAGGGCGGAGAACTAAATAATGCTCTCTTTTGGCCAGGACGTCTTCCTTGTCCAAGGTGCACGGCCGGAGGTGATGGAGGAGAAGGCAGAAAGCGAGGAAGTGTTGGGTCTCCCACTTGCTGGCCTAGATCTTGGCCAAGTTCGTGTATTAGTTGGAATACTGATTCAGGGTAGACGTTGTGGCCCAGCAGGCTAAGCTGCTGTCTGAGACACCTACATCCCACATCAGAAAGCCTGGGTCAAGTCTCTGTTACCCTGCCTGTGATCCAGCTTCCTGCTAACGCACACCCTGGGAGGCAACAAGTGATGGCTCAAGTACGGGGGTGCTCACCACCCTGAGGGAGTTCCTGGGTTCTGGCTTCAGACTGGCCCAGCCCTGGCTGATACAGGCATTTGGGGAGTAGAGCAGTGGATGGAAAATTTCTCTCTCTTTGTATGATTTAGCTTCTGGCTGATGCACCCGGACAGGCAGCAGACAATGGCTTGAGTCCTTGGGTCCCTGGAGCTCCTGGCTCCTGGCTTCAGCCTGGCCCAATCTTGCATGTTGCAGGCATTTGGGGAGTGAATCAGCAAATGGAAGAACTCTCTGTCTCCTTCTTTCCCTCTCTGTCACTCTGCCTTCCAAATAAATAAGCAAATTTTGGGCCTGGCGCTGTGGCGTAGTGGGTAAGGCCGCCACCTACAGTGCCAGCATCCCATATGGGTACCAGTTCGAGTCCTGGCTGCTCCACTTCCGATCCAGCTCTCTGCTATGGCCTAGGAAAGCAGTAGAAGATGGCCCAAGTTCTTGGGCCCCTGAATCATGTGGGAGACCCAGAAAAAGCTCCTGGCTCCTGGCTTCAGATCGGCACAGCTCCGGCCATTGCAGCCATTTGGGGAGTGAACCAGCAGATGGAAGACCTCTCTCTCTCTCTCTCTCTCTCTCTCTCTCTGCCACTCTCTAACTCTGCCTTTCAAATAAATAAATAGATCTTAAAAAAAATAAAAAAAAGTCCAAGTTGGGAGGCAGCCTCAGGTGGTCATCTACTGACCTAGGGTTTTCCAAGCCATAAAGTGTGGTTTCTTTTTTTGTGGGGGGGGGACAATTATTTAAAATAATCACAATAATTTTTTGGATTTAATTTATTATTTAAAAATTTTTATTTGGCTAAGGGAGAGAAAGAAGGTTCACTCCGCCAGTGCCTGCACAGTGTAGTCCTGTGATGGAGGTGTGCATACGTATGACACACACAGCACAGATATGCATCTAAAGATATCTGAAGTGAAAGATAAGGGAGATGCGGCATCAGGGAATCTCACTTCGATTTCTATACTTTCGTATTGCTTTCATTTCCAATACGCATCTTCTAAAATAAAAGGCAATTTTAAAGTGACTTGATGCCTATCCCTTTTCTCCCCTTTTCTTCAGTCTTGGCAACATACTCACGCGATGACTGGGCACTTGGACAACTGGCCTCCCAGTCACCGAGTGCATGTTTCTTAGGGGGCCTGCTCCGTGTGCAGACGGAGGGTCGAGTGGGATCTGGGTCCTCCTTCCCCCAGGACATCCCTCAATGTGTCTGGGAGGAGGGACTCACCTACTCATGGGCACCTAGGGCCGGGTGTTAAGGACTAGGTTGTGGGTTTGGTGTAGAAGGGACAACTGTGATGTTAGAATCACCCTTGGCAGCAGATGGCCGCCTTTCCACTCCTGTTTCCCCATCTGCAGCTAGCAGCCTGGTTGCTATGGGCAGACCTGAACATCACATCAGTTAGGACCCCCAGAGCTGGCCCCAGAGCACAGGAATGGCGCGTCTGATGTAAGGACAGAAGTAACCACATTCAGGGAACACGTGAGACCTTGGCTTCCCCGTCCACGCAGCAGGGACCCAAGGCTGTGCATGTGGGCTTCATCGCGGGTGCCGCCAGGACTGGCTTCCCAGCTCTGCTGCTGAGAGAAGCCCCGGCCCGTCAGCCACCGCCACTCTGGGGACTTCCCTCACTCCAGGAAGTCCTCGGGAGGACCCCCGAGCTCCGGAGGAGCCGGAAAAGGGAACGTTAGCAGGGAGCTGGGGCAGAAGTGGAAGAGCCAGGACTTGAACCGGCACCCTGCGTGCAGCAACTTAACCCGCTGAGCCACAGCACTGGCCCGGGTGTCATTCCAGAGACCTCTACACATTTTAGAGACCGAGAAAATGAAAGTCCACAGTTTCCCTTCCTCTTTTGGCTGACCACCCTGTCGGAACCCTGCTGGAATGAAGGACTTGCTGCTTCCAGAACTCTGGCAGATCGAAAAAGTTATCCACAGAATGTCTGCAGACCAGGAAATGCAGCAACCCCTTCAGCATCAAACTTCTTCAGACAGGCCACCTTCCAGTCCTCTGGGCGGTGTGGGCACACGTCGTGGGAATGAAGAAGCTTCTGGCTCCCGGCTCCAGATCAGCTCAGCTCAGCTCCAGCCAAATGCAGATGGAAGACTTCTCTCTGTATCTGTAACTCTACCTCTCAAATAAATAAAATCTTTTTTTTTTCTTTTTTTTTTTTTAAATTTTTTTTGACAGGCAGAGTGGACAGTGAGAGAGAGAGACAGAGACAAAGGTCTTCCTTTGCCGTTGGTTCACCCTCCAATGGCCGCTGTGGCCGGCGCACCGCGCTGATCCGATGGCAGGAGCCAGGTGCTTCTCCTGGTCTCCCATGGGGTGCAGGGCCCAAGCACTTGGGCCATCCTCCACTGCACTCCCTGGCCACAGCAGAGAGCTGGCCTGGAAGAGGGGCAACCGGGACAGAATCCGGCGCCCCAACCGGGACTAGAACCCGGTGTGCCAGCGCCGCTAGGCGGAGGATTAGCCTAGTGAGCCGCGGCGCCGGCCAAATAAATAAAATCTTTTAAAAAAAAGGTAAAAGAAAAAAAGAAGGCATCCTTTCAACACTTAAATTTAAATAATATACATTTGTCAGAAACATGATTTATATAAAATGTCCACAATTTGTGCACAAATGTGACAAAGTGAGTTGCTGAGACATTTATAATCAGCTTTTTAACTGAAGCACAGTATGTGGCCCCCCAGTAAGCTTTCTCTAAGCAGTTTTTTTTTATATACTCCAATTTTTATTAAAAAAAAATCTGATGCGCCAGCTTAGCGCTTTCCAGTAACTCGGGGTTTGGGCCCACATAGTTTCACAAGATGCACCCTTAGCCACTAGCAAGCAAAGCTAATACGTACAGAAGCAGGAGATCTGCAATCAGCTTTTAGCCACACTTGCCCCATTTTGATTTTGACTCTACACTTACAGATAGGATTCTTACAAGGCTAGTTTGTGAGTGGATAGCAGTTGTGGGACTGGTTAGAAAAAAGAACAGAGAACACTCAGGGACAAAGGGAGTGACTAGAGCTCATCCAGACACAAGATGGAGTGACTCTGTGTAAGGTCGTCACTAAACACACAGAACACCAGAGTAAGGGAAAGAGGTTATTGGGGGAAACCCGACAGACAGGAGGGAAGGGGCGAAGAAGGAAAAGAGAGAGAGAGACAGAGAGGAAGAGAGAGAGAAAAAAGAGAGAGAGAAAGTGCTCTAAACAGTTTTTAAAGATATAATTTATATGCCATAGAGTTCACCCTTTTAAAAAAAATTTATGGAGCCGGCGCCATGGCGCAGCAGGTAACGCCCTGGCCTGAAGCGCCAGCATCTCTTATGGGCGCCAGTTCGAGTCCCGGCTCCTCCACTCCTATCCAGCTCTCTGCTGTGGCCTGGGAAAGCAGTAGAAGATGGCCCAGGTCCTTGGGCTCCTGCACCCACGTGGGAGACCTGGAGGAAGCTCCTGGTTTCTTACTTGGGATAGGTGCAGCTCCGGCCATTGTGGTCATCTAGGGAGTGAACCAGAGGCTGGAAGACCTCTCTCTGTGTCTCTACTTCTCTCTGTAACTCTGTCTTTCAAATAAATAAAATAAATCTTTTAAAAAATATAAGTATTTATTTATTTGAGGAACACACACACACACACACACACACACACAGAGCCACTTGTTCACTCCCCAAACAGCCACAGCTGGGACTGCGCCAGGCTGACGCCAAGAGCCCGGAGCTCCATCCAGGTCTCCCACATGGGTGACAGGTGCCAAAGCACTTGGACCATCTGCTGCTGCTTTCTCAGGCTCATTTACAGGGAGCTGGATTGGAAGGCGAGCAGCAGAGACTCAAACTGGTGCTCATATGGGATGCTGGCATTACAGGTGGCTGCCTCACCTCTATGCCACAATGCCAGCCCCAAAGTCCACCCTTTTAATATGCGTAATTCAGGTGTTGTTTTTTTTTGTTTTGTGTGGTTTTTTTTTTTTTTTTTTTAGTATTCGGAGTTGTGAAGTTATGACCATAACCTAATTTTGTAACATTTTCATCACCTCCCAGGAAAACCCAAACTCGTGGGTGGGCCCTCTGTATCGTCTCCTCACCCTGCTCCTGGCGACTGCTGGTCTCTCTCTCCATGTTTTTGTCTATCTCAGACATTTCATGTCAACGGGATTATGCAGTCGGCACACTTTTGCACTTTCACATTTGATTCTTCCACTCAGCATATTTTCAAGGTTCACTCACACTGTGTCATGTATCAGAAGTTCATTTTGTCTGCGGTTGAATAATATTCCATGGTATGCATATGCCGCATTTCGCTTGTCATCGTTGGATTGGTATTTGTGTTGTTTCCACTTTGGGAATATTATGAATAATGTGATTATGAGCACTAACATGCAGGTTTTTATGTGGCCAGGGACTTTGAATTCCCATGATCATGTATCTAGGAGTAGAACAGCTGGGTCAAACTGTATGTGTGACTTTTTGAGGAATTACCAAACCGTTTTCCAAAATGTCCGCACCATTTCACAATCCCACCAGCTACATATAACTGTTCTGTATCTTTGCCAACTCGCTACTGTTTATCTTTCTTATTATAGCTATGCTAGTGGGTGTGAAGTCCATTTCTGTGTCTTTAGTTTGCATTTCCCTGATTACTGGTGATGCAGAGTGTCTTCTCAAGCACTCATTGGCTGTTTGTATATCTTCTTTGCACAAATGCTTATTCTAATTTCTTCTAGTTCATGTCAAGTTCTTTTTTTTTATTTATTTATTTTGACAGGCAGAGTGGACAGTGAGAGAGAGAGAGAGAGAGAAAGGTCTTCCTTTTTGCCATTGGTTCATCCTCCAATGGCCACCGCGGCCAGCGCACCGCGCTGATCCGAAGGCAGGAGCCAGGTGCTTCTCCTGGTCTCCTATGGGGTGCAGGGCCCAAGCACTTGGGCCATCTCCACTGCACTCCCTGGCCACACAGGAAGAGGGGCAATCGGGACAGAATCCGGCGCCCTGACTGGGACTAGAACCCGGTGTGCCGGCGCCACAAGTGTGGGGAGCAATCCGGACTGGACTATACTGTTACTGGAATTAAGACTTATTCTATGCATCTGCTCTCCCACAATATGGCGCTGGGAGAGAGGTAAACAGCTTCTACCCAGCTGCCTCTCACCAACTTGACAAGCTGCAGAAGCTGCTCCTGATTGGAGGAGAGCGGCGTGCTCGGCGTGTGGGCAGCCGAGTTAGGATTGGCAGAGGAGGACTATAAAGGAGGAGAGAGACGGCATGCACCAGGAACATCTAAGGGAAACACCTGTGCAGCCCCCGAGAGAGCCGGCCGGCGGTGTGCCGCTCCCCTGCGGAAGTGGGGAATGTGGCCAGGGGGAACTGCCCTTCCACGGAGGTGGAAGGGATAGTAGCCAACCCGGGAAGAACCAGCAGCAAACCCGGGGAGGGCCGAGCAGACGAAAGAACAGCGCAGGGTCCTGTGTCGTTCCTCCATGAAGAGGGGGAGCGACAACAAGGCAGAGGATTAGCCTAGTGAGCCGCGGTGCCGGCCTCATAAAGTTCTAAGAGTTCTTTCTATACTGTATTCCGGATAGAAGTCCCTCACCAACTAGAAGACTTACAAATATAATCTCTCATTCTTCAGGCTATCATTTTCACTTTCTCTATTGTATCTTTGACATGCACATTTTTAATTTCTGTCGAAGGCCAGTTTCTCAGTTTTTGCTTTTCTGGTTTATGCCTTTGTTGTCATGGCTGAGACACTGGCGGGGGGAACTCGGTAGGCAGTTAGGGATCCGTGAGCTGGGGGATTCCCCCAACTCCCTCTCTGCAGCCCTGCATGGTAACTCCACCCCTTACAGCCAATCCTGCACTCCCACTTTCCCCTGAAGCACTAGGAAGGAGGCACCGCCATGGTGGACTTGTGGATGGTAAACTCCGCGTGAGGTGCCAGGAAACTCCCAGAGAACTTTTCCACACACTAAACCTCGCCCAACTCCACCCTGTTTGTATGTTCAATTAGAGCACCACCCTGCTACCCCAGGAGGGGACTGCTGCGCAGGGGAGGGGCCCGTTTTTTGGGTTCCTGTCACCTTTTTGCAGGTGCTCCCTCCTTTGCAGGCGGCACATGGCCCTCCCCATGACAGGTGTCTGTCCTCGTGGAGGTGGGCGTATCCTCATTCCCTCTCACTTTAGGCAAACCCGGCTCTCGTCTGGGCACCTCACTTAATGCCTCTGCTTTGAATTCTTACTCTTGTGTGGGGGCTGGGACTTGGACTAAACACTGGGACACACATTTTCCCATAGCAAAATCATTGCCTCGCACAAGAAAGCGACTTATTCCTCTGATTCCTTCTAAGAGTTGTGCACTTTTCACTCCTACGTTCGGGCTTCTGATCCAATTTGAGTTCATGTTTGGGTAATGAGAAAGGGTGTCGGATTTCATTTTTGCAAGTAGATACCCAGTTGTCCCAGTTGTTGGAGAGATTGGTCTCTTCCCCCACTGAATTGCCTTTGCATGCTGTTTAAGGTCAGACGGCCTTAAGTGTATGGATCTCTGAGCTCTCAAGTCCATCCCATTTTTTTAACAGATTTTATTTATTTATTTATTTATTTATTTGACAGGTAGAGTCATAGACAGTAAGAGAGAGAGACAGGGAGAAAGGTCTTCCTTCTGTTTGGTCGCCCCCCAAATAGCCGCTATGGCTGGCGCGCTGCGCTGATCCGAAGCCAGGAGCCAGGTGCTTCTCCTGGTCTCCCATGGGGTGCAGGGCCCAAGCACTTGGGCCATCCTCCACATCCCGGGCCACAGCAGAGAGCTGGCCTGGAAGAGGAGCAGCAGGGACTAAAACCTGGCGCCCATATGGGATGCCGGCGCCACAGGAGGAGGATTAACCTAGTGCACCACAAGCCAGGCCCTATCCCATTGATTTATGCGTTTATTTTCAACCCAGTAGTAGTAGCTTTGCGGACAGCAGCTTTGTACTAAGTGCAGAAATTGGGAAACTGGGGTCCCCCGACTTCATTTTTTTTTTTACTAAATTGTTTTTCATAGCAGGTTTACAAAGAAATACTTAGTAAGTGGATGAATGAATTTTTCAAGATTTCATTTATTTGGAAGGAAGGCTAAGACGCTGGGGATTTTATTTTTAGAGACATTTTGCTAGGAGATGTTGACATTTAGGTGTAAACTGCTTAAGAAAAAATAACGCCAGGATTTGTCCTGTTTCACAAAGATGTCTCATTTCAGAAAGACGCCTGGTGGTCAGGTTCCTGTTGCCCGGCTGCAGGACAGATCTGCCTGTGATTCTCCATAACTGGCCTCAAGCCGACAGCACGGCTGGCGATCAATGAACACTCCTGACTCGGCCTTTCTGTTTTAAGCTATCGCTTCTCTCCCTGCCCTCCTCTGCCTGTCACTGACATCTCCCATTTCTCTAGCTTAGTCAATAACCAACTTCAGCTTAGGATCGTGTTTTCCTAAACTCCTACCGATTTTCCGCACAGCACCAAATATGCTGGGTGGTATACCAGATGGTACTCCAGAGTGATCATTGGGATTTTTTTTTTCCAGCTTGAGTGGATATGTTTACAGTTTCTCTCTAAACATAACATAAGATCCCATTTTCTTGCAGTTTTTTTTTTAAGTTGCAACATTTTTAAATGTCTTCCCATGTTTGTAATACACAGTTTCTAGCAAAAGCTTCAATAGTGATTCTATGCTAAGTTTTGGAACCTTTCTTCTGAAGAGCTCACTGTTAAGTCATGTAAATTATCCAGAAAAAAAACCTCTCATAACCTGACATTTTGTAACTCCACAATCTTCCTAATCGTGTGGCAATGTCATTAATTTTAATCAAATAATTACAGATGATTACGTGAACTCCTCCTCCCCCTTCCCCTGGCTTCAGAGTTGCTGGTTTTACCTTCTTTATTGCTGACACACAGTGGGCACCGACCCACACTTCCTGTGGGGCAGCTCACCCTTCCCCTCTGGAGCAGGACGCCTCTCAGCTGGGGCAGTAAGGAGACGGCCGCAGGAGCCAGCTTTCCCTTCCTGGGCTCCCTTCTGCCGTCCCTTGAAAGGCCTGGCCTTTCTTGTCCAAGGGCAGAAACCAGCCTCTGTTTACAAGCCCGACCTTCATTCCTTCTTCGAAGACAGCCCGGAGAAGCACCTCCTCCAGGAAGGCTTCCCAGCTTGAGAGAGAGAATACATGCTAATTCCCATGGTGAATATGCAGTCTTTTAAAGATTTCTTTATTTGAAAGGCAGAGTTACAGAGACAGGGAGAGAGAGAGAGAGAGGTCTTCCATCTGCTGGTTCACTCCCCAGATGGCTGCAACGGCAGGAGCTGGGCCCATCTGAAGCCAGGAGCTTCCTCCGGGTCTCCCATGTGGGTACAAGGGCCCAAGGACTTGGGCCGTCTTCCACTGCTTTCCTAGACGTGTTAGCAGGGATTGGAAGTGCAGTAGCCAAGACTCACACTGGCGCCCACCCGGGGCGCCGGCTTTCTCTGCTACTCCACAGCAGTGGCTTTAGCCAAGGGCTTCCCAGGTGAGCAGGATGGAAAGAATGCCATCAGCAAAGCACTGGCCCAGAACAAAGCGTAGTCTTGGCAGCTGCTCCGACAACGAGGATACGGCAGGTGCATCTGGTATACCAAAGGTAGCCCATCCTCTGGGTGCCTGCTGCTATCCTTTTCCCTTGTGTTTACCCCAACCAGTTAAAACACATTTTTGCTTTAGGATCTGAATTTTAAGATTGTCCTGGGGCTGGTGCTGTGGCATAGTGGGTAAAGCTGCCACCTGCAGTGTTGGTAAAATTGTGATTGACCCCCTAAAATATATCAGAATATGGCCCCCTAAAGTCTCACCTGGGGTACCATATGAAACTGAAACTTGGGGTGCCATACGATATCACCTGTGCTTATTAATAAGTTCCCAATATTAATAAGCCCGTGTGGGTTCTTGACTTATATTTAGAGAAGAATTCTGAATACCAGCATATTCAGTGTGAAAGATGCACAGGGGGTGAGGCCCTGTCTAAAGGAGAGAGGGAACTCTGGGTTCATACGAGTGCCAGGAACCAGCCACGTGGAGGAGCATCCAGGCCAGGAAGCGTGGGGCGGGTGGCCCGAAGGCCATGTGCTCTGAGGCGCAGGGCTGCAGCAAGCCCACACTGGCAGGAGGCCAAGGAAAGGAAGAGGTGGACACACTGTGTCCCAGACTTTTAATCCACTTCCCAAGAGAAGTGGTTAATGAACCCGATTGGCCGGTGGGCGCTGAGGTGTAGCCAGCTAGGGGCATGAGGTCACACAGGGGCGTGGCGAAGGCGTGGTCTTCCAGCTCACAAACCTGATCAATTTTAACCTGTATGCCTGCCTACATCAGTGGCATCCCATGTGGGTGCTGGTTCCAGTCCCAGCTGCTCCACTTCCGATCCAGCTCTCTGCTATGGTCTGGGAAAGCAGTAGAAGATGGCCCAAGTCCTTGGGCCCCTGCACCCACGTGGGAGACCCAGAGGAAGCTTCTGGCTCCTATCCTCGGATCAGCGCAGCTCTGGCTATTGCGGCCATCTGGGGAGTGAACCAGCAGATGGAAGACCTCTCTGTCTCCTCTCTATGTAACTTTCTCTCTGACTTTCAAATAAATAAATCTTAAAAAAAATTTTTTTTCCTTCTCTCCCTTCAGGCACACGATGGGTACTTGGTTAGCAGCATTTGAGGACTGTCTTGTGGCTGAGTCTGTTTCACAGTGCCAGCT
This sequence comes from Oryctolagus cuniculus, assembly GCF_964237555.1. NCBI lineage: Eukaryota > Metazoa > Chordata > Mammalia > Lagomorpha > Leporidae > Oryctolagus > Oryctolagus cuniculus. The sequence continues at coordinate 105,929,876 of NC_091444.1, read as the reverse complement.
ACTCCAAGGCTAAGGTCAGAGGTCAAGGTGGGACACGCCCACCAGCCATCCATCGAACCAGGGACACCATCTAAGTAACATCCCATGTCCAGCTGGCCGCAGGGTGGTCCCCAGAATCGGGCAGGATGATAAAGACACGGGCAGGTGGACAGCCAGGGAACAAGGAGCCGAAATTGCTGCACCTGCACGCCCAAACCCATCCCCCACTGGGCGGCGCAACAGGTCTCCCAGCTCGCCACACCTGATGCAGGCAGGCACACAGGATAAAACTGATGAGGTCTGTGAGCTGGAAGACCACGCCTTCGCCACGCCCCTGGGTGACCCCACACCCTACCTGGCCACACCTGAGCACCCACCGGCCAATCAGGCTCATTAACCACTCCCCTTTGAAAGTGGACTAAGAGCCTGGGACGAGGTGTGCCGGCCTTTTTCTTCCCTTTCTGGCCTTTTGCCTTGCGGCCCTTGACCTCCAGGGCACGTGGCCTTCGGGCCACCCGCCCCAGGCTTCCTGGCCTGGATGCTCCTCCACGTGGCTGGCTCCCGGTGCTCGGTATGAACCCAGAGTTCCCTCTGCTACAGGCAGGGCCCTCATGCTCCTATGCATTTCTCTCACTGAATAAAAGCCTAAAACGTATCGTGCTGCCTCGTTCATCTATGCCGGTACTCGGAAGAACCCACGTGGGCTTATTAACATTGGGAGTTTACTAACAAGCACACGGTGATATCACGGCACCCCAGATGGGACTTTTGGGGACTTTTAGGAGGCCATATTCCGGTATCACAGCCATTCCCATCACACACCTGAGCCTCACTTCCCATCATGCACCAGGTGCCACACACCTTCCTAGAGGGTCCTGACTGCTCCAGCCCCACGTGGAGACGCCAGGACACTGTCCAGAGGCCCAAACAAAGGGGCCCAGAGCCTGCCAAACCCTGCTCCACTTGCATACTCACCTATGGCTCCACCACCCCCTCCCCCAGGAAAGTGTGAAGCCAACTGTGGTGGGGGCTGGCACTCACCTGTGAGCGTGTACCCTGCCCTTAAATGAACCCACACCTCCGCCTTCAATTCTTTCAGGCCTGGGACGAGCCCCCAGCAGGCGCCCATTCACCCTCTCCTGAGTTAAGGCACCTGGTGGGCTGAGGTCAGGAGTCCCCGCGAAGAACTCAATTCCGGCGCCTGGGGAGGGCATTTGGGCAGTGATTCAGCTGCAGCCTGGATGCCCGCCATCCACAGCAGAGCCTGGTTCCAGTCCTGGCCCCTCCACTTCCTGTCCAGCATTCCTGCTAACGGGCACGCTGGGATGGCCCAAGGAGCTGGGTCCCTGCCACCCGCGCCTGTGGGGACCTGGACCGAGTGAGTGCCTGGCTTGTGGCTTCGGCCCGGCCCAGCCCTGGCTGCTGTGGACACTTGGGGGGAATGCATCAGCAGATGGGAGGCCCGACTCTCTGCCTTTCAAATACAATGAAAATAAAATCCGAAATGCATTTGCAAGAGTCTGGCTTCTTTGAGAAACCCTGGGAATTCTTTCTTCACTCATCCCTTCAGTCAGTGTTAACACAGCCGCATCAGGTACTCAGCACTGGGGAGAAGGCGAGGGAAGGCATGCCCCTAACCCAGGGCTGCTGCCTGCGTCTCTAACTTCAGAACTCAGGAGAGCAAAGGCGGCCCAGGCGCAGCAGGTGGCGAGCCATGCCTTGCGTTTGCCTGCAGACAGGGGCTACGGGCGCAGACCAGCTGCATTCAGCTACAACCGCAACGCTGGCCCCGAGCAGCTCCCACCCGGCCTACCCAGCGCGGCCCAGCTGCAGCACGCGAGAGCCGAAACGCGCCACGCACCTGGGGAACCCAGGTCGGGCTGCAGGAGACGCGCGCCACTGCGCATGCCCAGGAGCCCCGGCCCCGCCCGCGCCCCGCGCTCCCGCCGGGCCACGCCCTTGACGTCGGGGGAGCGCGGGAGGGCGGGGCGCGGCCGGCGGGGCGGGGCGGGGCGGGGCGAGCCGCGCGCTTGACTGACGGGCCGCTCGTTCCGGCGGCCGCGGCGGCGGTCACGTGACGCGGCGCGCGGCCTGAGGTAAACAATCGCGGCGCCGCCTCCCGGCCGCCGCGCGCCCCGCGCTGCCCGTGGCCGGAGCGCAGCGCCGCGTCGTCCGGACACTGGCCGGCGGCCCGGGCGGGCCGAGCGCGCGCTGTGGCGCAGCAGCCCGTTTGGCCGGAGGCCCCGCGCGCTATTCGCGGGCGCTGACGCGCGCCGAGGCGGCCCGTTTCTATTCCGGGGGCCGCGGTCAGCGCGCTCGGCCGGGCCGCGCCTATTAAGGGCCGCGCGGCGGCGGCCGGGGCCATGCAGCTCTACAGCAGCGTCTGCACCCACTTCCCCGCCGGCGGACCGGGCCCCACGCCCGCCGCGCCCGCCGCGCCCACCGCCGCCGCCTTCAAGGTCTCCCTGCAGCCGCCCGCGCCGCCGGCCAGCGCCGCGCCGGAGCCCGAGACCGGGGAGGACCCGCCCGCCGCGCCCCGGGAAGCCGCCGCCGCCGCCGCCGCCGCGATGCCCGCCTTCTCCTCCTGCTTCGAGGTGGCCGCCGCCGCCGGCCCGGCCGCCGGCCCTCCCGGCGCGTCCTGCAAGCCGCCGCGGCCGCCGCACTACACGTCCACGGCGCAGATCACCGTGCGCGCCCTGGGCGCGGACCGCCTGCTGCTGCACGGCCCCGAGCCGGCCCCAGCCCCGGCCCCGGCCCCGGCCCCGGCCGCCCCGCGCGCCCGCTGCCTGCTGCCCGCCGCGCCGCGCCGCGCCGCCCCGGCCTGGCTGCTGGAGCCCGACGGCGCGGACAGGGACTTCCGACGGAGCGAGCACCAGCAGGCCCTGGCCGCCGGGCAGCGGGGGCCCGCGCCGCCCGCCAGCCCCGAGGAGCCCCGCGCAGCCCCCGGGCGCAGCCCCCGCGGCGACCTCGCGGGGCCTGCCGAGCCCGCCCCGGCCGAGGAGGAGCCGGCGGCGGCGGTGGTGGCGGCCGGGCGGGCCGAGCCCCGCGACGAGAAGCTGGCCCTGTACCTGGCCGAGGTGGACAGGCAGGACAAGTACCTGCGGCAGCGCGACCAGTTCCGCTTCCACATCATCCCCGACGGCAACTGCCTGTACCGGGCCGTGAGCAAGGCGGTGTACGGCGACCAGGCCCTGCACCGCGAGCTGCGCGAGCAGACCGTGCACTACATCGCCGACCACCTGGACCACTTCGGGCCGCTCATCGAGGGCGACGTGGGCGAGTTCCTCGTGGCCGCCGCGCAGGACGGCGCCTGGGCCGGCTACCCCGAGCTGCTGGCCATGGGCCGCATGCTGAACCTCAACATCCACCTGACGACGGGGGGCCGCTGGGAGAGCCCCACCGTGTCCACCATGGTCCACTACCTGGGGCCCGAGGACGCCCTGAGGCCCAGCATCTGGCTCAGCTGGCTCAGCAACGGCCACTACGACGCGGTGTTCGACCGCTGCTACCCCAACCCGGAGTACGAGCGCTGGTGCCGGCAGACGCAGGCGCAGCGGCAGCGCGACGAGGAGCTGGCCAGGTCCATGGCCGTGTCCCTGTCCAAGATGTACATCCAGCAGAACGCGTGCTCGTGAGCCCCCCCCCGGGGGGCGGGGCGGGGGCGGCGGCGGGAGCGCTGACCGGGGTCGCGCCCTGGGCGGTGTCCCCGTAGACGCCCTGCGGCGCGTGCTGCCTTAAGTCTTGTCTCGCGTCCCTCTTCCCTGGCTTGCTCTCCGAGCCGCCGGCTGCTGGGCACCTGCGCGATTCCGGAGAGCTCTGGGCGCCCCCGCTGCCTCCTCCTGGCCTGCTGATGCCTCGCCGCGTGGATCTGGTCCCTTCCCGGCACTCTATTTTATATATTAAAAAAAGAAGAAGAAGAAATAATGTATTTTTGCACAACCTTTTTAGAGACTGGCGGCCCGCCCTCGCGGGATGCGACGGGCGGCTTTCGGAAACTGCTTTCCACGACCTTGCTCTCTGGGACAGGCATCCGTGGCGGGTGGGCCTTCTGTCGTGGACGTGGGAGTCTCGCCGTCCTCTCTGATTCCGCGTGGACGCGGATGCGTGCGTGTATCCGGATGCTCCACCCATTCCGTGTTGACAGAGTTGTTGTTACGGAAATCATTATTTTTCTAGAGATGGTCGATTTTTTTTTTTTTTAAGAACCCAAGGGAAGGTGTGGGAAGATTCTGTTTGTTTTCCTTCAGAGGCAGTGCCAGGTCTTACTTGAATTAAAGTCTTGATTTCTGCTGTGGGCGGAGTGCCCGTGATGGCTGCTCTCGGGTGTGTGCAGTGGGTGTCTGCCCTCGTTGCTTTATCTCCAACTGTCACTTTGTTACACGAGGATTTCCACTCCAGTCTGTGACCAGATAAACCTCCTGCTTCCTGGCTTCTTGGATTCAGCTAAAGAGATCTGGAAACCAACGTAAACGCCTGGAGCCAGCCCTGGCAGGAATTTGACGGCAGGAAAATACTGTCTTAATATTGTGTTCAAAAGGCAAAATAGGAGTCCCCTGTGTTCTGTCAAGATGTCTGTGAACAGAGCTTGTGTGGTTTGCTGGGTCAAACGATGTTTCCAACCTACACTCTATCTCATTGCCACTTTACCTATTTTTAGTCCTATTTATTAAGTAATGCAGTTTGTACTTTTTTATTTTGTAACATTTTGTGATTTTTTTGTACAATACTGTATTTGAGCAATTCTCAGCTGATGGAATGAATAAAATGGCATAATTTTACTTTTACGACGTCTCTTTGGATGGAGTGTTCTTTAAGATGACGGTGTGTCTAGGAGCCGTTCGCACAGGTACGCGGGTTTTCTCACGTGTGGGCATGGAACCGACTTGAGAGGTTCTGCAGGTTCTCACGTGAGCAGAATGCTGTCAACGCTAGTGATGGCCAAGGATTAGTCCCAGGTGAGATGTAGCTGAAAGGAGGCGCAACCCAAGAGACTGCCCTCCTTACGTTACGTGTTGATTGGAGTTCCTGTTTGCAGTTGGAGCTGTGCCTGTTGGCTACTGCGAGGGAAGCGCGCGTTCTGTGTGAACCAGCAGTGTCTAAGTCTCGTACGTTTATGTTCCTCTCACCGCCAGCGTAGATCTTTAATGTATTTTTTTTTTTGCATTTTCTCAAAGAATTATTTCAAAGAGTTAGAGAGGTAGAGACAGAGAGAGGTCTTCCATCTGATTCAACCCCCCCAGATGGCTGCAACGGCCAGAGCTGCTTCCGGGTCTCCTCCCACCCCCGACATGGGTGCAGGGGGCCCAAGGACCTGGGCCATTTCCACTGCTTTCCCAGGCCACAGCAGAGAGCTGGATGGGAAGTGGAGCAGCCGGGACTTGAACCGGCGCCCATATGGGATGCCAGCACAGCAGGTGGTGGTCTTACCAGCTATGGCACAGCACTGACCCTGATGGTGAATGTTTTTAAAGGGGAACCAAAGCTGTGTTTTCATTTAAATAAAAAGGAAATGTAGCCTGCCCCCTAGATAGCATGGGACTCCTAACTGAAGATGTGGTACGGGATCTGGTTGAGAAGTGGGTGCTGTCGCTCACGTTTGTCGCCTCTCGGATCCAGAGTTTTGGCACTCAGTCCTCACTGTGGTGTCCTGGGAGCTGGGGCCTTTGGCACAGTGATTAAGGCCCGAGAGCTGCAGCGTCCCAGACAGAATAGGGCCTTGGCGCTGGGCCAGGGAACTGCTCTAGGCCCTGCTGGCTGCCCTGCCTGCGGTACCGTCTGTAAGGCCTGGGATTCCCCAGCCTCCAGAATTGTAAGAAATCACTTTGTAAACTGCACAAGCCCAGGTGTTTTTATTAGAGCAGCACAAATGGCCCACAGCCCTGCACCTGCGGCCGTGACACCAGGTGCGCCGGGTGCCGCGGGCTAGCACGAGCTCCTTTGGGTTTTTTTGTTTTAACTTTCCAGCAGGTCACCTCTTAGACGGATGGTCTGACTGCGGACACAGCGGAGCGGGCGTCTCTGCCCTACTGCGTGTTGGTGGAGACGCTGTTGGTTAAGAAATTGTCGAAGGTTTAAATGTTAACCAGTTGTGGGTCCCTGGAATTTTAGGCCAAGGAAAGCAGGAACTCCTTTTCATTTGAATTACCGGGCTGCCCCTTTTTGGCACTTGATTTGGAGCTGTAGGGAATCCGGAGATACTGAGTATTTGCACAAGAATGGAGAGTTAAGTCGAAGCATTGTCAGTCCATTACCATCTTAAAAGCATTCCTGCCCCTGTTTTGTTTCATTTTTAAATGAAGATCCTTGACTTGGAATTGAGGTGTGACTTATAAAAAAATTTTACTTTCTTTTCACGTTATTTGAAAAGCAGAGAGAGAAATCTTCCAGGCACTTGTTGGGGGCTCTGCCAGGCAAGAAGCCAAGGGCCCTCTGAACTCAGGCTGGGTCTCCCACATGGGTGGCAGCGACACCTGCTACCTCGCAAGGTGGACGTTGGCTGGACGCAGAGCCCGGCCGGAACCCTGGCTCTCCCGCGCGGGCACCAGCCCTTCAGCTGCTGTGTCAGCTCAGTGGAGCCTGTTACGTGAGCGGTCGGGCCTCAGAGGTTGGTTTACGTCTTTATCTTTCTGTAGTTTGGTTTCTTCCTTGCTCACTGAGGACCTGCGGAGTGGAGGCGAAGGCTCACTCCCCTCCAGCAAATAGATTCATTCCCTGTGTAGGGAGACTGGGGGCTGTGGGTTCTCTAGTTTCCTGAGTCGACTTCCTTTCCTGGAAGGGATGATAGGGCAGGCTGAAATCTGTAAGTGAACCCAGCTCTGCTGTTCTCTTGCAGATCGGTGAGAAAGTCAGTCTGTTTACCTGGGAATTTTTGCTAAAGTGGTGCATAAAGAACTGACAGTTTTTTTGAGTACTGTTTAGCTCTTAAGCCTTTTTCAGTTTTAAACATTTTGGCGGAAACCTAATACTTGAGTCTGTTCGTTTCCACTTAGATTTTCTTTAAGGGGTGGCCCTTGTGGCCCAGTGTGGTCAGCGGCTGTTGGGGACACGGGCGTCCCTTATTGCAGTGCCTGGGTTTGGGTCCTGGCTCGTCTGCTTCTGATGCAGCTTCTGCCAGTGCATGCTGGGATATAGCAGGTGATGGCTCAAATACTTGGGGCTCTGTTACCCATGTGGGAGACCCTGGCTTTGCCTGGCCCAACCTAGCTGTTGGAGACATTTGGAGCATGAACCAGCAGATGGAAGATTCTCTCTCTCTCTTTGCCTTTCAAGTTGAGAAAAATGAACATTTAAAAAAAATAAGATAAAATTTACTTATTTTATTGAGCCTGAAACCATGATTGGTAAGCAATGCAAAGAGATGTGTGACACTTTGATTACGTTTTTCTAAACTTAGAAACTTATATGCCAGGATGTTCATAAAATACAAAGCCTGTTCTGAGAAAGTTTTATTCCCCCAAGACTGATTTATGTATTTGGAAGGTAGAGCAACAGGGGAGTGGCAGGAGGTGGGAGTGGGACATCTCTCCATCTGCTGATTGGCTTCTCAGACACTGATAACAGTCAAAGCTGGGCCAGGCCCAAGCCAGGAGCCCAGGAACTGCATCGGGGCTCCCGCCTGGGTGACTGGGACGCCCCACTGCCACTCAGGGAAGCAGAGAAGCCAGGACTCCACCCTGGGCACTCTCTCCCATGGGGATGCAGCGACCTGGACAGTGGCTTAACCCTCTCTGCACCACGTTGCTGGCCGTTGAGAAAGCTGTCATGGAGGTGGGGAGATGCCTTAGTGTCTCAGAACTGGTTAACCCCAGATTGGGCAAATAGTCCTCTGTCGAAATGTTTCGCCGTGACTTTTGTATTGGAAGAAGAAAAAAGGCGTGGGAAGGGGTTCTTGAGATAATATCATTACTTTATTTTCTGTGTGGTTTTTCTCATTCCCTAAAAGATTAGGCAGTTAAATTCCCTAAAGTTTGACCCTGATAACCAGTGTGTTTGTACAGAGGGAAGGTTCCGTTAGGGAAGAAACAGGTCTTAGGCCTCTGGACTCCTGATGTGTTGAGCCGCAGGTGCCAGTGCTTGGGTGTGTCCCCAGAACGGATGGGTTGGAAACTCAGTCATGGAGTAAGGGTTAGAACTGCGGCTAGGGAGTGGCTTTGTTAAAAAAGCAAACTGTCGAGCCGGCGCCGTGGCTCAATAGGCTAATCCTCCACCTTGCGGCGCCGGCACACCGGGTTCTAGTCCCGGTTGGGGCGCCGGATTCTGTCCCGGTTGCCCCTCTTCCAGGCCAGCTCTCTGCTGTGGCCAGGGAGTGCAGTGGAGGATGGCCCAGGTGCTTGGGCCCTGCACCCCATGGGAGACCAGGAAAAAGCACCTGGATCCTGGCTCCTGCCATCGGATCAGCGCGGTGCGCCGGCTGCAGCGGCGGCCATTGGAGGGTGAACCAACGGCAAAAGGAAGACCTTTCTCTCTGTCTCTCTCTCTCACTGTCCACTCTGCCTGTCAAAAAAAAAAAAAAAAAAAAGGCAAACTGTCCATCAGGATGCCTCCCACAGTGGGCTGGTGCAGCAGGAAGCTCCCTCTGGGATGCCAGCGCCCAGGCCCGCAAGCCGCATCAGCCCCTGCGTGTGAATGCAGCCCTTCTGCGGTACTTGGGTCGAAGGCACCGGCTCAGTGCACTGCAGACGAGGCTTGTGTCCCTAAGTTACCCGTCGTGTTCACAATTAGCAGTTACTTGTCCTGTGAAATCCAGACTTTCCTGGAAATCTGGGGGCCTTTCCCAGAGTGTCTGCAGCAGGGGTGGGGATTCGCAGGCCATAGAAGGCCCATGAAACTGGCCCTGCAGGGGGCGTTGAGATGCAGGAAATCTATAGCAGGCTAATTTTGAAGTCGGTCATTTTGTTTGACCAGCCGGCACGTGATATTAAAAATCTCCAGATGGCCCTTGGCAGAAAAAGGGTTCCCTACCCCTGATCTAGAACCTTCTCAGGTGCTGAGGATCTCAAAGGCATTGAGCTCAGTTTTGTTCCCCCCAGTGCACTAACTTGGATGGGCATGGACTGTGTTACGTCCCCACTTGAATCGCAGCATTGCATCCAGCACCTAGCAGATTGGGGGCTCACTAACTTGTTGTTGACTGAAGGAACCCATTGGAAAGAAACGTGACTTTTGGAAAATACTTAGTTGGTGGCTGTGCAATTAGAGAAATGCTGAGTGTTGTCAACTGAAACAGTGCTTTCAAAAGACGCTGGAGTATGGAAAATTATTTTTGAAACCAGAGTTAGAATTTCTTTCTTTTTTTTTTTTTTTATTGACAGGCAAAGTGGACAGTGAGAGAGAGAGACAGAGAGAAAGGTCTTCCTTTTGCCGTTGGTTCACCCTCCAATGGCCGCCGTGGCTGGTGCGCTGCGGCCAGCGCATCGCACTGATCCGATGGCAGGAGCCAGGTACTTCTCCTGGTCTCCCATGGGGTGCAGGGCCCAAGCACTTGGGCCATCCTCCACTGCACTCCCGGGCCACAGCAGAGAGCTGGCCTGGAAGAGGGGCACCCGGGACAGAATCCGGCACCCCGACCGGGACTAGAACCCGATGTGCCGGCACCACAAGGTGGAGGATTAGCCTAGTGAGCCGCGGCGCCAGCCAGAATTTCTTGATTTTATCTTTGTATCATCTTCCAAACATCTTGAGAGATTGCACCAAGAGAAATTGCTTAAAAGTAGAACTTCAGAGCAGGCATTTGGTGCAGCAGTAGAAGATGGCACTTGGGGTGCTCACCTCCCGTGTGGGAGAGCCTGGGTTCAAGTCCAGGCCTCGATGCTGACTCCAGCTCCCTGCCAGTGCACGCCGAGGGAGGCAGCGGGTGATGACCCAGGTCCTTGGGTCCCTGCTGCCCATGTGGGAGACCTCAATGGAGCTCCAGGCTCCTGCCTGCAGCCTAGCCCAGCCCTGGCTATCGCAGGCTTCTGGGAGTGAACCAGTGGATGCCGGTACTCTCGCTGCAGGCACACACTCTCTTGCTCTCTCTCAAATATTTTTTTATTTTTTTTTTGGAAAGAGTAGCCCATCCTTTGGACTACATGTAGTAGTGAAATGTTCACTATACAAAAATACAAATAGGGCCCTCCATGATTGCGAAGTGATTTTCAAGTTGTTTCCTGTTCAAAGAGATGTGCTCTGGCTTGCTTTTTAAATTTTTTTTTTATTTTATAAAGATTTATTTAAGATTTATTTATTTGAGAGGTAGAGTTATACGAAGAGACAGAGAAAGGTTTTCCATCTGCTAATTCACTCCTCAAATGGCCGCAATAGCCAGGGCTGGGCAAATCCAAAGCCAGGAGCTTCTTCCAGGTCTCCCATGCGGGTGCAGGGGCCCAAGGACTTGGGTCATCTTCTACTGCTTTCCCAGGCCATAGCAGGGAGCTGGATTGGAAGTGGAACAGCCGGGACCCGAAGTGGTGCCCAAATGGAATGCCGGCACTGCAGGTGATGGCTTTACCGGCTATGCCACAGCGCTGGCCCATCCGGCTTGCTTTTGAGGATAGAGCCATCCCAAGTCCTGTCCATAGCAGGGCCTGGTGTGGCTGTGTTCTCTCTCTGTAGCCTGGCTGGGCAGGACGTGTGGGGCAGACATCAGGCACACTGTAGGACCGCTGAGTCCAGTACTCCTGGTCAGTGGGGCCAGGGCAGGCGGTGTGAATCCGATCAACACAGATCTGCCCCGGAAGAAACAACAGTGTTTCCTCCGGCAAGATTTGTGTATTTTGGCTGGCACCGTGGCTCACTAGGCTAGTCCTCCACCTGCGGCGCCGGCACACCAGGTTCTAGTCCCGGTGGGGGCACCAGATTCTGTCCCGGCTCCTCCTCTTCCAGTCCAGCTCTCTGCTGTGGCCCGGGAGTGCAGTGGAGGATGGCCCAAGTGCTTGGACCCTGCACCCCATGGGAGACCAGGAGAAGCACCTGGCTCCTGGCTTCAGATCGGTACATCGCGCAGGCCGTAGCGGCCATTTGGGGGGTGAACCAATGGAAGGAAGACCTTTCTCTCTGTCTCTCTCTAACTCTGCCTGTCAAAAAAAAATTGTGTATTTTGAAAGAGTTTCTCAGAAAAGGCTTTTTATCCTATGAAAGAGAGAGAGAAAGATCTTCTGTCCCCTGGTTTACTCCCCAGATGGGCACAATGACCAGCACTGGGATAGGCCAAAACCAGGAGCCAGGAGCTTCTTCCGGGTCTCCCATGTGGGTGCAGGGGCCCAAGGACTTGGGCCATCTTCCGCTGCTTCCCCAGGTGACAGCAGAGAGCTGGATCAGAAGCAGAGCAGCCAGGACTCAACCCGGTACTCCTATGGGACGCCCATGTCGCGGGCGGCAGCTTAACCCACTGTGCCACAGTGCCAGCCTCCTGGTACCACTTTTCCAGCCCCAGTTCTCCATTGTGATTCCCTGTGTTCAGTGGAGATGCCAGCATAGAAGCTTGGTGGCCTGACAGTCCAATTCAGAACCAGATGGTTCTGCCATGAGCAATATGCTGACGTTTCTTTTTTTTTCTCTAATTTTCTTCATTTTATTTGAAAGGCAGAAACAGAGAGAGTTCCTGTCTGTTGGTTCACTCCCTGAAGGTCAGCAACCGTCAGGTCTGGGCGAGGCCTAAGCCAGGAGGGAGGGGCTCCATTTGGGGCTCCCACATGGCTGGCAGGGACCCCAGTACTTGAGCCATCCCTGTTGCCTCCCAGGGTGTGAATTAGCCAGAGGCTGGGCATCTCATTCAGTGTCTCACCTGCCACACCAAATGCCCACCCCCAGGCTTTGGCGAGAGCCTTGCTGCTGCCTCCTTGGTCTCTGTTTTGCATGCTTTAGTGGCCTCCTGGATGTACCAGAGAACGAGATCTGTGAATGTGTGCAGTGATCCACTCGCAGAACAATCTTGGGGCCAGCGTTGTGACGTGGCGGGTTAAGTCACTGCCTGTGACACCGGCATCCCCACAGGGGAACTGGTTCAGGGCCCAGCCGCTCTGCTTCCAATCCAGCACCCTGTTCACAGCCCAGTGGGAGACCTGGACGAAGCTCCTGGCCCCTGCCTGACCTAGCACTGGTGATTGCGGCCACCTGGGGAGTGAACCAGCAGATGGAAGACCTCTCTCCATCTCTGTCTCTCCCTCTCTCTCGTCTATACAAGCCCTCAGAACGAGCTGCTTTATCATTGCCAACCGATATTTTTCTCCCTCTCCACCACAGGCATTTTCCACAGCACGTATCTGCATTCGTCTTCCATTTTGTTCATGTATATTTTTTTATATTTGGTCTTCTGGTCCTCTAAGGTGTGGTCATCCTGAGTTAATAATCACTGTGGGCTCTAAGTCACAGTGTACACGGCCAGGCCCAATGCAATCCTGATAGCTCTCTTGTACGCTTCCTCTGCCTAATACTTCTCGTGTGTGTGTGTGTGTGTGTGTGTGGACACTCCCAGGGGTAAGTTAAGGCTTGCTTCTCCTAGCCTGTCTTTTCCGTACTGATCGGTTTTTCTCACATGGATTAGAATGGCTGAGTGGATGCATTTAGGGACCCTGTGCTGACACGGTGCCGGCAAGTAGGATTTAGACAGGGAGAATCTGAGCAAAGGAAAGAATGGTGAACTACTGTGGGGTAGACAGAGGTTTTATACCTTGAACCTGAATGATTGCAGCAAGTGACGGAGCAGGGGAGATTGGCAGTGTCTGGAGGTAGCCCCGGTGGCTCCTGCTTCAAGGTGGCGTCTAAACTGGAAGTTCTCGGTGATTCTAGAGAGGGACCGTGTGGTTGCGTTTCTTAGTTGTGACGAAGACACGAAAAGGCCATGTGCAGAACAGGTCATGGGCAAGGTGCCCTGCCAGCTCCAACGAGGCTGTCCCTTCTGCTGACCGACAGGAGACATTCACACGTTTTGTTTCTTAACAGCGGAACCTGAGCCTCGCTGCGTCTGGACCGGGTTGCAAGGGGCAAGGGGAAGAATGCCGGCAGGGAAGTCACGCTCCGCCCTTGCTTCTCCTCCTTCTGCCGGCCCTGGCTCGCTTCCGGCCGTCGGGTTCAGTAACCCACGTGTGACTCCGAGAGCCAAATCGTCCGCAGAGCCAGCTCCCAGGCTGCTGTGTGGGGAGCGCGTGGGTGAGTGCCTACAGGTTACCGAGCAAGTTCAATTGCAACAGGCCGCGCCTGACTGCACCTGCCCGGGAACATCCCCTTAGAGACTACAGATCCGGACCTCGTCCTGGGCGGAAGTGGCATCGCGGCCCAGGGAGGTGGAAAAACTGGACAAGGAGCGGTCGGAAGCGGAGCACCACCAGGCAGCCTCGCCGGAAAGGCCGGACTCAGCCCTCACCGTCTCTCCACCTTTTGGAAGAGGTGAGGAAGCACGTGTTTAGACCGACTCTAGGTACGTTTGTTTATTTTTGTATTGCAGGCTGACGGGCTGTTTGGAAGACCAGAAGCACGTTCATATCAGGAAAGGAAACAAAGCGTGCCCGAGAGATGGTAAGGCTCCCTGGAGGCAGTGTCTCAGACCTCGAAGCCCACATTGCGGACTTGCTCAAGAGTTGACTGCTAGGAGGCAGCAGCAAATAAATAAATAAACGAGAGCTGCTCTCTAAATATAGCCTGACACAGCTCCACTTAGACCATTCCCCGGGGGCCCAGGCCAGGCCCAGGAGCAGGCTCTTCATTCCACAAGACCTAAACCCCGACACCCGGCTGATACATGACCCATGGGTACTGCTGGTGCCCAAGGACCTGTCGGAGGATGCCATGGAGCTCGTCCATTGCCGCGGCCGGGATGCAACCCTCACGCGCAGAGGACCGCGCACAAACGCAAGGCTTATGCTGAAAACAGACTAAGGCAGGTGCAGCCCCTCTCCTGCTGGGAGTTCAAGGTCCATGGAGACTGTCGGACCAGGAGAAGACTGGCCGAGGGACCTGACTGTACTTGCCGAAGGCAAGACAGAAACGTCGGAGACCTGTGGGTGATGTGGATGCTGGCACAGCGTGGAGACAGAAGACGGTGCCCTGGCCAGCACTGCTCTTGTCTGTGCTACAGGATCAGGCCATCCTGACACAGAGTGTGCACACAGCTCGGGAGCCTCCTGGTCAGCTGGGAAATCCAGAAAGATCGACCACACCCAGAAAAGGACAGTGGCTAAAACGTGCCGGGAAGCCAACCTGGCTTGGGATAAGGTGTGGCCGGTGGTGCCGCTCAACCCCACGGGGAGTTGGAGGGTTGAGCAAGGGTTGTCCAGCTCCTTACCCTGCACACTGAAGAATAAACTCCTACCGTCTTCTACCACCTGCCGTCAGTGTGTGGCTGGCTGCTGTGTGGGGCGGGGCGCCCGGGTTTGTGGGGGTGCCATAGCCAAGGTGGTCTTGGAGCAGCCGTCAGACAACCAAGGGATTGTGTAGGCCTGGTGTCAGCCTGCAGGGCTTCCTTCCATGGAACCAGTTCATCCAGTTAATTCTCCCTGGGCGCTGAGACTCCTGGGGAGGGAGTCACGACGGTGGGGTTTCTTCTAGATCTCTCTAGGCAGGGTCTCTGCCTGCACCTGTTCTTCCCCAGCACCCTCAGTTAGCAGCACATCAGTGTGTCCTGTTGGGGGTGGCCTTTCCCAAACACTTCAAATTGAACCTGCTTTGTAGCTTTGCCTTCAGGTTTAATGGGTTTTTTTTATTTATTTATTTAATTTTATTTATTTGAAAGAAAGAGAGTCTTCCATCCTCTGGTTCACTCTCCAAATGGCCACATAACCAGGGCCAGGCCAAGCCAAAACTGGGAACTTTGAGGTTCATCTGGGTCTCTCATGTGGGTGGTACTCCCACTACTTTCCCAGGCCATTAGCAAAGAGTGGAATCGGAAGTGGAGCAAAGCCAGGACTTGAGCCAGCGCTGCAGTGTGGCATCTGGGTTCCCACAGAGCGGCATAACCCACTACCCAACAACTCTGGCCTGTAGGTTTACTCTCAAGTGCCCAGTTTATGCTTATTCTGATTTAAGTTTGTGGTTTTATTTATTTATTTTAGTATTGACTGGTATTGCACCTCATCATATTTATCAATAGGTTTTGCTTTTCTTTATTGATGCAAATGTTTTATCATTTTTTTAAAGATTTATTTTATTTATTTGAAAGACAGACTTACAGAGACAGGTAGAGCCAGAGAGAGAGACAGGTCTTCCATCCACTGGTTCATTCCCCAAATGGCCGCCAATGGTCAGAGCTGAGTTGTGCTGATCCGAAGCCAGGAGCCAGGAGCTTCTTCCAGGTCTCCCACAGGGATGCAGGGGCCCAAGGACCTGGATCATCTTCTACTGCTTTCCCAGGCCACAGCAGAGAGCTGGATCAGAAGAGGAGCAGCCAGGACTAGAACCAGTGCCCATATGGGATGCTGGCACTTCAGGCCAGGGTGTTAACCCTCTGCGCCACAGCCCAGCCCCCAAATATTTTATCTTAATACAGGTTTGAGCACCTCAGTTAGAAAACCTGAGATCTAAAATGCTCCAAAATCTGAACGTTTTAAGTGCAGCTATGAGGTCACAGTAGAAAAATGCCACACCTGCCCTCATGGAAGAGGTCACAGCCCAAAGGCAGGTGCACGGGGGCTACTGTGCAGACTTACCTTCAGGCACTGTGTGTAGGGTATCTGGCCCCATCGCCAAGAGAGCTCCTTATGTAAATGCAGGTCTTCTAAAATGCGAAATCTGGGATTTCAGATAAGGGACGTGCAGCCTGTCTTTCAGCATTTGTGTATTGAACATTGAAAATGTACCTTGAAACTTGAAAATTACAAGTGCTTTGGAAAGGTATGAATATTAAGTAGTGTCCATTTCGACGCTGATGTTTCCTTATTTATTTATGTATGTATTTGAAAGGGAGAGCCATGGAGAAAGAGCAAGAGAGATCCTCTGTTTGCTGGTTCGCTCCCAAAAAGGCTGCAACAACTAAGCCAAAGCCAGAAGCCAGGAACTCCATCGCGGTCTCCCACCAGGGGCACAGAGGCCCAAGCACTTGGGCCATAACTCACTGCTTTCCCAGGTGCGTTAGCAGGGAGCCGGACTGGAAGTGCAGCAGCTGGGATACGGATGCTGGTGTTGGTTAACTTGTTGCACTACAGTGCTGCCCCCACCGCTTATGTTTCCTTTCAATTGGCCTAAAAATATCAAAACTATGTTTACGATGGACACAACTTGTTTTGGGCTAGGGAACTTTTAAGTGAAATTTTGATCATCTTTGGTTCTAAAGAACCATGTGTGTCTTTGATATAATATTTTGTTTTATTTACCTCATCTTTTTGCAAATTTTATTTTTTAAAAGATTTATTTATTTATTTATTGGACAGGCAGAGTTAGAGAGAGAGAGGGGGAGACTTCCACCCACTGGTTCACTCCCCAAATGGCTGCAATGGTAGGGACTGAGCCAGGTTGAAGCCAGGAGCCAAGAACTCCATCCGGGTCTCCCATGTGGATGCAGGGGCCCAAGGACTTGGGCCATCCTCTACTGCTCTCCCAGGCTCATTAACAGGGAGCTGGATTGGAAGTGGAGCCTGGGACTCAAACCAGGGCTTCTATGAGATGCCAGTGTTGCAGCCAGCGGCTTAACCCTCTGCACCGTGACACCAGCCCCTACCTGGCCCATCTTTAAAACATTTTTGTTTTCATTTTATGAGAAAGAGAGAGAGAGAGAGCTCGCATCGACTGATTTATTCCCCAAATGCCCACAACAGGCAGGGCTGAAGCCAGTGGCCAGGAACTCCGTCCAGGTCTCCTACATGGGTGGTAGGGGCCCAGGTACCTGAGCCGTCACCTGCTGCCTCCCAGGGTGTGTGTGAGCAGAAAGCTGGCTGGGACATAGCGGAGCCAGAGCTCCAGGCAGGCCCTCTGACAGGGCACGTCGCTGGCCGTGGTGTTGAAGTGGCTGCACCAAATGCCTCATCCAGTATAACGTCTCAGCCACCCAATTTGGTCTCGTGTTTGGGAAGCGTCAGTTCCAGCATCGTGAGTCTTAGAAGGGTCATCCCTTGAAACGGAAGACGAAGTTGAAACAGAGAAGTTCCCAGCACCAGGGGCAGTGCAGGGTCAGCACCCAGCCTGCTTCGTCTGCAGCCCGCTAGCTGTAGGTTTCAGGACGCGCATTTTTCCTCATTAACTGGTGGTGGCCGCCAGGAGCCCTGTGTGGAGCCAGCATCCCGTGCAGACTCTTAATTAACTGAAGGATGCCAGGACATTTCTCCCCAAATGCGCAGGACTGTCAGAGTGAAGATCCTAAACAGCAGGTGGACCGTGTTGGCCTCCAAGCAGGACAGAGGCTCCCAAAGACAACAGGTCTCCCTCTCCCCGCCTCCCCGCTTTCCAGACTAAAGGTGAGATGTGAGTTCCCGCTTAGCTCAGACACCTGGCTCTCTTCCTGCCAGCTTACCTTCCCCACCGCTGAAGCTCAGGACTGCCCTCCTCTCTCGTCACTTCTTTAGACTCCATTGCTCTTTGTTGAACTCCTGTGTAAGGTAAGGCCCAAGCCTCCTGTGTGATACGGCCCCTGCATGCATTAATACACCTGCTGGTTTCTCTGCTGTTAATCTGTCTTCTTACAGGAAACTGTCCCATCTAGGAACTTAAGGATTGAGGTAAACTTTTATTCTGGGGGGCAGACAGCTGGTGCAGTGGTTAACACACCCCTTGGGACTCCCCCATCCATATCAAGGCGTCCTGGGTTCAAGTCTCAACTCTGTTCCCAGTTCCAGCTTCCTGCTTTGTGTATGCTGGGAGGCAGCAGGTGGGGGCTCAGGGACTCGGGCCCCTGCCACCCACATGGGGGACCCGGGTGGAGCTCCAGGCTCCCGGCTTCACTCTGGCCCAGCCCCTGGTGCCTTCTGGGGAGTGACCCAGTAGGTAGGAGATGTCTCTGTCTCCGCCTCACTGTAACAGTGCCTTTCAATAAATAAATACCTTAAAACACAGGCTATGTCAGAGAGGATGTGGGGTGGCAAGTTGGGTGTTTTGCATTACTCTTGGGAGTACTCTTGAGTACTCGTGTTTCAGACTTCACTGTTCCCAGGAAGCACTTGATGAAATTCTTGATGTTGGCAAAACATGATTTTCAGGCCAGTGCGAAGCTGTGCAGGCATCATCAGTTTGACCAAGATGTGTGTGAAAGTGCAAGTGTGAGTGTATGTATGTGTGTGTGTGTGAATGAGTGTGTGTGAATGAGTGTGTGAGTGCATGTGAGTGTGTGTGAGTGCATGTGTGTATGTGTGTGAGTATGTGAGTGTGTCTGAGAGTGCATGTGTGCATCTGTGAGTGTGAAT
Organism: Oryctolagus cuniculus; assembly: GCF_964237555.1. NCBI lineage: Eukaryota > Metazoa > Chordata > Mammalia > Lagomorpha > Leporidae > Oryctolagus > Oryctolagus cuniculus. The sequence continues at coordinate 105,911,595 of NC_091444.1, read as the reverse complement.
ATGAGTGTGTGTATGTGTGTGAGTGCATGTGTGAGTGTGAATGAGTGTGTGTGAGTGCATGTGTGAGTGAATGAGTGTGTGCGTGTGTGCATGTGTGTATGTGTGTGAGTGTGAATGAGTGTGTGTGAGTGTGAGTGTGAGTGATTGTATCTGAGAGTGAATGTGCATCTGTGAGTGTGTGTGTATGGATATGAGTGTGTGTAAGTGTGAGAATTGTGTGTATGAGTGTGTGTATGTGCGTGAGTGCATATGTGTATGCATGTGACTGAGTGTGTATGTGTGTGAGTGTGTATGTGAGTGTGAGAGTGCATATGTGTATGTGTATGGCTGTATGAGTGCATTTGTGTGTATGTGAGTGTATATGAGTGCTTATGTGTGAATGAGTATGTGTGTGAGTGAGTGTGAGTGCATGTGTGTATATGTGTGTGAATATGTGTGTGGTATATGTATGTGTGGGGTGTGTATATGTGTGTGAGTATGTGTGGGGTGTGTGTATGTGTGTGCGTGCATGTGTGTATATGTGTGTGAGTGTGACTGTGTGGTGTATGTGTGTGGGGTGTGAGTGTGACTGAGTGTGTGTGTGTAGTATATATATATGTGTGGGGTGTGTGTATGTGAGTGCGTGAGTGCATGTGTGTATTGTGTGTATGTGTTTGTGTGTGGTATATGTATGTGTGGGGTGTGAGTGTGAGTGCATGTGTGTATATGTGTGGGGTGTGTGTGAGTGCATGTGTGTATGTGTGTGAGTGTGACTGAGTGCATGTGTATATGTGTGTGAGTGTGACTGTGTGTGGGGGGTGTGTATGTGTGAATGTGACTGTGAGTGTGTGTGGTATATATATGTGGGGTGTGTGTGTATGTGAGTGCGTGAGAGTGCATGTGTGTATTGTGTGTGAGTTTGTGTGTGATATATGTATGTGTGGGTGTGTGTGTGAGTGTGTGTGGAATCTGGGGGGTGTGAGTGTGACTGTGAGTGTGTGTGGTATATATATGTGTGGGGTGTGTGTATGTGAGTGCGTGAGAGTGCATGTGTGTATAAGTGTGTGTGGGGTGTGCGAGTGTGTGTGTGGTATATGTATGTGGGGGGGGTGTGAGTGTGTATAAGGAGTGGCCCCCAGGGATCTGCAGGTCCCGAGTGGGGCCTGGGCTTTGTGTCTCTGAAGGTCTGTCGTGGTGATCGCCACACGGAGCCCGGTGAGGCACTCCTGGACGACAGGGAGCCCCTGTGAGCTCGCAGTGTGTGAGCGGGCGTGCGGGGACGAGTGTAGAGGTGAGGAGAGGTCGCATGAATGGGAAGGAACGTGATGACAATTCTGGAAGTGATGAGTTATGGATGCCACAGACAGGACGGCCTCCCCGTCTGCAATACCACGAGGAGGCGCGCCCGGCCAGTCTGATTCCCGCAGGTGTGCCCGCGCTCGCGCCTGTGCGGAACTAGCCGGCTGAGAAGGCGCTGAGCCCTCGTCCCTGCCACCCTCCCCCAGACCCCAGAACACGGGCTGCGTCTCAGCCGCTCCCTGGGCTGCAGCGCAGTGCCTGACCTGGGCAGCCGACAGGAAGGGGCTCCACCGCCTCCGACTCTGGACACTGAGAAATCTGAGACCAGCAGCCGCGTCTGGTGAGGGCCCCGTGCTGCTTCCAGAAACTTCTAGAAGTGGCAGAAGTTCGAGGGACAAGCAGGCACGTGCGGAAGAGGCCGCACACGAGAGGCAGCCTGGCTTTGTGACAAACACTGCTCCTGGGACCCACCCAGTCCTGTGGGAAAGGCACGCTCGTCTTCCCGACCTAGTCACTTCCTGTGGCTCCGCCTCCTAGGACGACCAAGAAGGCAGCCAGCCAATTGGAACAGGACCTGTGGAGGCGTCCAGTCACACAGTCATACTCAAACCACAGGGAGCCGGAGCGGGAGGGTCAGGTCTCCTTTTCTTCCTTTTTTTTTTTTTTTAAGATGCATTTGTTTATTTATTTGAAAGAGTGACAAGGCCGGCGCTGCGGCTCACTAGGCTAATCCTCCACCTTGCGGCGCCAGCACACCGGGTTCTAGTCCCGGTCGGGGTGCCGGATTCTGTCCCGGTTGCCCCTCTTCCAGGCCAGCCCTCTGCTGTGGCCAGGGAGTGGAGTGGAGGATGGCCCAAGTGCTTGGGCCCTGCACCCCATGGGAGACCAGGAGAAGCACCTGGCTCCTGAAAGAGAAAAAAAAAAAAAAAAAAAAAAAAAAAAAGAGTGACAGAGCGAAGGGGAGACAGAGTGAAAGCAAGAGAGAGACAGAGACAGACATATTTTCATCTGCTGATTCACTCCCAAATGACTCCAACAGCAGAAGCTGGCCCAGGTCAAAGCCTGGAGCCCAGAGCTCCATCAGGGTCTCCAGTGTGTGTGGGAGGGCCCCAGGTGCTTGGGACCTCTCCTGCGCCCCCCCCACCGAGTGCACATTGGCAGGAAGGTGCCAACCCCACCCAGGAGGTGGGGCTGACTCTTGACTCCAGATCCTACCTTCTGCTTAGAGAAGAAGTACAGGCCCATAGAGGGTGCACGAAGAAAGTTTCCTTAAAAGCAAAGAGCGGAGCTGCGGAGCGGGGTGGGCCGGAGAGAGAAAATGGGTGGGGCAGGGAGTAGAGGGTGGCTCCGCCCCTCCGTTCGCTGTGGTCTCCCACAAAAAGACAAGGCTTCCCAGCGCCTCCCTTGGTGAGGCCGTGTGGTCCCTGGGAGCTCTGTGATGCCCCCATGAACCCCACCTGGAGCTTTCTCCCAGGTGTGGGATGAAGACCAGATGCCCTGGGAAAGAATGTGTTCTGATAGGTAGGCTGGGATTACGTGGGGGCGGGCTTATGTCTGCAGCCTGCAGCCCCCAGCAGCCTTGCCCTCCTCTATCAGCTGGAATGGAGAACACAGCCAGACAGGAACCCGGGTACTCCAATATGGAAGGTGGCCAGCCCGGATGCCTAACTCCTGTGCCAAATGTCACCCCTACTGCTGCCCGGGCGGTATTATCTGATCTTACAGGCGGTGGGGTTGGGTGGTGATGCTTGCTTATTTTTATTTTTGTTTTTAAGATTTTTATTTATTTGAGAGGCAGAGAGAAAGATCTTCCTTCCGCTGGTTCACTCCCCAAATAGCTGCAATGGCCAGGAGCCAGGAGCCAGGAGTTTCTTCCAGGTCTCCCACGTGGGTGCAGGGACCCAAGCACTTGGGCCATCTTCCACTGCTTAGCCTACTACACCAAAACGCTGGCCCCACAGGTGGGCACCACGTTACCTGTCGGTGAGGCAGCAGGGAGAGGTTAAGCGACCGGCAGACAGATGTTGGAGAGTGGGGTGGACATCAGCCTAGGTGGGCGCGAGGAGCAGGAGACTGAGAATGGAATGAGGAGAGGAAGCAAGCCTTGGAAGCAGACTGTGTAGCAGCATTGCCTTGTTAGGGGGGACCCAGCACCAGCCCACATGCAGCCGAGGGGACTCCCCTCTGCCCTGTGTGTGTTGGGGGGTGGGGCTACTACGCCCATTAACACTGTCCTGGGAGGAATTTCACCAACTCCAAGTCCCAGGAGAGAGAGCCCTGGGGACCCATTCCAGTACCCTGACCCCTCCAGTCTAAGCACAGAGCTTCGCTGAGTCAACCACCCAGCCCATCAGGTGCGTCCTCTCTCTTTTAAAGATTTGTTATTTATTTGAGAGGCAGAGTTACAGACAGAGAGCGGGAGAGACAGAGAGAAAGGTCTTCCTTCCATTGGTTCACCCCTCAAATGACTGCTACGGCCGGCACTGCACCGATCCGAAGCCAGGAGCCAGGTGCTTCCTCCTGGTCTCCCATGCGGGTGCAGGGCCCAAGCACCTGGGCCATCCTCCACTGCCTTCCCGGGCTTCAGCAGAGAGTTGGATTGGAAGAGGGGCAACCGGGACAGAATCCGGTGCCCCAGCCGGGACTAGAACCCTGGGGTGCTGGCTCCACAGGCAGAGGATTAGTCTAGTGAGCCGCAGCGCCAGCCTGTGAGCTTTTAAAAATGGTATTTTCAACATGTCTTGTACCTCTCTGTCTCAAAATATTTCCCCAAGGCACTGGCACTGGCGATGTAACAGGTAAAGCTGCTGTCTGCCAGGCCAGCATCCCATATGGGCGCCGGTTCTGGTTCCAGCTGCTCCTCTTCTGATCCAGCTCTCTGCTATGGCCTGGGAAAGCAGTAGAAGATGGCCCAAGTCCTTGGGCCCCTGCACCCACGTGGGAGACCTGGAAGAAGCTCCTGGCTCCTGGCTTCGGATCAGCACAGCTCCGGCTGTTGCAGCCAGGTGGGGAGTGAACCAGCGGAAGGAAGACCTTTCTCTCTGTCTCTCCCGCTCTCTGTCTGTAACTCTGCCTCTCAAATAAATAACAAATCTTTAAAAGAGAGAGAGAAAGGACCAACAGAGGCCGTCAGATGGGGCCCTAGGTCCAGCAGCCGTGCCAGGTCACTTAGGGGGAAGCCACCAAAGTAAGCGCCACCCTTGTGCGCTGACTGCAATCAATCAGCACTTCAGTATGAGCCTCCACAATGCAGGCGCCCGCCGTGGATCTCGAGGCCTGGGCGGCAGCTCTCCAACGAAAGAGAGACACACACGGAAAAGAAACAGCGAGTGCGGGCTGCGTGGGTGCACTGGTTACACCTCTGCCTGGGACAACCACACCCTTGTGTTGCAGTCCCAGCTGTGCTCTCAACCCCAGCTTCCAGCTCAAGTCCTTGTGTCCCTGCCACCCACGTGGGAGACTCCCAGGGAGCTCCTGGCTTCAACCTGGCCCAGCCCTGGCTGTTTGAGGCATTTGGGGAGTGAACTAGCAGATGCAAGATTTCTCTTTGGGGCCAGGCGCTGTGGCATAGTGGGCTGAGTCTCTCGTATGGGCGCTGGTTCGAGTCCTGGCTGTTCCACTTCTGATCCAGCTCCCTGCTGATGGCCTGGGAAAGCAGAAGAGGGCCAAGTCCTTTGACCCCTGCACCAGCGTAGGAGACCTGGAGGAAGCTCCTGGCTCCTGGCTTCAGATAGGCCCAGCTCTGGACATTGTGGCCATTTGGGGAGTGAACCAGCGGATGTAAAACCTTTCTCTCTCTGCCTCTGTCTCTCCCTCTATTTCTTTCTCTCTGTAACTCTGCCTCTCAAATAAATGAATAAATCTTAAAAAAAAAAGTTTCTTTTTCTGTTTCCTCCCCCCTCCACTAGGTCACCCTGCCTTTCAGAAAAATAAATCTTATTCTAAAAAAGAAACATCAAATGGAAGGGAAGCGGAAAAGAATGCAGTGAGTGGAAGAAAACCTTAAAAAAGGGAAGAAGTAAATAAACCTGTAATCCACATCTTCAGAGAAGTAAGATTGGGATCCTGGAGAACAGAGTGCTATTTTTAGAAAAAGAATACTGTAGCTAAAAATAGCACAGCTGGAGTTAAATATTCAGCAGAAGGTTGGAAGATGAAGTGGGGGAAATCCCTCAGTGAGCCGAGAAAAGGGGAAGGGGGACCGTGAGGGAGGGGCCAGGAAGGCCGAGGCGTGACTGAGGGATCCAGGGCCGCACAAAGACACCGGCCCGGAGGGACACTCAGCACTCAGCACCGGTAACTCAGAACACAGTGACAGCCGCTTTGTCACAGGAACAAAACTGGGCCCAGGCTGCTCGGTGCTGGTCGGTTCATGGGAGACAGGGTGGGTGCAGGGACGTGGTGCCTTTAAGTGGCCATCGAGAGCAAGGCGCGCTGTGCTCCCAGAGGTGCCCCCCACAGTGTGCAAGCCACGGAGGGGGCTTTGAAAGCAGAAAGGGGAGGGGAGGTCCTTAGGTGAAAGGGCAAGCCACAGGCAAGTAGTTACTTTGTGTTGCTAAATGTGAAAAGAGGGGCGGTCCTTGCGGCATCGCAGAGTAAGCTGCTGCCTGCGACACTGTGTCCCATGTGGGTGCTGGCTCAAGTCCCAGTTGCTCCACTTCCAATCCAGCTCTCTGCTGTGGCCTGGGAAAGCAGTGGAAGATGCCCCAAGTGCTTGGACCCCTGCACCCACATGGGAGACCCGGAGGAAGCTCCTGGCTCCTGGCATCAGCCTGGCCCAGCCTGGTTGTTGTGGCCATTTCTGGGGACTAAAGCAGCAGATGGAAGATTCTCTCTCTCTCTCTATCTGCTTTCAAGAATATAAAATAATTTAACAAAAAGAAAAAAAAATCTTTAAAAATGGGAAGAAACACATTTTTCATTTTATTTTGTTTTAAAGATTTATTGATCTGGGCCGGCGCCGCGGCTCACTAGGCTAATCCTCCACCTTGCGGCGCCGGCACACCGGGTTCTAGTCCCGGTTGGGGCGCCGGATTCTGTCCCGGTTGCCCCTCTTCCAGGCCAGCTCTCTGCTGTGGCCAGGGAGTGCAGTGGAGGATGGCCCAAGTGCTTGGGCCCTGCACCCCATGGGAGACCAGGAAAAGCACCTGGCTCCTGGCTCCTGCCATCGGATCAGTGCGGTGCGCCGGCCACAGCGGCCATTGGAGGGTGAACCAACGGCAAAGGAAGACCTTTCTCTCTGTCTCTCTCTCTCACTGTCCACTCTGCCTGTCAAAAAAAAAAAAAAAAAAAAAAAAAAAAAGATTTATTGATCTGAAGAGCAGAGAGAGAGAGAGAGAGAGCCAGGCCAGGCCAAAGCCAGGAGCTAGGAACTCCATCCGGGTCTCCCACTCAGGTGCAGGGGCCCAGGGACTTGGGCCATTTTCTGCTACCTTCCCAGGTGCGTTAGCAGGGAGCTGGATCGGGGCTGAGCAGCCCAGACTCACCAGCGCCCTGACCTGGGAGGCCGGCATCACCTGACCTGGTGCTCAGCGTCGCTGGCCCGCCTCACCTCGTGTTCTGAATTGTAAATCTATATGGGGAGTTTCAGCAGGTGAGAAATGGAGCCCTCTCCATCCCGTCAGTGGTTCACAGACTCCACCCCCAGAGGCTGCAGTAGGAGCTGCACCTGTGAACTCGTGGGCGCCAGCACAGCTGACCTGACACAAGGTACCCAGGTACCCGGGGAGGGGGAGATGTAGGAGGAGGGGGAGGGGGAGGGGCGGGACGAAGAAGCCCCACTGCTGCAACCCCCTGCCCTCCAGGGTGGAAGCTGCTGTGCCGGTCCCTCCCCACCCAGACGGGCTCCTCAGGAAGCTGCGCCCCTCTGCCATCTCACACAGGTATGTGCCTTTGTGTGAGCGGAGCTTACAGAGCTGCCCCAAATGGCCTTAACGGCTGGGGCTGGGCCGGGCCCAAGCAATGAGGCATAAGCTCCATCCGGGTCTCCTACTGGGGTGCAGGGGCCCAAGCACTTGGGCCATCCTCTGCTGCTGACCCAGGTGCCTCAGCAGGGAGCAGCCAGGACTCAAGCTGGCGCTCTGATACAGATGCCGGCGCTGCAGAAGCTTTGATGCTCAGCACCACAACCCTGGCCCCAATAATAAAATGTGAGGAACCATTCATTTATTCGAGAAGGAGAGAGACAGCGCTCCTGTCCACAGGCTCACTCCCCAAATGCCTGCACAGGTGGGTTGAGCCTATGTGAAGCTAGGAGCCCAGGTCTGCCTCCCTCTCTCTCTCTCTCTCTCTCCTCTCCTCTCTCGCGTCGGGAGCAGGGACGGGGCCCCAGGGACTTGAGCCATCACTGGTGCCCCCCAGGGTGCACATTAGCGGGACTCCATGATCGGGGCAAAGCTGAGACCCCAACCCATGCACTCGATGTGGGTGTGTCCCTCGTGGCATCTGAAGCGCTCAGCCCAACACCCACACGCGGAGCCAGCACACCGCTGGGCAGCTGTAAGTAATCTTTTCTGAAAGAAAATGAGTTTTCCCTGTGAGATTAGAATACAAACAAAAGGTTTGTAAAGTTCCTGTCCATTTCAGCGTTGTGAGGTCTCTAACCTGAGGGATTCGTTGCTTTGGGTGGGCTTCCTGCCGTTAAATCAGTTCTAACAGCTGCAGAGTGGGCCCCAACACCCAGGGCTGCCCCCATTACCACGTCCCCCTGGGTTGCTCGTAGGCCAGCAGTCAGGGGGTCTCGCGGCTGTCCACCATCATTCTAGAAATGAGATAAATGCATTGCTGTCTGAAATGGGTTTTGTCCAGTGAAATACACTTAGACATTTTTTTTTTTCTATAAAGAGTAAGAAAAACACATGCTGCTGAATGTTAGGGGGAAAATAAAGCTAACAAAATGGAATAAATCTGTGTACCCTAAGGGGTTATTTTCTTTAGACTTGAAATCATTGTCAGTAAAAAAAAATTCTGCACAGCAGTTTGTGTTAAAAGCATTTTGAAGGGCTCGGTGCTGTGGCGCAACAGGTTAATGCCCTGGCCTGAGACACCGGCATCCCATATGGGCGCCGGTTCTAGTCCCAGTTGCTCCTCTTCAGATCCAGCTCTCTGCTATGGCCTGGGAAAGCAGTGGAAGATGGCCCAAGTCCTTGGGCACCTCCACCCATGTGGGAAACCTGGAGGAGGCTCCTGGCTTCAGACCAGTGCAGTTGTGGCCAATTGGGTAGTGAACCATTAGATGGAAGACCTCTCTCTCTGTCTCTGCCTCTGCCTCTCTCTGATGTGTAACTCTGACTTTCAAATAAATAAATTAAAAAAATTTTTTGAACTAAGCTTGGTTTGAGAAATGAATTGATGATCATTAGAGAATTATGTTAAAGATGTTAGCTTGAGGCCTGCGCGGCACCTCACTAGGCTAAGCCTCTGCCTGCAGCTCCGGCACCCCGGGTTCTAGTCCCAGTCGGGGCGCCGGATTCTGTCCCGGTTGCTCCTCTTCCAGGCCAGCTCTCTGCTGTGGCCAGGGAGTGCAGTGGAGGATGGCCCAAGTGCTTGGGCCCTGCACCCCATGGGAGACCAGGAGAAGCACCTGGCTCCTGCCGTTGGATCAGCGTGGTGTGTCAGCCGTAGCAGCCACTGAGGGGTGAACCAATGGAAAAGGAAGACCTTTCTCTCTGTCTCTCTCTCTCTCACTGTCCACTCTGCCTGTCAAAAACAAAACAAAACACAAAAAACAAAAACAAAAAACAAAAAGTTAGCTTGAGTGAAAGCAATTCCATTAGGTGATAGAAGTTTCTTTTTTTTTTTTTTTAATTCACTAAACTGAATTTGGGAAGAAAGAAGAGTCCCCCCCCCCCATATTTATTTATTTATTTGAAAGGAAGAATTATGGAGGGGAAGGAGAGAGAGAGAGAGATTGAGAGCTCTTTCATCCGCTGGTTCACTCCCCAAATGGCCATGATAGCCAGGGCTGGGCCAGGCTGAAGCCAGGAGCTTCTCCCTGGTCTCCCACATGGGCGCAGGGGCCCAAGCAGTTGGGCCATCTTCTACTGCTTTCCCAGGCCATTAGCAGGGAGCTGGATTGGACGTGGGAGAGCCAGGACTTGAACCAGCACCCAAAGGGATGCCGATGTTGCAGACGGCAGCTTTCCCCGCTATACCACCCCTCTGGACCCGGAAGAGGTGCTCTTAACTGACTTTGCAGAACTGATCAAGTTTTCTCTAACTTTCAGCACATGATAGCTGAATGCGTTTTAAAGAAAGGGGAATTGCAGTATTACGCAAGTCCCTGACACAATTCTCTCCTTTTTGTCCAGACTGTTGTGTTCTTCAAAGTAAAGAAAATAGAGCATTTTACCTCTGTGTGATACAGTTCTCTCTTTCATATAAACAAATATATATAATGTATATTTATAGTGCATTTGTGGTTATGATATTACTTTGCTGCATGCAGGATTCTTCATAAAGTTTTTTATTCTCAACTGAATGCCTCCGATAGCTGAGGCTGGGTCTGGCCAAAGATAGGAGCCAGGACCTCAGTCAGGGTCCCCCAGGTGGGTGGCAGGGACCCAAGGACCTGAGCCCTCACTGCTGCCCTCAGGGTGTGCATCAGCAGGAACTGGGAATCGGGAGCAGAACCAGAACTTCAACCCAGGCCCCCTACTGTGGGACCCGGGCATCCCCATTCATCTCTGCGCCTGGCCTGATACAGTACTGTATTTGAGTAGTCTATGCCTCAGTGGTTTTTTTTGTTTGTTTGGTTTTGTTTTTAAGATTGTTTTGTTTATTTGAAAGAGAGAGGACGAGCCAGAGAGAATTTCCACCTGCTGGTTCACTCCCTAGATGGCCACAACAGCTGGGGATGGGCCAGGCTGAAGCCAGGGGCTCCATCTGGGTCTCCCACGTGGGTGCAGGGCTCCAAGCACTTGGTCCACCCTCTGCTGCTTTCCCAGGTTGGTAGCAGGGAGCTGGATCGGAAGTGGAGCAGCCGGGACACAAACCAGCATCTGTATGGGGACGCTTGCATTGCAGGCAGTGGCTTAACCTGCTGTGTCACAATGTTGACTCCTAGTGATTATTTTTAAAAATTCCCTTCAAATAATGGTCAAATTTATTGTCAAGGCAGAAGATTTTCAACCTAAAAACAAGTCATTCCCAAATATATAAACAAACGAAGTCTGCTCTCAGAACTTTGCTTTTAATTTGTTCTTGGCGTCATTGCCTGTTATGTATTTCCTGGGCTAATTGGAGCGTGGAGCCCTTGTGACTCTCAATTGATAAAATAAAACCCTTTACTGTAAATTTGTCTTCCTGTTCTCCATGTGTTTGCTGATGATGGCAGGTGCCGGAGTCATTCGGATCTAGATTTAAAAGACTGTATTTTGCAGGTAAGGAATTCAATGATCCTTCCCCGTTGTATTAAAATATTTAAGCATTTTAAGCATTTGGGTTTCCTAGATTAAAGATCTGAGGGAAATGAGTCTACGTTTTTTTATTTGCCTTTGAGAGAGAGTCTAGCAGGCTGATAATACACAGGCTGTGAAAGTGGACTTTCAGGCCAAATGGGATAAATGTATGTGGAGGCGTGGATTTCAGTACCTTTAACAAGTTTTTAATTTATTTGTTTTCATTGTATTTGAAAGACAAAGACAGGCAGGGAGAGCTCTTTTAACTGCTGGAGCACCCCCCCAAGTATCTGCAACAGCTGGGCGCCCAGACGTCTGTCTGGGTCTCCCACCTGGGTACCGGGCACTTAGGTACTCGAGCCATCATCTGCTGCCTGCAGGTGCAGTAGCACCAAGCTGGTCTGAAGCAGGGTAGCAGGATAGCCAGGAACTGGACCACACACTCTGATGTGGGATGCCAGTGTCCCAAGCAGCAACTTAGCCACCTTGCTAAGCATCTGCCCCTACGCTTGTCTTTTCAAGTGGAAGTACTTCCGTCGTGAGCATGCCGCCACTCTGGAAAACAAAATGGGACTGTCGGAGGTTGTGGGTCACAGCTCCCCCTGCACCATGAAAACATCACTGCTGGAGCCTTTACTCATGGTTCAAAAGCCCAGGAAACTCTTCCACACGCCTGACCTGCTGTACTCGTCAAGCACCCAAAAGGAAAGACAAAATAACCTGGAAAAATAGTCCATGTTTGCAAACTGCTTGTAGATTTCTACTGGAAACCTTTTACCATTTCTAAATGTAAGTAGAAGAGACAATCTGTGTTACACTCTTGGCTTTGCCCAAGTGGAAATGAGGGCTATATCTGCATTCTATTTTCGCATCCTGATAACTTACCCATTGGAAGCAAGTCTGACATGGTGATGAATTACTATCTTCTATGAATACTCTCAGAATAGAATGAGCATATTAACAAATCTGCCCATCATCCACCTGCAATCCATTAACTCTCCTGTTCTTCAGCTATTCATAGATCATGCCTGGATCAATGCTTTCCCTCTTAATCTTTGAATTACCTGCCGGCCAATGACTTTATTAGGTGGGGTCAGTAGATCAAATGTGGGTAGTGAGCCTAGCAAAATAATATGCGCCTGCTTACTTCAATTCCGGATGAAGATTCTTCTGAAAACATCTTTCTTATGTATTTTAAATAGTCTCCTGACGGGTGCTGTGGTGCAGCGAGTTCAGCCGCCACTGGTGACACCAGCATCCCATATCGGAGTTCTGGCTACTCCACTTCAGAACCAGCTTCCAGGGTTGGTGCTGTGGCGTAGCGGGTAAAGCCACCACCTGCAGTGCCAGCATCCCATATGGGTGCCGGTTCCAGTCCTGGCTGCTCCACTTCTGATCCAGCTCTCTGCTGTGGCCTGGGAAGGCAGTAGAAGATGGTCCCAAGTGCTTGGGCCCCTGCACCCATGTGGGAGACCAGGAGGAAGCTTCTGGCTTTGGATCAGCACAGCTCCAGCTGTTGCAGCCAATTGAGGAGTGAACCAATGGATGGAAGACCTCTCTCTCTGCCTCTCTTTCTCTCTGTGTTAACTCTGACTTTCACATAAATAAATAAATCTTAAAAAAAAAAAAAAAAAAGGAACCAGCTTCCTGCTAATGTGCCTGGGAAGACGGTACTTGATGTGGGAAGACCAGGATGGAGTTCCTGGGCCCTCAATTTGGCCCGGCCCAGACCTGGTTTCTGCAGCCGTTTAGGGAGTGAACCACAGGTAGAAGATTCTCTCTGTCTCTCCCTCCTCCCTCTCTCTGTCCCTCTGATTTTTAAATAAATAAATAAATAAATATCATCTCTCATTGATACAATGATCAATTAATAAGCAAGTATGTCAACAGCAATATAGCTACTACTGCTTGATTGATTTTTTTAATATTTTTTTCTTTTAGATTTTTTTTTCAAATTTGTTTATTTGGGAGAGTTACACAGAGAGAGGAGAGGCAGAGAGAGAGAGAGAGAGAGAGAGAGAGAGAGAGGTCTTCCATCTGCTGGTTCACTCCCCAATCAGTTGCAATGGCCAGAGCTGTGCCAATCCAAAGTCGGGAGCCAGGAACTGCTTCTGGGTCTCCCACACTGGTGCAGGGGCCCAAGGGGTTGGGCCATCTTCCACTGCTTTCCCGGGCCATAGCAGAGAGCTGAAACGAAAGTGGAGCAGCCAGGTCTTGAACCAGCACCCATATGGGATGCCGGCGTTGCAGGCCAGGGTGTTAACCTGCTGCGCCACAGCACCAGCCCCTGCTTGATTGATTTTAATAGATCTGATGTGGGATAAGAGGCAGATACTAGACAGATGGTATGAGATGGAACCTTTAATCCCTACATTGCGAGACTGTCTCTTTAACTGTCAATTGGATATGCCCACCTTCCCAGGATGCACCTGTCACATCCGGGACCAGGGCTAAGATCCCACCTCATTTGTGTATCCAATTGGAGCCCTACCCCCTTTCAAAAAGACTTTGGAGGGTGAAAGAGCTGTCTTTCCACCACCAACGTTCTTGGACGTGCAGCCCTTTTGTGTGCTCTTCGGCAGGGGGGCTTGGGTGGACCTTCCCGGTTTTAGGTGCCGTGTTTGGTTTTTCTTTTCTCTCTGATGTATGGGTCATTCCTTGGCCCATCACATTGGGCATTTCTCCGTGTGGGGTGGCACTCGCACCTGCATGTGTTTCTTCCCTCCCTGCCAAACACATGCTGTTCCTGTTTGCACACAATACCAGTCTCCACTTAGTAGTTCCATCTCTGTGGGAGGCAAGACCCTGAAATAAAAATTCATGTATTCTTGGCCCTCATCAGATGTTAGCCTGCTATGATCCTCAGCCAATAGATATACCCCCATAAAGTATACTAATTTTTCGAATATAGATATCATTGTAGAGCTTTTGCCTTATTGATTGGTAATTAACCAAAGAGGGAAAAGTAAGAGTCTTTTGCAAAAAGCCTATGGTGGTGGAGTGGGCACAGACCTGTTCTTCTCTTGAATGGAGCAAGGCACAGCTTGGAAATGGGTGAGTTTGCCTGTGTCAGTTACCAATCAGTTGCCATCAGATGCATGCATGGAGACCAACTGGACACATCTTAGCACTGTAGTTTCTGTATCTGAAAACTTAGGGAAAGTGTTGTTCATTCACTTATCAACAAATACACAGTGAGGTATTAGATGAGGTTGGAGACACGCACAGTGGTCAGGCCCTGCCTGGCCTTGTAGGCCATGGCGAGAATTTGGACTTTACTGAAAACGAGTCTTCTAGCAGTTGATGTGGGCGTTTAAGCAGGAGAGTAAACATACAAAGCATTGGGTTTGCTGTCTAAAAACATTGCCACCACGCAGGAGTAAGCTGCCGTAGGCAAGGGTGAAAGGGAGGGCTGGGTGTTTGGTGTGCTGGGGAAGCTGCCCACCGGGACCCTCGCATCCCATCCAAGAGGGCCTGGGTTTGATGCCTTCTCTGGCTCCTAACTCCACTCCTTGTTGGCGCGCACCCTGGTGGCAGCAGCTAACGATGGCTCACGTGCTGGAGTCCCTGCCTCCCACGCTGGAGATCAGGATGGAGTTGGTGGCTGCTGGCTGCAACCTGGCCCATCCCCGGAGGTTGTGGGCATTTAGGGGGTGGATTCACATACAGAAGCCCTGTCTCCCTGCCTCTCAAATAAGTAAAACAAATGGACGTCTATATTTTCTAAAAAGTATGGCGGAGTGAGTTAGGGTACAGGCAAGGCAATGGAGCAAAGTAGGCAGACTCGGTTATTCAAGTCCAGAAACCAGTAGCTGAGCGAACAGAGAATTTGAACTTCACCTCGTACCTGCTTTATTTTTTTTCTTAGCTGAACAATGCTTTTTAAGTGATTGTTGTGTTAGAGAACACACACTATACACCCTCTTATTGACCTGAGGATTTGGGAAAAATCTGCAAGTCAATGCCATTTCATCCATTCTATAGTTAAGAAACAGAAGAGAAGGATGCTATTGGGTGTGGGAGATGCACGGTCGATCATACAGCACCACTCCATATTAAACAACAGTGTCCTGAAATGAGTTATTGAAATGCCAAGTAATTTTTCAGTGAATGTGTTCCCAGCGATGACGGGAGGAATCTCAAAGGTGAGACAAAGAGAAGCAGAAAACAAGTAGTGAAGTTAGAAGAAGAGAACACACTTGACAGACCAGCTGGGCGTCTCCGCAGAGAACAGAGCGGCTGGTCTGTGTTCAGACTGGAGCTCTCGTGGGTGTGTCTCCCCCATTTCTCCTTCCCCGCCCCGTCTTCTGGACATTGCTGGGCGGAGGGCTTTCTGGGTTTGGAATTCATAGAATTCCTCCTCCCAGGACTTCATCACCTAACAGCCTGCGGGGCACAGGGTGGGGAAGGGTCCCCTAAGCTGCCCCCAGGGAGAGGGCGGGGACCCACTGATCAAGGCTATGGAACCAGGAGACTTTGGATGTGCAAATGCGAGTCTGCTTCCGAGGCTACATTTCTTCCCTCCTCCTACTGCTCACAAAATCTGATGCCCTCCTTTTTGAAAAAATAGGACTTGATGCTACTTTCTTGCAAATTTTATCACTTTTTAATAAAGATTTATTTATTTGAAAGTCAGACTTAGAGAGAGTGAGAGTGAGTGAGAGAGAGGGGTCTTCCATCTGCTGGTTCACTCCCCAAATGGCTACAACAGCCAGGGCTGGGCCAGGCCGAAGCCAGGAGCCAGGAGCTTCATTCGGGTCTCCCACATGGGTGCAGGGACCCAAACACTAGGGCCATCTTCTGTTGCTTTTCCCAGGCTATTTGGCGGGCAGTGGGGTTAGAAGTGGAGCAGCCGGGATGTGAGCCAACCACCGGCACCCGTATGGTATGCTGGCATCACAAGGCAGTGATTTTACCCCTGAATTCCCAGTTTTGTTCTACAGCCCCTCTCACACACAGGCTAATGTCTACCTTGCCACCTGGCGGATTAGTGGGAGGAAAACTTTCCTGAGGTTGAATGACCCGAGATTATTGTTGAAAAGAACACAGTTCCGTCTTTTTAGCTGAGTTTTCTACTGAGTAGAGATTCAAGGTTACATAGGGTGTGAGATCTCCAGGGACAAATGAGGTCAGGGTTGCCTTGGCCATGGCCCTGGATTCCAGAGACGCCACCTAATGGTTCCTGAGTCTGGCATAATAAGAGTTCTGAAAAGCCAGGTTGGCTAAGGAGGTTTTGGATGATTTAGTGCAGAGGGTCTGGCCAGGGAGAGGTGCTATCTCTTGTTTTCATGCTGTCTGTAGCGAGTGCTGCGCCTAGTGCCAGGACAAAGAAATACTGCAGGTCTTCTACTACAGACAGATTTTCTACTATTTGAGAACACACAAGTCTATGAAGCAGAAAGAAAAATAGCTGAACATCGGGTATGACAATATGGCAGAAAGTACATAGGCTTTGAAGTCAGACCTAACTTCCAATGCTGCTTCTCCTCCAAACAGAGTTGGTGACCTCGGACATAGGGAGACAGAAAAAGGAAAAAGAGGAGGCATTGGTACCCTTTCCTCCCCCGTTGGCCAGAGCTACACAGAACAATCTAGATGATGGCAGGCACTTGGTGTGTGTTTGAGGTACGCAGAGAGTAACCTTGAGTCACAGTGTAAGTAAAGAAGAAAATCGTTAGCACCACCCGATGGTCTGATCTTCCCCTGGGTAGAGAACTGGGAGGGTTGGCTTTTGTGGGAATGAATAATCAGAGAAGAAAAAGAGTCAAATGTGCAGATTCGAGAGCCCAGGCAAGCAGCGAAGGAATTGGAAAGGGAAAGATGCGCATGGACTTTCAGTCAACTGGAAACCATTGGTCTGAGGAAGTGGATAAACGCGTGGGAGGAGGGTGAGACAGGAAACTGGAACTACCCACTCCCCTCTCTTAGGGACTGAACGCCTCTCCCCTGGGGCCGACCCAACCCCTGCTTCCTTCTGTTTTCCTTTTCCGGCTCAGTTTCAGCTGGGCTTTGACATTCAGCAGGTGTGGCTCAAGAGCGCTCTCTTTCAGTAGCAGCTTCTACTGCCAGCTCTTGTCTGCACGTCTTAAAATCAAGCCAGCAACACTGTAGCAAATGCACCTACCTTCCTTCCCCTTCTTGGACATTGTAACTAACAAGCGCTAACTGCCAGTTCCGGGGCTTACCTGTGACTAGTCTCCTGACTGCTGATGTTTGCATAAGAAGTTCAGGAGCCAACTGAGAGGAAACCGCTAGAAGGGCAGAGCTCACACTCCAGCTAAGGAAGAAAGCTGCAGCCCCAGCCACAGACAGCTGACGTAGGCTGGGCAGCTAGCTAGGCAGGTCCCCAATGTGCCACGCTACCCTCCTACTTGTCAATCAGATTGCCCCCTTTGCTGGAATGCATCTGCTTGATCTGGGGCCATGAACATTTGGATATGGAGCTCAGTGTGAATTTACAGAGGTGTCATAAAACTCCCAGGTGGTTCATGCATGGAGAGTCAACACCCTGGACTCACAGAGGAGACCAGTGGCTGGGAGGAGCGCCCTCTCTCTCTCTTGCTGTCTCTCTGTCTCTGTCTCTGTCTCTCCCTCTGCAGACTGCTAGATACCCTCTCTGCCTCCCTTCCTCCACCCCTTCTGTTGGGTAAATCTTCAGCCCACTGCCCACTCATGATTGGTATCTCTCTGTGTGGAGCAATCCATGCTCCTGTGTGTGTGTGTGTGTGTGTGTATTCACTTTCTCAGCTTTTGACTAAAATTTACCTTATATATGTCAGCACTTCGAAGTCTTGTCTTTGTGCATGGACAAGGACCTGGAGTAAGAAAATTAAGTAGCCCCGGGCTCACACCTCAGCTAAGCGCCATAGCAAAGATACCTCCACCTGACTGGGTGACCCAGATAATCATCAGAATAC
This sequence comes from Oryctolagus cuniculus, assembly GCF_964237555.1. Taxonomy (NCBI): domain Eukaryota; kingdom Metazoa; phylum Chordata; class Mammalia; order Lagomorpha; family Leporidae; genus Oryctolagus; species Oryctolagus cuniculus. Next base: position 105,894,002 of record NC_091444.1, on the reverse strand, counting down.
ATCCTTGGGGGTTGCAGTGTAGCTGCTTAAACTGCCCCCAGTGACGCTGGCATCCCCCTTGGGTGCAGGTCTGTGTCCTGGCTGTTCCACTTCCTCTCCAGTTCCCTGCTGATGTCCCTGGGAAAGTGGAAGGTGGCCCAAGTGGTTGGCCCCCTGCCACTCCCATGGGAGACCTGGAAGAAGGTCCTGGCACCTGGCTTCGGCCTCACCTAGCCCTGGCCATTGCAGCCATCCGGGGAGAGAACCCGTGGATGGAAGATTTCACTCTGTCTCTCTCTCGCTTTTTCTCTGAAGCTGACTTTCAACTAAATAAAGACATCTTTGAAAAAAAGAACACACCCTGAAAATTCGCCTAATAATCAGTAGACTGTAGGCATTGTTTCCAACGACCCTTTCTCCTTTAAAAGTCACCCACTAGGTTGACCACTGGGGGAAGAGCGTATTTGGGATGACAGGGTCCTCCTTCCACCGAGAGACCCACTGTCTCCCCGCATCAGCTGCGGTCCCTTGACTGCCTCGCACCCAGCAGCCTCAATGCCCCGCCCCCCAACTAGAACAGTCTCATTAGGAACAATCGTGTGTGCACGGAGCGCGGATCTCTGTAGAGAAGCTTGTGATGGGCTTTGTAAACCGCAAAGAACCGCAGACGTCCTTGGTCTCAAGGAGACAGGAATCTCAGAATCTAAGAGTGAGACTCTGGATACAGGGGATGGGGTTGCCCAGGTGGTAAAATCTACTCTCCTCCCGCCCTCCCCCCACTCCAGGGCTCTCAGGAATGGAGGGCAATGCTAGGGGACAGGTGGGTGGATGTACGGGAAGCTGCACCAAGGAGGTTTCCTGTGCAGCATCACTGAGTGATCAAAGGGGAAAAACTGGGGTCCCACAGGCTGGATCAGAAGCAAGTGCACCCACCACCCACCAGTGAGGGATCACGCCCCAGACCCCGAATGGGCCAGGCGGCGGCTGGGGTGGGTGTGTCACTGCGTGAGGGCATTGTGTCACCGTGATAAGACACAGGCCACCGAGGCCCCTTCTGCTGGGGGTGAGGGGCGAGTAATTCCTATTCCAGGTCCTTGTCATGCACAGTGACAGAATTTCTAGGTGCTGACCTATTTAGAGTCCGTTTTATTCAAAGGGAGAAAGCGGACACACACACAAGTGAGTGTGGGTTGCCCCACACATAGAGATGCCCATCATGAGTGGGCAGTGGGCCAGGAGATTTGCCCAACGGATAGAAGAAATGGGGGAGGGGAGACAGAGAGGGTGGCCAGCAGCTCCTCTAGCCATGGGCTGCTGCGGGAGAGAGCTCTCTGCCCAGCGGCTGGTCTCTTTTCTGATCTCAGCCCCCTGGGAATTTTGTGGAACCTTCATAAACTCTACACGGAGCTCGGTCTCCATGTCTTCATGCTGTCTTCCCTGCCCAGGGCCCTGGTGAAACAGATGCAGCCCAGGAAATGGGGGTTTTGATTGACAAGTGGGAGGACAGAGTTGTGCATGGGTGAAGGGGGCTTGCCGCCTGCCCAGCCCACATCAAGGTGAATGATATTGCATGTGGCTGCACACACCCAGTGTCCCCAACGTGTCCAGAGGGGAACACAGGTGGCCGGTGGCAGCGCTGACTGTTGGACCTGGTTGAATGAGCAGCTCTGAACATGCAGAACAGGGTAAAGAGAGGCCTGAGACACTTCTTGGGGGCTCCTGATTTGTGTTAAGTAAGTGTAGGGCAGTCCTGTGGCACAGCGGGCAAAGCTGCTGCCTGGGATGCCCGCAGCCTGTGTGGGAACCCCTGGGAGTGAGCCCTGCCTCTGTGTCCAGCCCAGCTTCCCGCCAGCATGCCTGGAAGGCTCAGGTGATAGTCAAGTACCTGGGTCAGACCCCCGGCTGAGACGGAGTTAGAGAGGGAGTGGGTCTTTCATCTGCTGGTTCACTCCCCAAATGGCTGCAACGGCCAGAGCTGAGCTGATCTGAAGCCAGGAGCCAGGAGCTTCTTCCAGGTCTCCCATGCGGGTGCAGGGGCCCAAGGACTTAGTTCATCTTACATTGCTCTTCCAAGGCCGTTAGCAGGGAATTGGATTGGAACTGGAGCAGCCAGAATTCAAACCAGAGACCACACGGGTGCTGGTGTCGCAGGCAGTGGCTTCACCCACTGCTCCATAACGCCGACCTGGACGCGTTTAGATACAGAACAATTCTCAACAGCACAGCCAGGGGAGGCGCTGGGGCGGGCAGCCCTGGCCGCAGGCAATCCAAGGACGCATTGCTGCAGAGAGTTTAAAATCCTGAACCCTGCAACTGGAAACCTGTGGGCTTCTTTTAAAAATCACAACGTGCTCGTGATTTTAAGTAATAGCCACACTAAAATAGGTCTGCTTTGACATAACAATTTTTTAAAAAAAATTATTTGAATGGCTGAGCCCAACACTCATTCCCTTCTACTGATTTTTTTAAGATTTTTTTACTTGAAACTCAGAGTTACACAGAGAGGAGAGGCAGAGAGAGAGAGAGGTCTTCCATCCAATGGTTCATCTCCCAATTGGCTTCAACAGCTGGAGCTGCACTGATCTGAAGCCAGGAGCCAGAGCCTCCTCCAGGTCTCCCATGTGGATGCAGGGACCCAAGGACTTGGGCCATCTTCCACTGCTTTCCCAAGCCATTAGCAGAGAGCTGGATGGGAAGTGGAGCAGCAGGGTCTCGAACCGACGCCCATATGGAATGCCGGCACTTCAGGCCAGGGCATAACCCGCTGTGCCACAGCACTGGCCCCACCTCCTACTGATTTTAAAATCAGAATTCTTTGTGTTGAGCAGTGCGGTTCAGGAAATGGTCTAAGATACGGTTTAGTTTAGACAGCAAAGTGTTTTGAGCACAGCGCTCAGTGAAAGTTGCAGATGAGGAAGCCTATTTTTGGGGATTGGGAGTTATTTGTGAATTCCTGAGATTCCGGGAAAACCAGAATTATCTCCTGTTGGCCTCCTAGTGCCTTCCTTCCGCCACTCCTTTTTCTCTTCCTTCGCCTCTGCTTTTTTTTTTTTTTTTTTGTCCACCTCTTCCTGCTTTTCCTTCATGCCAAATATACTTGAAATACACCGAAATAATTTTATACTTAAATTCCCTCGAGTCGCATTCTCCAGATGAACTGGTGCGTGATGTAATGCCTCAGTCTTTGGCCAGTCCTGCTATTTTGGTTTCCTTCTTCCTGGCGCTTGCATTAAAAGAGAGGAAAACTATCCAAGGAATACAGTGTCAGATTCAGATAAATACACATTACAGGGTTGGGCGGTGCCGCATGCATGTTTTCGCGAATCATCTGTCCTTAAAAGGTAGTTGCTGTAGGACCTGGATGCTCCTTTGCTCTCTTCAGGCTGGGCAGGAAGTCTCGGGAGACCACAGGTCCACAATGGGTCAGAGGATTTTTCTACTGGCCCCTGTGTTTTCAATGCATAACCAGGAAACGGCTCTGCGGGAGGTGAGGGGCAGGTGTTTGGCACAGAGGTTAGGATGTCACATAGACACCTGCGTCCCATATTGGAGTGCCTAGGTTGGGGTCCCTGCTTTGCTGCTTATTGAGAGAGAGAGAGAGAGAGAGAGAGAGAGAGAGAGAGAATCTTCCATCCTGCTGCTTCAATCCTCAGGAGGCCCCAATGCCAGGAGCCAGGAGCTTCATCTACACCCCTCACATGGGTGGCAGGGGTCCAAGCACTTGGGCCATTTTCTGCTGCCTTTCCCAGGCCATCAGCAGGGAGCCGAGTCAGAAGTCAGAGCAGCCAGGGGGACTCGAACCCGCGCCATATATGACGCTGCCATTGCAGAGGGCGGCTTTATCTGCTCTGTCACCACGTGAGATGCGCGTTAGATGCAGTTCCATTGTTCAGGATGTCGAGTAAACACACACCCAGGACAGGAGAGCAGCACTGTACGGGACTGAGGCACGCCCTGCTGCTAGCTGATTTTCAGTTCAGTGGCCCTGTGCTGATTTCAGGAGCTTTGCACTTAAGTATATTGAAATTCCCCTAATGGAAAGAGAAAGGAATTCACTTTGACAAAAGGCCTTTGGTTTGTCAAACACAATGAGAGCCAGTTATGTTGGCTGTTTGGGGATATGAAAGAAATACTTTAAATGGTTAAGTTTTTATTATTTTAAAATGAGTTCTTTATTTGAAAGGCAGAGGTGGGGGGAGAGCCATATGATTGATTGAATGACTGATTGATTTCATCCACTGGTTCACAACCCAGGATTGAGGTGTTTTTTTGTTTGTTTTTTTTGTTTTTTTGTTTTTTGTTTTTTTTTTTTTTTTTGACAGGCAGAGTTAGTGAGAGAGAGACAGAGAGAAAGGTCCTCTTTCTGTTGGTTCACCCCCCAATGGCTGCCACGGCTGGTGCATTGCAGCTGGCACGCTGTGCTGATCCAAAGCCAGGAGCCAGGTGCTTCCTCCTGGTCTCCCATGCGGGTGCAGGGCCCAAGCACTTGGACCATCCTCCACTGCACTCCCGGGCCACAGCAGAGAGCTGGCCTGAAAGAGGAGCAACCGGGACAGAATCCTGCACCCCAACCGGGACTAGAACCAGGAGTGTCGGTGCCGCAGACGGAGGTTTAGCCTAGTGAGCCTCGCACTGGCCAGGATTGAGTTTTTAAATGTGAACAACTTTTACTCTCTTGAATTGAGGTTTTCTAGATTTTAGATTTTTTTTTTAAAAGATTTATTCATTTATTTGAAAGGCAGAGAGGCAGAGGTGGAGAGAGAGAGGTCTTCCATTGGCTGGGTCATTCCCCAAATGGTTGCAACAGCTGGAGCTGGGCTGATCCAAAGCCAAGAGCTTCCTTCTGACTCCCACATGGGTACAGGGGCCCAAGAACTCGGGCCATCCTCTACTGCTTTCCCAGACCACAGCAGAGAGCTGGATTGGAAATGGAGCACTGGGTCTCGAACCGGCACCCATATGGGATGCCAGCACTGCAGACTGTGACTATACCCACTATGCCCCTGGATTTTGGATTTTAAAAAAATGTGTATGTTTTTATTTGAAAGGCACAGTGACGGAGAAAGGGAGAGACACAGAAGGACAGAGATCTTCCATTCACGGATTCACTCCCCAAATGGCATAACTGGATCAGGCTGGAGCAGGCTGGAGCAGGAGACTGGAGCTCCATCCAGGTCTCCCGTGTGAGTGCAAGGCCCCAAGAGCTCGGGCCATCTTCTGCTGCTTTCCCAGGTGCATTAGCAGGGAGCTGGATCAGAAGTGAGACAGTTGGGACAGGAACCAGTGCTCTTATGGGATGCGTGCATTGGAGGTGGTGGCTTTACCCACTGTTCCACTGAGCTGGCCCCTAGATTTTAGGTTTTAAAAATGACTACACCACTACTCATATTAGGGAAGCCTTGCTTTAGAGACTGTTAAAGATGCCAACATCATTTATAACCACAACTTGACCGCAAACCCTTGCAGGAAAGACTGAGGTGTTAGGTGGCGGTGGGCGTTTGGGAATTTTATAAAACGCAGGAAGATGGGGTGCTGAACGTGTCAGTTTCCTGCAAGTCTGCAAGCAGCATTGTAGTCCGTTTTCCTGAGCTGATAGACACCTCTGGAATGTTGGTAGCCAGGTATGAAGTTGGTGTCAAGTTTGCGAAAAGCACTTGGCCGTCCCCAGGGTCTGATGGACAGTCCTTTCTGTGATGAAATACACAGGCGTAGTGACAATGGAAAGCACCCAGCCCTTAGCCTGTGGCTGCCCAGGGCAGCAGTGACCACCATCTGCTCCGTGTTGGAGTGGAGGAAAATGAGGAATGGAACTCAGCTCCCCTGACCCGAGAGCCTGCGCTCGAGTGGCCGTTTGGCACAGTGGTTAAGAAGCGGCCGTTTGGCACAGTGGTTAAGAGGCGGCCGTTTGGCACAGTGGTTAAGAGGCGGCCGTTTGGCACAGTGATTAAGAGGCAGCCATTTGGCACAGTGGTTAAGAGGTGGCCGTTTGGCACAGTGGTTAAGACGCTGCTCGGCACACTCAGTGGATTCCAGTCTCAGCTCTGCTTCTGATTCCAGCTTCCTGCCAAGTGCGCCTTGAGAGACAGTAGGCGATGGCCCGTCCATGTGGGTCCTTGCCATTCTTGTGGGAGACCTGGATGGAGTTCCTGGCTCTTGGCTTCACTGTGGCCATTTGGGGGAGTGAATCATTGAATGGAAGACCTGATTCCCTCTCTGTCTTTTCCTCTCTCTTTCTCTGCCTTTCAGGTAAACAAATTAAATCTAAAAAGACCTGAATACACCACTATATTGCATTTAATTCTCATAATTACCTTCTAGTTGCCAGCCTTTACTCCCATAGTGAGAAAACTTTTTTTTTTTTTTAATTTATTTGACAGGTAGTGTATGGACAGTGTGAGAGAGAGACAGAGAGAAAGGTCTTCCTTACATTAGTTCACTCCTCAAATGGCCACCATGGCCAGCGCTGCGCCGATCTGAAGCCAGGAGCCAGGTGCTTCCTCCTGATCTCCAATGCAGGTGCAAGGCCCAAGCACTTGGGCCATCCTCCACTGCACTCCCGGGCCACAGCAGAGAGCTGGCCTGGAAGAGGAGCAACTGGGACAGAATCTGGCGCCCCGACCGGGACTAGGACCCGGGGTGCTGGCACCGCAGGCAGAGGATTAGCCTAGTGAGCCGCAGCCCTGGCCCCATAAGAAAACTGTTTTGAGAGATGTTGTCATTGTCACCAAATTATAGAGCAAATCATGACAGGGTTGGGAGTGAGATGTAGGCTGGTTCCCAGTGCCGGCCCCTCCCCCCACACTGCCCCGTCACTGCACCCTGATGGGGAGTGACCCTCATCCCCGTAGCTATGCAACTCGTGATAGACAGGGCCTTTCGAAACCCTGCCTCTGTGTTACAGCCGGACCTCCCACAGTCCAGGGAAAGCCCTGTTGGAAAATCAGACTGTCACAGCCTGGCAGGAAATGACTGTGTTGGGATCTGGTTACTGTGTGATTAGGACATTCTCTCTTCCGGTCCCACGGACTCACTTCTTGGTGCCACAGATACTGTTGATCCTGTGACTCATTTCCTGTATTTATTCATTTATTTTTTTTTTAAAAAATCCCACTATTCTATGGAATTTGCAAAACACCTGACTGTAATCATATGTCCTTTTTTAAAAAAAGATTTTATTTATTTGAAAGTCAGAATTATAGGCAGTGGGGGGAGAGATAAAGGCAGAGAGAGAGAATCTTCCATCCTCTGGTTCACTCCCAGGTGGCCACAACAGCCAGGGCTGGGCCAGGCTGAAGCCAGGAGCCAGGAGCCAGGAGCTGCTTCCGGGTCTCCTACGTGAATGTAGGGACCTAAGTGCTGGACCGTCTTTGGCAGCTTTCCCAGGAGCCTTCACAGGGAGCTGGGTTGGACGTGGAGCTGCCAGGGCTCAAACTCGCACCCAGAGGGGATGCCCAGCACTGCAGATGGGAGCTTAACCCCCTGTGCCATGGTGCTGGCCCCTATGCACTTACTTTTGTGTTTAAACTTGCTGTGTTTTAAGAAGATGCTAAGATGATTCAGGCAGATCCTGGCCTCAAGACCCTTGCAATCTAATGGCATAGATAAAATAGGTTAACAAATCTCCCTCATACAGAACGGCATAGGGCAAGGCTGGGTATGGGTAAGTTTCCAAGTTCAGAAGATAAGACAGATAGCTACCATTTGTGAATGAACTCCCTACTAGGTAACATTTTTTTTAAAGATTTATTTATTTATTTGAAAGTCAGAGTTATACAGATAGGGGAGAGGGAGGGAGAGAGAGAGAGAGAGAGGGAGAGAGGGAGGGAGGAGTCTTCCATTCATTGGTTCACTCCCCAATTGGCTGCAATGGCTGGAGCTGTGCCAATCCGAAGCCAGGAGCCAGGTGCTTCCTCCTGGTCTCCCATGTGGGTGCAGGGGCCCAAGGACTTGGGCTATCTTCTGCTGCTTTCCCAGGCCACAGCAGAGAGCTAGATCAGATGAGGAGCAGTTGGGACTCGAACTGGCACCCATATGGGATGCCAGCACTGCAGGTGGCAGCTTTACCTGCTACGCCACAGCACCCGCACCTAGGCAACATTTTAAGCTCACAAGTGTTACTTATTTTAGTGTTCCAACATATACCAGTGAAGGCAAACATTATTAACTTCCAGTCCCCAGATGAAGTCGGGGTTCAGGTAGCAGGTGTCGGTGAACTGGCTTTGGTAGAGGGATAGGATTTGCACACCGGATGAGCCGGCATCCCAGGTGAGAGCCAGATTTGCAGAAAAGCACTGTGGGAACCAGAGTCTGGCAGGCAGAGAAATGTCCCATGTTGAGGCCAGGAAATAGAGAATGGAAGGCTCAAAGTGTATCCAACCCTCTGATTTGCAAGGATAAGGGTTAGGGGTCAGGGGCTGCTGCGTGAGGAATCTCTTCCAGGCAGAGTGGCTCAGAGGAAAACTTCACCTGCTTGTTACAAGGGAAGTGATACAGTGTAACCGGTTAGTTAAACCTTGAGGTCAGCTGGAACTCTTGCATCCCCGCATAATGAGGCTATCTCTTTCACTAAGTTTGATATGCCCATCTTCTGGGATGCACCTGTCACATCTGAACCAGGGGGCACGCTCGGACCTGAACCCTGTTGTATATGTGGTTGGGGTACCACCCCCTTCTTATAGAAAGAGGTAGAAAGTGGGAGAGACCAGTCTCAGCAGATCTCTCCCAATCTCACTCGGAGGTAGCATTTTCAGTTTTTTTCCCCCCTCTCTCTCATTTACAGGTACGTCCTCAGCGCAGGTACGTCCTTGGCCCACTCTTTTTTTTTTTTTTTTTTTTTTTGACAGGCAGAGTGGACAGTGAGAGAGAGAGAGAGAGAGAAAGGTCTTCCTTTACCATTGGTTCACCCCACAGTGGCCGCCGCAGCTGGTGCACCGCGCTGATCCGAAGCCAGGAGCCAGGTGCTTCTCCTGGTCTCCCATGGGGTGCAGGGCCCAAGCACTTGGGCCATCCTCCACTGCATTCCTGGGCCACAGCAGAGAGCTAGCCTGGAAGAGGGGCAACTGGGACAGAATCCGGCACCCTGACCGGGACTAGAACCCAGTGTGCGGCGCCGCAAGGTGGAGGATTAGCCTAGTGAGCTGTGGCGCTGGCCAGAAGATCTCTCTTTCTATCTCTTTGTCTTTCCTCTCTCTTTGTAAGTCTGTATTTCAAATAATAAATAAATAAACCTGAAAAAAATTTGATAGTGAATTAAGCCAACAAAGCCTTTTTTAAAATTTCATATTGTTTAATCATCTCTGTCCTATTTGGCAGTGACCTAACCACTTTGGTTTTTGTTGTTATCCACGTATATCTTGTTTTTAATTAAATTTGATAGATTTTTCTAATTTGAAAATTGCTAGATGATAGGATGATGAACATGTTCTGTGTGGTCCATTTGTTTTTAATGGAGACAGAGAGAAGTGGAGGGAGTTAGATGGGCAGGATCACGAGAGGGTCTGGTTGGATGGCACTGGGGTAGGAGAAGCTGCCCAGGTGGGCCAGGCATGTGGCTTCGATCCCTGTCCTGTTTGCTTTAGGAGGCACTTACTGCGGGGACAGCAGTTCCCAGCACATGGCCAAGGAGAGGCAGAGACAGCCCCCCCATCTTCCTTTGCTGCCACTGTAGAAAGCCATCCACAGTGGGCAGCTGTGAGCCCCAGCCCAGGCTGGGCAGACGTTGAAGGGGCCATGGCTCAGGCTCCACCAGGATGACCCGGCTCTCCGCACTCCCCTCCCCAGGCGAGTGGTGCACCTCTTTAAGCACATGTGGACAGGGACTTGCCTTCGCCATCCCCTCTGAACACAGCATCACTGTGCTTCCTCCAGAGGTATATTTAGAAATGTTGCCATGGCTACCGTTTCCAATTCGGGCATCTGCCATTTGGCCATGGGGCCTGGCCACATGTGATGTGCCCGTCCCAATAGCCGCATCACACCACGTTTATGGGGCGAGGAGCCAGGAAGCGACTGGTACTGCTATGAGCATTCTTGCTGATTGGGACATGGGTCCTCTCTAACCGACTGGGACACCTGGCCTCCAAGGAGGTATGTCTACTCCTGTGTGAAGCGGGGGTGCTGGCTCAATCTCTGACATTGCTTTATTAAAAAAAAAAGATTCATTTATTTATTTGATAGGCAGAGTTAGAGAGAGAGAGAGGGAGAGGAAAAGACAAAGAGAGATCTTCAACCTCCTTGTTCACTCCCCAAATGCCTGCAACAGCCAGGACTGGGCCAGGGCAAAGCCAGGAGCCTGGCGCTCCATCCCGGTCTCCCACATGTGTGCAGGGACCCACACACTTGGGCCATTTTCTGCTGTGTGCCAGGTGCACTAACCGGGAGCTCGTTCAGAAGTGGAGCAGCTGGGACTTGAACCGGCGCCCCAGTGGGATGCTAGCATTGCAGGTGGCTGCTTAACCCACTACACCACAGCAGCAACTCCACTCCTAGGGTGTTTCTTACACATCTATCACCAAAGCCATTAGCCAGAAGCCCCCTGTGCTTGGCAGCTGTCGCCTAGAAAATGCTTCCAGTGACCCCACAGCCAGGATTATAGCTGCCCAGCCCCTCGGCTTCAGTCTGGTTAATCGAATGCCCACCCCACTGGTCGAGGAGGATTTACTGCAGTTTGCTCCCGGGAGATGTCGACATGCGCACCCGTGCATCAGAGGCCCGCCTCCTGGGCTCCCGAGACTCCTGGGAGTGATGGGTTTCCGTTGCAGCCTCTGCAAGTCCGGCCCCAGCATGGGGAGCTGCTCGGCCTCAGTATCCTTGAGGCTTCTGCTGGTGCTGCAGTCGCTGTTGGCACAGTTGTCGGGGGCTCGTTCTCCAGGCCGCTGACAGCTTTGCCCCCGATTGCTAGAAATGATGGACGCGAGGCTCTGAGGTTGCTGTGAAATGACACAACGGTTTTCGATGTCTCACAGTATGACCAGCAGGAAAGCTCAGTGCCGGGCCCACCAGGGACCAGAAGAACTCGAAAGCTATTCCAGGGAGCTCCTGGATTTGATGTCAGGCACTGGTGGGATCGGGCACCTGCCTCTCTGTAGCAGTCACTAAGCATCGTGCCCCCGGGGGACATGAGCTTGTCAGGTTTGGATCTGAGGTTTGCACATCAGCTTGTTAGCTTCTCATGGGTCAGAAGTGTCGCACGCCCTGTCTCACTCCAGGTTCCCGACTTCATGATGTTTATGGATGCTATGGAGATCAGTTGTTTCGAATGCTTTTTTGGGATGAAGAGAGGAGACACTGTGATACAGGCAGAAGCTACGATGTGTCCAGTCAACGTGTTCTGCTGTTCTGTAGAGACATCGGCACTGGTCCCCTCAAGCAAGTTGGCTGAAAATGTTCCGTTGCCATGTTAGCACTGTGGCCTGGGGAGTCAGGAGATTTAAGGAGTCAAATGCAAGGGAGGCATCTTCCCTAACTTATCACCCTGTCGCAAGTCTTCGACAGGAATACTTGCATCTAAACACTCCAGCAGTGGCTGTTGGGCACAGCGGTTAAGACACGGCTGGGACCCCCACTTCTTGCCGAGGGTTGCCTGTGTTCAAGATCTGACTCCACCCCTGATGCCAGCTTCCCGCCAATGTGCACGCTTGGAGGCAGCAGGTGAGGGCTCAAGTGCTTGGGCCCCTGCCACCCACCTGGGAGACCCGGGTGGAGCTCCTGACTCCTGGCTTCAGCCTGGTCCGGCCCTGGCTGTTGCAGGCCTTAGTGGAGTGAACCAGCAGATGCGATGGCATAGCTCTGCCTGTCACTGTCTCTCTGCCTTTCAAATAAAATGAAAATAAATGGGTTTATATATATACATATATATACACATACATATATACATACAATCATTTATTTGAGAGGTAGAGTTACAGAGAGAGAGATAGAGAGATCTTCCATCTGCTGCTTTACTCCCTAAATGGCCACAATGGCCAGCACTAAGCCGATCTGAAGCCCAGTAGCTTAGGGAAGGAATGCATAGGTGATTGTTGGATCCCAGCTGGGCCCCGTGGGGCAGGGGCTGGAAGCACACTCCTGGACTGGAGACCGAGGGGCCGTTCTTCATTCAGCCGGCACGGCAGCAGCCCCAGTGGTTTATGAGTTGGCTTTTCTGGGGGGGGGGGTTCACAAGCAGTAGTCACCAAGTAGAAAATGTATCAACCACCAGGTCTCAGAAACACAGACAGCACAGCACTTAATAATGCACACTATTCAACCCCTGTACCTGGCCTTGAGAATGCCCTAAGGCTGAGTCACTGTTCTCAGTGTGGGCGCGAGAGAAAGCAGGTGGGTTTTGGTAAGATCTGCAGGGCACCTCCCCTGTAGGGGCTCCGCAGGGGGGCTTTGCAGCCGAGTGATCTCTTGAGAAAATGGAATCATGACTGATGAAATGGACGTACCAGCGGCTTCCTGTAGCTCTAAATGTCACTGGGGTCTTTAGGCCAGGATCAATAGTAATCGCAATTCTTTGAGGCAGCAGGGACCCTAAGGTCGCAGGAGTGTGGGGTGCAGGCAGCAGGGGCACAGGAACAGAGCAAGAGGGTCTGGCAGATCCTCCCTTGAACCTGATTTTCAGAGGGCTCTAGGAAGGCTGATCTTGCAACATTGTACTCAGAGAGCTCAGACCACCAGTCTGACCACCAGGAGGCCAGCAGGGTCCGACCTCAGAGCCTGCAAGGTATGCAGCTGTGTGTAGCAGAAGCTCCCTCGGCCTGGACCCTCCCTCCTGGACCCTCCCTCGGCCTGGCTGTGGAAGCCCTGGTGGTTAATACCTTAGCCATACGGCCTCCTGCACTTGTCACAGGTAGGTGAACTTTCCTGAGGCTAACCCCACCCCCAGGGACCCCTGCCTCTGACAACAACAGGAAGTTAGTTTCAAGGTCATTTCAAGGTGACTTTGATGCCCATGGGAGCAGAGGCAGCCTCCCCATCACTGTGGTGCCTCGTCCACTGTGAGCTGGAGACCGAAAACAACGTTGCTTGCAGAACTCAAGTGCACACTGAGTGCCCAGTGAGCAGGTGTTGGGGGTGGGGCCGGGGTGTGGGTCGCGGGAGGCTGTGTGTGTGTGTGTGTGTGTGTGTGTAGCACAGTTCCTGCAGGAGTGTATCTGCCACCCCGAGTGCGGTGGGGATGAGGGAGGCTGGCCCTGGTCCCTCTCTCCTGGGCGCGCCCTCTCTCGCTCATCTCCTGCTAGGGCAGGGGAGCTGTGGCCGCCACGCCCGTGGCTTTCCCAGCCCACCGTGTGGTGTTGAGTTGAAGCAACAGAAAACAGACCGAGATGAAGATGGATGGGTGCTGGCGGTGCTGCCACCTCTGTGCTCGGTGCCTGAGGGGTCCCAGGGACCCAGCAGCAGGGACCGTGCAACAGCCTGGTGGGCTGTTTTGCTTCTCCCAGTGTAGTGCCAGCGAGCAGCACCCACGTGTTGGCACTTCCTAGAGTTTGTGATTCCTTTCCTGTGTTAATTTTTTAAAAATGTGCCCATGGGTATCCAGAAGCAGCTGGAGGCGTTTAGAAGAGAGTTGAATGAAGTTTTCCCAACGGAGGAGTTAAGTTCCTCAGCCACCAGGAAGTCTAGATGATACTTGGTGGAACCCCGTCACCACGCTGGGCCCTGGAGGGTGGCATCCGTTACGTTGACCGGAAGCCGGGCCGTCCGCGCCACTGGAGGGCAGTCGGCCACGGTCGCTGGCTTGTCTCCGCTCCCGGGCGGCTGGCTCATGGCTGTGCACAGGGCTGCTGGCCCTCAGTGCACGTCCACGTGTGCATGGGGCTTCTCAGATCGGGAGACAGGCTCACAGCGGAGCTTCCTTGTGCAATGGGTGGCATCAGAAACTCCAGTCGTGCAGCCCCTGTGCCTGCGTGCAGGGCGTGGGACCCTCCAGCCAAGGACACCGACCTTGTGTTTCCCCGACCAGTGAGGAAGGCTTCAAGCACATGTGGGCTGCGGGGTTGTGTTAGCTGCTGAGGACAAAACGAATCCTTGGACTCCCAGCCAGCCAGCGCGTGGTGCAGCCCCCTGTGTTGCCTTCCAAGGGCTTCTGGGGCTGGAATAAGGTGGCCCACAGAGCGGGCCCTCAGAGCTCCAGCGTTCGCTGGTAAATTTCTCTCAGGGCATTTGTGTAACTTTTGCCATTTCACACCCCACGCCCTGCCGATGACATCCCGGTCTCTGTTTAGCTGCTTTTAAGCTACGAGGTCAAAGCTTCCTTGAAACACAGGGAGTTAACAAGCATCTCAATAGTTTTCTTTTTTATTTTATTTTATTTTATTTTATTTTATTTTATTTTATTTTATTTTATTTTTGACAGGCAGAGTGGACAGTGAGAGAGAGAGAAAGGTCTTCCTTTGCCATTGATTCACCCCCCAATGGCTGCTGCGGCCGGCGCACCACGCTGATCCGAAGGCAGGAGCCAGGTGCTTCTCCTGGTCTCCCATGGGGTGCAGGGCCTAAGCACTTGGGCCATCCTCCACTGTACTCCCGGGCCACAGCAGAGAGCTGGCCTGGAAGAGGGGCAACCGGGACAGAATCCGGCACCCCAACAGGGACTAGAACCCGGTGTGCCGGCGCCGCAAGGTAGAGGATTAGCCTAGTGAGCCACGGCGCCGGCCAATATTTTTCGTTTTCTTTTAATGATGCCTGCATTCTATCAGAGTACTCTAATGTTCTCTCTTTTGTGTGGCATATAATCACACACAGCCTTTTTATTTCTTTGAGGTGGGAGTGTATTTTTGTTTCTGAAATGCCATACTATAAAGATCAAGTCCTTAAGTATGTTTGTGCAACTTGAAAATAAAGGTTCACTAGGGCTGGCGCAGTAGAGTAATGGGTAAAGCTACCACCTGCAACGCTGGTTTCCCATATGGATGCCAGTTCGAGTCCCCGCTGTTCTGCTTTCAGTCCAGCTCCCTGCTCATGCACCTGGAAAACAGCAGAGGATGGCCCAAGTGCTTGGGCCCCTGCACCCACCTGGGAGACCTGGAAGAAGCTCCTGGCTCCTGGTTTTGGCCTGGCCCATTTGGGGAACGAACCAGCAGATGGAAGATCTCTCTCTGTCTCTCTCCCTTTCTCTCTCCGTAATGCTGTCTTTCAAATAAATAAATAAATAAATCTTTAAAAAAAGAAATGAAGGTATATTGGGGTGAAGGGGAGGACACTGGTATAGGTGTAAATTATACTTAAAACAAGTTTTACTTTGGGTTGTGTTTTCTTTGTATATTATAAGCATTTATTTAGCTTGTTGCAGTTTGAAGTAAAACAAAATTCCAAAGTGTATGCTCCACAATAATCATTAAAATGTTTGCAGCATTAAAAATGTTTTAATTATTTTTATTTTATTTGAAAGGTGGTGATGGGGGAGGGGAGAGACCGTCCAGTCACTGGTTCACTCCCGGAACCCTTAGCAGCAAGGGCAGGGCCAGGCTGAAGCCAAGAGCTCCATCCGGGTCTCCCATGTGGCTGGCAGGGACCCACGTCCTAGGACCATCACCTGCTGCCTCCAGGGTGCTCAGTAGCAGGAAGCTGGCTTGGACGTGGAGGCAGGACTTGATCAGGCACTCCTGCATGGGGTGAGGTCGTCCCACCACTGTGACAGTGCCCACCCCCAGCTGTGACGTCTTATTTATTTATTTATTTATTTTTGACAGGCAGAGTGGACAGTGAGAGAGAGAGAGACAGAGAGAAAGGTCTTCCTTTGCCGTTGGTTCACCCTCCAATGGCCGCCACGGCCGGCGCACTGCGCTGATCCGAAGGCAGGAGCCAGGTGCTTCTCCTGGTCTCCCATGGGATGCAGGGCCCAAGCACCTGGGCAATCCTCCACTGCACTCCCTGGCCACAGCAGAGAGCTGGCCTGGAAGAGGGGCAACCGGGACAGAATCCGGCGCCCCGACCGGGACTAGAACCCGGTGTGCCGGCGCCGCTAGGCAGAGAGAATTAGCCTAGTGAGCCGCGGCGCCGGCCCCAGCTGTGACTTCTGTGCTGCATAAACCATGGATGGATGAGGGGTTTAAAAGCGCTTCGTGTGGGCCTCCTGGGTGATGGGGTTGACACGACACAGGCAAGTGCAGGGTCGCTTCCCTAAAGGAACTTGCAGGTTGGTGCAGGAGGCAGACGTGTCTGTCGGTCAGCTGTGGGCTGTGTGGCCAGAGAAGGGGCACATGTCCCTCCTGAGGGCGTGGAGGAGAGGGCCAGACGGGGGTCACTGGGAGGAGGGGACCTCTGATGGTGGCAAGAAGGGGTGTGCACCTGTGCTTGCCACGTGAGGTCTCCTCCTCCACCGGGAAAGAGCAAACCTCGGCCCCTCTGGCCAGGACGGCTGCAGGCGGGGCTGCTGTTGAAGTCCAGCGGCTTCTCCCGATTTTTGTTTTGCGTCTGTTACCTGGGTAACTCAGCTCCTACCGTTACGTATGCAGGCTGGTATTTTCAGAAGCCGTTCACCTTTGAGTGAGCTGGATGTGGAATGGCACAGGGCACACCCGGGGAGTGGCTGCTCTGAGCCCCGCCGATCTTGGGTGTGTGGGGGTGGGGAGAGGAGAGGAGAGGCCACCAGAAGGTGACCATGACCACTGCCTGTTTCGTGTATCTCCAGGCAGGCGGAGGGAGGCACCCGGGAGAGGCAGAGTGTCCCTAACACAGATCCAGCTTGGGGTCGTAAACCAAGTGCATCTCATCACCATGGTGATGGCAGCACAGCTTGGCCGTTGTCTACAGAGGGTGAGGAGAGGACTCCAAACGCTGGCCTGGGGTGGAGGAGGCAGGGGCAGCAGTCGGGGCCCTGAGCCTTCCCAGGGACACGGGGCTTCCTGCTCTCCATCCCAGAGAATCCACCGCTTTCACATTTTGAAGATTTTTGCATTTTCTCTTTGAAAGGCAGTGGTTTAACCCGCACTGGCTGCGTGCTGACTCCTTATCGAGGGCTGGCTTTACAAGGACGGACATGCTCACGGTGGAGGTGGGCTCTCACGTGAAGACGATCGGGAGAATTTGGCTGCCACGTGAGTGGATCACACACCTGTGGCCGTGAGATTACCCTCGGGGGGGGCCCCTGGCCAGGCGAGGCGGACCGTGAGGGCCACCTTGGGCTCGTGATCTGGAATGCGTTAATTCTGCCTGCGTCCCAAACCTTCCCATCCCAGGGATGGCAAACAGTATCTGTCAGTTTGCTTCACCTTTGTGGAACTGTCCTGTGGCGTGTGCACTTGGCTCCATCACCGACCGATTCAAGCTCCGTCTCCCGGCTACCTCTGATCCTGGAGCCCCACCTCCACCAGGTACGTCCCCCGCTCCCAGCATTAACCTTGACTCCAATTTATGCTCAATCCTTTTATCTGAAAGGCAGAGCTTTATATATATGGAGAGAGAGACAGAGAGAGAGAGATCTTCCTTTCACTCATTCACTCCCCAAATGGCTGCAGCAACTGGGGCTGCACCAGACTGAAGCCAGGAGCTTCTTCCCGATCTCCCTGGTGGATGGCAGGGGTCCGAGTACTTGGGCCATCTTCTGCTGTTCTCCTAGGCACACTTAGTGGGGAGCTGGATTGGGAGTGGAGCAGCTGGGATTTGAACCAACACTTGTATGGGATGCTGGTGCTACAGGTGGCAGCTTTACCCCCTGTAGCACAACACTGGTGCCTAAGCTTAGTCTCCTATCTTGTCTTCTTCCCTCCCTGAAGCAAAGAGCGGGGGACTCCATCCAGGTCTCCCACGTGGGTGTCAAGGACCCAAGTACTTGAGCCCTCACCTGCTGCCTCCAGGGTGCAAAGAAGCAGGAAACTGGAATGGGACATGGAGCTGGGACTGACCCAGCCTCTCAGCTATGGGCTGCAGGTGTCCCAAACGGTGTCTTAACTACTGTGCCAAACACCTGCCAATCTTGAACCTCGGGTGATCTCAGTGCGATGGAAGTTAAAGCAGAGTGGCGAAAGCCCTCCGTGGGGTGGCAGCCTGGGCCCCGGGGTCACATCAGGGCAATCTGCAGATGGAATCAGGACCCAGCGGGTGCTGCAGGCGGCGGCAGAAGAACAGCTGCTGTCCTGTCTTGGTGCTGAGCCACGCTGCACACAGCGGTTCTGGCCTCTCTCAGTCTCCCTTCCTGCAGGTGTCATTTCTCTTCTCATTTCCATTTTCTCTTTCGATTCCTTTCTCATTCAGCCCTTTCTCTCTCCTCTCTGATTCTCTCTTTGGGTCTCCCCAATTGCTCTTGCAGGCTTTGTGCAAGTAGAGATACCAGTTCCCGTTTTTGTGTTCTTCCTACCCATCGGGAAATATTGAATCTTCTGTCCTGTGCGTTTCCAGCCATAGATGCCTTAGTTTGAAAATGAAGTCCAGGGGCCAGTGTTGTGGCTTTCTCCTGCCGTGCTGGCATCCCATATCCGAGCGCTCGTTCAAGTTCCGGCTGCTCCTCTTCCAGTCCAGCTCCCCGCAGTGTGCCAGGGAAGGCAGCAGAGGACGGCCCAAGTGCTTGGGCCCCGTCACCCACATGGGAGGCTCGCAGGGAGTTCTGGCTCCTGGCTTCAGCCTGGACTGTCCCTGGCTGTTGTGGCCGTTTGGAGAGTGAACCAGAAGATGGAAGACCTTTCTCTCTGTGTCACTTCCGTTCAAATAAACAGGGGCTAATACAACAAGCTTGGTTCTCTGTGATCTTTCATGCAAACCTCGCAGATGCAATCCCAGGCACTGTGGTTAGAACTTTGGGCACGTGGCTAACCCACTTGATGATCTTCCTCGGGGGTTCACCAGCTCTGGCCTGCAGGGCAAGCCAGGTCTCTGCTGGTCTTTTTTTTTTTTTAATATTTATTTATTTATTTGAAAGATGGAGTTACAGAGAGGCAGAGACAGAGATGGAGAGGGAGAGAGAGAGAGAGAGAGGTCTTCCATCTGCTGGTTCACTCCCCAAATGGCCGCAACAGCCAGCACTGGGCTGATCTGAAGCCAGGAGCTTCCTGTAGATCTCCCACGTGGGTGCAGGGGCCCAAGCACTTGGGCCATCTTCTGCTGCTTTCCCAGGCCACAGCAGAGAGCTGGATTGGAAATGGAGCAGCCGGGACTCGAACCTGCGCCCATATGGGATGCCGGCACTGCAGGCGGCAGCTTTACCTTCTCCACCACAGTGCTGGCTCCTGTTGCTCGTCTCTGGCAATGAAATTTCGCTGAACTGGAGCCACGCTCCCTTCCTGACGTGTGGCCTGTGAGGCTTTTGTGTTTGCTGGTGAGGTCCGGCAGTTGGGACAAAGACTGGGCCAGGGAGTCCACAACGTCCACCTCTGTCCCTGTCCGGCCTGGTGACCGCTGCTCTCACTGGCTCTGTTAGGATGCTGTGGTTACATTATGCTGTGGCAGCAAAGAAACTGCAAAAACTCAGTGGGTTGTCTCTCTTTCTCTGTCTCTCTCAAGTAAAACAAGTTAAAAGAAAAACAGTAGCGTTTGTCAAAATTGTATTGAACAGGTACCCTACAAATGTTTGTGAATATTGCCATTAATCAGTGAGTTCATAGTTACCAGTGACAAGCAAATGCTGGTGGTAAAAAGAATAAGTAAAATAATTTATTTCCTCAGGAAATATTAATTTAGGAACTACCAGGAACCGGGGACAGTTGCAGGTACTGAGAATTTATAATAATACTGAATATAATAATTTATATTAATTTATAATAATTTATAATAATACTGAAAATATAGGTGGAACCCCTCCCCCTTTTCTCTTGACATTTACGTTGTAGGAGAAGAGAGGAGAAAGATTCACAAAATATGTTAATAATTAATTAATGCTATTTAATAAATAATTATAAATAATGTAATGTTGATGGTGGCCAATACAATAGAGACATACAAAACAGGGAGGGAAGACTGAGGGGCCATGTGAGGTAGTCTTAGGGGGCGGATGACCTGCATTAAAGTGGTGTCCGTCATGTGTAGGATTACAGCGGTAATCTACAAACAATACGAAGGCTTGCAGAAAATTAAAGGATAGCACGCAGAAGGGGCCAGCGCTGTGGTGCAGTGGGCTAAGCCTCCGCCTGTGGCACCAGCATCCCGTATGGGTGCCCGTTCGAGTCCCGGTTGCCCCTCTTCCAGGCCAGCTCTCTGCTGTGGCCAGGGAGTGCAGTGGAGGATGGCCCAAGTGCTTGGGCCCTGCACCCCATGGGAGACCAGGAGAAGCACCTGGCTCCTGGCTTTGGACCGGCTCAGCTCCAGCAGTTGTAACTATTTGGGGAGTGAACCAGCGGATGGAAGACCTCTCTCTCTGTCTCTCCCTCTCTCTCTCTATAACTCTACCTCCCAAATAAATAGGTAAAATCTTTAAAAAAAAAAGAGAAAAAATATATCACCACAGAAAGAGATATAAATCTCTAAATATTTAGTTTTTTCCTGCGCAAATGTTGAACCAAATTTCAGACATTAGCGCCACCTAGTGGTCATATATGCAAAAAACAGTCTTACGTTGAAAACTTCTAGTGACTTCCATGGTAACTTCTAGTAACTTCCAGTAACTTCTAGTAACTTCCATAGTAACTTCCATGGTAGCGTCCAGTAACTTCTAGTAACTTCCATAGTAACTTCTATGGTAACTTCTAGTAACTTCCATAGTAACTTCCATGGTAGCGTCCAGTAACTTCTAGTAACTTCCATAGTAACTTCTATGGTAACTTCTAGTAACTTCCATAGTAACTTCTATGGTAACTTCTAGTAACTTCCATGGTAGCTTCCAGTAACTTCTATGGTAACTTCCACAGTAACTTCCACAGTAACTTCTATGGTAACTTCTAGTAACTTCCAGTAACTTCTATGGTAACTTCTAGTAACTTCCATGGTGACTTCCAGTAACTTCTAGTAGCTTCCAGTAACTTCCACAGTAACTTCCGGTAACTTCTAGTAACTTCCATGTAGCTTCCATAGTAACTTCCAGTAACTTCCATAGTAACTTCTAGTAACTTCCATGGTAACTTCTAGTAACTTCCATGGTAACTTCTAGTAACTTCCATAGTAACTTCTAGTAACTTCCATAGTAACTTCTAGTAACTTCCATAGTAACTTCTAGTAACTTCCATAGCAACTTCTAGTAACTTCCATAGTAACTTTCAGTAGCTTCCATGGTAACTTCTAGTAACTTCCATAGTAACTTCCAGTAACTTTGATGATAATTTCGAGTAGCTTCCATAGTAACTTCCATGGTAACTTTGAGTAACTTTGATGGTAACTTCTAGTAACTTCCACAGTACCTTCCATGGTAACTTCCAGTAACTTTGATGGTAACTTCTAGTAGCTTCCATAGTAACTTCGAGTAGCTTCCATGGTAACTTTCAGTAACTTTGATGGTAACTTCTAGTAGCTTCCGGTAGCTTCATGGTCGCCTCCAGGAACTTCACGCCCTCTGCTCGTCTGAAGCATCAGAGCCCACACGTATCTCCGCCTGGTTAACTTTCAAGAAGCTTAATGTGTTGTTCCAAGAACGTCTGGTTCTTTGGTTTCCTGACTCCTACCTTGCCTCCAAATATTGTCTCCAAATAGCGTTTCTTGCTGAGATCAGAATTAGCAGAGAGCTGATGCATTTGTTCTCT
Source organism: Oryctolagus cuniculus (assembly GCF_964237555.1). Taxonomy (NCBI): domain Eukaryota; kingdom Metazoa; phylum Chordata; class Mammalia; order Lagomorpha; family Leporidae; genus Oryctolagus; species Oryctolagus cuniculus. The sequence goes on along the minus strand of NC_091444.1, from coordinate 105,872,436 downwards.
TTGAATGCACCACCGGCCTCCCAGGTGAGCACCAGTTCAGGTCCCGGCTGCTCCGCTTCTGATCCAGCTCTCTGCTGTGGCCTGGGAAAGCAGTAGAAGATGGCCCAAGTGCTTGGGCCCCTGCACCCACGTGGGAGACCTGGAGGAAGCTCCTGGCTCCTGGCTTCAGATTGGCACAGCTCCAGCCGTTGTGGCCATCTGGGGAGTGAACCAGCAGATGGAAGACCTCTCTCTTTCTCTCTCTCTCTCTCTGTCTCTCCCCCCCCAAACCTAAATTTTAAATAATTAAAATTAATATTAAAATAAATGAATCTTAAAAAAACTTTTTTGAATTTATGCATTTTTAAACAAAGTTTTAAATATTTATTTTCATTTTATTTGAAAGAGAGAGAGAAAGAAATCTCCCTTCTAGGGCTTCATGCCCCAAGTGGCCGCAAACAGCCAGGGCTGGGCCAGGCCAAAGCCAGGGCCCAGGAGCTCCATCCAGGTCTCCCACACAGGTGGTAGGGGCCCGTTCCTGAGCCCTCACTGCGGCCTCCCAGGTGCATGAGCTGGAACTGTGTCAGAAGCAGAGCTGGGCTCATACCAGGTCCTCATCAGTGTGGGACACGGGCCTCCCAGGTGGTGACGTAACCACGGAGCCAAACGCCCGTCCCCATAGCCTTTTTTTTTTTTTAATATTTATTTATTTATTTGAGAGGTAGAGTTACAAAGAGAGGGAGAGACAGAGAGACACAGAGAGAGAGAGAGAGAGAGAGAGATCTTCCATCCTCTGGTTCACTCCCCAGATGGCTGCAATGGCCAGAGCTGTGCCAGACTGAAGCCAGGAGCCAGGAGCTTCCTCCAGGTCTCCCACACGGGTGCAGGGGCCCAAGGACTCGGGCCATCCTCCACTGCTTTCCCAGGCCACAGCAGAGAGCTGGATTGGAGGAGGAGCAGTCAGGACTCGAACCGGCGCCCCTATGGGATGCCAGTGTCGCAGGTGGCGGCTTAGCCCACTGCACCACAGTGCCTCCTTCTACCTAGAATCCGAGGCTGGGAGGGAGACAGGGGCTGGAGGCTGGGCCGGTCAGAGAATTGCCCAAGGCATTTTGAACTTGGGGTCAGGGAGAATGAAGGCGAGATCTTCTAGGGGCGGGGTAGACCCGGGAGGTAGGAACTGCGGTTCTTCTTGCTTTGTGGAGGGAACATCCGCTCAGGAGGTGATAGGCAGAGAGGGGCCCAGAGCAGGGCGGTACCCGGGCCAGTGCTCCTCAGCTTCTGCCCTGGGAGCTCGAGTCGGGCTTCTGACACTTGCTCCCCAGCGCCCTCACCCAGAGCCAGCAGTGCTGCCTGCCCACAGCTAAGAGACTCGCTCAAGTGCTGCAGTGAACAGAACATTCTGGAACTGAGGCGAAAGGGCAGTGTCAGTCAGCACCGGAACCCGAGCAGGTGCACCTGCAAAGCCCGGACGCGGGAATGAGTCCTACAGCGCGGTCCTGATATCCATAAAAGGCGGTCAGCGCCCTCGTGTGGACGCTTCAAGCATTGCCGGAGGGTGTGGATGTCTTAACCTCCCGATGCTGACAGCACAGGACACATGTATCCGCGTGTGTCTGTCGAGAGATCTACAAACACTAACTCTCAGTGGGAAGTAGCAAGACGTCCAGTGATTGTTTCTCGGCTGGGACGGAGGCTGGCTCTGTCACTGCTCGCACCTGTCAATGCCCGAGGCCCTGTTTGAGTAAAATATCCCAGACCACAACTCTTTCCCCAAGCCTTCAATCCCATGCAGCCATGTTTGAATCGGGCGAGCCACTCATCGGTCAGCAGACCCGTTCCCGTGAGAATGTAGGTTTCAAAGAATCCCAAAAATTCCAACATGCACTTCAAAAACCTAGCAAAGACTGCAGAACAGTAAGCAAACTCCCTCCGACACCAGGCAAGCGGTGGGCTCTGTTTTCTTCTGGGTGCATTTTTATTGTTTATTTTATTTAAATATTTATTTATTTGGTGGAGTTAGAAGGTGAGACAGAGAGAGAGATACTTTCCATCAGTGGTCCACTCTCTAAATGGCTGCAACAGTCGGGGCTGGGCCAGGCCAAAGCCAGGAGCCAGGAGCTCCATCCAGGTCTCCCATATGAGTGCCAGGGACCAGGTACCCGGGTCATCTCCCGCTGCTTTCCCGGATGGATTGGAAGTGGGGCGGCTGGGATTTGGACAGCGCTCGTGTGCGATGTCGGCTTTGCAGGTGCTGGCTTTACCCAGTGTGCCACAATGCCAGGCCCTGGGTGCATTGTTAGTCCCAGGAAGAGGTCAGCTGGCACTCGCGTCTGCTGGTGGACAGCTTGGCCCTGATTTCCCATCTTCTCATCACTTGCAGTTTCTCTGAATGAACTCAGGAGGCTCCCGCCTTGACAGCTTCCGTTGAACTCTTTCTTGAAGTCAAGGGTGGTGTAAGTCGCTTTTCCTTGGACGCCCTGGAGGGACCTCAAAGTCAGTGCAGCCAACCACGCTGTCCCTGATTCTGCAGGTGCCCTGCGGCAGAGAGAGGCGTCGCCACTCACCCGGCTGCTCCAGCCACGAGCCTGGGAGTCCTTGGCGCCTCCTTCAGTTTTCCCTTTCAAAAATGGCATTTGTTTATTTTCAAAAGCAGAGACAGGAAAAGAGACGGACCGAGAGATCTTTTCCACCCACTGCTTTCCTCCCCAAATGCCCGCCACAGGCAGGGCGAATCCAGGCCGGAGCCAGGAGCCTGGAATCCACACGGAATCCCCCGTGTGGGCGGCAGCGCCCCGAGTGTTGGAGCCGCCACCCACCGCTGCCTCCCGGGGTGTGCAGGAGCCGGAACTCAGACCCAGACACTGATACGGTGCAGGCGTGCGCTGAGCCCGTCCCGTCGCTCACCTCGTGCCGTCTGCCTGTTTCTCATCAACACTGCCGTCTTTCCACGGTGTCTTCACCTCGCAGCCCCCCCCCCCACCTCCCCCCGGCATCTTGATTTCTTCTAACAGCCCCTTCCTTTTTTATCCCAGCCTTGAGTCCTTCACCTCTGGGTGGTGTTCTGCTTTATGAACTGCAGCTCCCACAGGGTCACTGGAAAAAAAAATAGTTCAAGACTTCCTTCCTAAGAACTCTGAGTTGTTGTTTTTTTTTTTTTTTTTTTTTTTTTTGACAGGCAGAGTGGACAGTGAGAGAGAGAGACAGAGAGAAAGGTCTTCCTTTGCCGTTGGTTCACCCTCCAATGGCCGCTGCGGCCGGTGCACCGCGCTGATCCGAAGCCAGGAGCCAGGTGCTTCTCCTGGTCTCCCATGGGGTGCAGGGCCCAAGCACTTGGGCCATCCTCCACTGCACTCCCTGGCCACAGCAGAGAGCTGGCCTGGAAGAGGGGCAACCGGGACAGAATCCGGTGCCCCGACCGGGACTAGAACCTGGTGTGCCGGCGCCGCTAGGCGGAGGATTAGCCTAGTGAGCCGCAGTGCCGGCTGGAATTCTGAGTTTTTGTGCACGGCCTTTGCTTCCCCCCCAACCTGCTCTCCAGCCAGCCCCTGTCTGACCCTTCCATGTCCCAGCCACGCCAGGGTCCCTCAGACGCGCTCCGTGTCCACGCTTCTCTTTCTCTGCGTGCATGGCTCCCCACTGGGCTCAGGTGCTCCCGCCTTCAGAAATCCCTGTTAAGGGCCGGTGTTGGGGGCAGTGGCTCAGTCACCACGTGCGATGCTTGATTCACATCCCAGCAACTCTGCTTCTGATGCAGCTTCCTGCTCATGTGCAGTCCTGGGAGGCAGCAGTGGTGGCTCCAGTACTCGGGTCCCTGCGCCCGCATGGGAGACTTGGATGGAGTCCTGGGGCTTCATCCTGGCCCAGCCCTGACAGTAACGGGCAATTGCAGAGCGGATCAGTGGATGGAAGATCCTCTCTCTCTAACTGCCTTTCAAGTAAAATAAAAATAAATTTTAAAGACACCTGTTAGGCCAGCGCCGCAGCTCACTAGGCTAATCCTCCGCCTTTCGGCGCCGGCACACCGGGTTCTAGTCCCGGTCGGGGCACCGGATTCTGTCCCGGTTGCTCCTCTTCCAGGCCAGCTCTCTGCTGTGGCCAGGGAGTGCAGGGGAGGATGGCCCAAGTGCTTGGGCCCTGTACCCCATGGGAGACTGGGAGAAGCACCTGGCTCCGGCCATCGGATCAGCGCGGTGCGCCAGCCGCAGCGCGCTGGCCACAGTGGCCATTGGAGGGTGAACCAACGGCGAAGGAAGACCTTTCTCTCTGTGTCTCTCTCTCTCACTGTCCACTCTGCCTGTCAAAAAAAAAAAAAAAAAAAGACACCTGTTAGCCTTCGTACTCTGTGGGTATTTCCACACCTGTCATCATCCGTTTACTTCTGTGTCTTCCTGAACCCATTGAAAGCTCCTGGAAGCTGAAACCAGCACTGCATATTTAATGAATAATCAATCAAGTAGGTCCATGAATAGTCAAATAGATCAGTGAATAACTGACCAACTAGATCAATGTAAAACCAAACATCAATAATCAAACCAATGAATAATCAAATCGATCAATCCACAATCAATTCTAGTCTTTCATTCAGCTGCTAAGGTTGAAGCTGAATAAAACCGCGAGCTCTTTACCAAGCAACCTTTGGGGCTTTATACTCTCGGCAGCATCAGTTCCGAAACCAGTGAGACACAGCAAGGGAGCCGTGTTGCCTGAGTTTTGACCAGAGACACAGCAGAGCTGGAACCTCCTGCCGTCTCTCTGCTTACAGCAGCACAAGCTGGAGATGGGCGCTGTGAAACCGCAGCCTAACCTGACGCGCTGAGGTGGTCAGTGGGTCCGTATCACTCTGATGGAGCACCGGGCGGGCACACGGCTCCGCGGACAGCCGTTAGGCAGCTGTAGCCGACACTGGCAGGTGTCTGAGTAAGCAACCTTGAAAGCCTTTGATTGCCCAACAGAGACTGGAAAAGGCTTTTCCAGAAGGAATAAAGCAGAGGATTTGTGTGGGGTCCAAGGGGGCTCAAAGAGAAGAGAGGACGAATTTGGATGTGTGTGCTCCCAACTCAACAGAGTTGGCCAGCGAGCTGTTTTCCCGTTCCTGTAGTTTTGTCTTGCTAAACTGTTTTTCTCACTCAATGACATTCAGCAATTAGCTAACAAAATAGCAATTGGTCCTTTGAAAAAAGATGTATTTGTTTATTTGAAAGGCAAAGTAATATATAGAAAGAGAAAGAGAGCTTTTTCCATTGGTTCACTCTCCAAATGGCTGCAATGGCCAGCGCTGGGCCAGGCTGAAAGCCAGGAGCCAGGAGCTTCATCCGGGTCTCCCACGTGGGTGCAGGGGCCCAAGCATTGGACCATCTTCTGCTGCTTTCCCAGGTGCATTAGCAGGGAGCTGGATGGGAAGCGGAGCAGCTGGAGCATGAACTGGCGCCCATATGGGATGCCGCCATTGCACATGGTGGGTTAACTCACTAGGACACAACACTGGCCTTGTATTGGACTCTTTTTATAAAAAACAATTTATTGTTTATTTGACAGGGAGAGTAATAGAGGGGGTGTTGGTGGCAGGGTGGGGCGGGGCGGGGCGAGATCTTCCCTTTCAAAATGGCCACAACAGCCAGGAGCCAGGAACTCCACCTGGGTCTCCCACGTGGGTGCAGAGGCTTAAGCACTTGAGTCATCTTCCCCTGCATTCCCAGACGCAAGAGCAGGAAGCTGTCTCGGAAGCAGAGGAGCTAGACCCCTACCCGGCACTGCAGTATGGAATGTGGGCGTCATGGTGGTAGCTTACTCCCCTGTGCCAACTACATTAGTCCTCAGGATCTCCTGGGCCCCCCGCCTGCCTGAAATGCCCCACGGGAGATGCCCTGATGGTGGCACCTCCCCCACTCCTGGAGCAGAGGCACAGACAGGCTTGGAAGACTAGGGACCTACTGGAAAGTGTCCACATTTATTTAGCTCCAACCCAGAGGTTCCTCTAAGTTGCCCTTGGGCAAATCACTTATTTATTCTGTACTAACATTCCTGCAAAGGTGGGGATGAAAGACAATTTGATTGCAAAGGCGAGTTGGAGGAGGGGCTGATGGAGGTGAGGAGCTGACAGCAGCGGGTGAAACTCCACCCCCTCCCAAGGTCCTTGATTGCTGACCACATTGTGCTAGGCATCGTGGGAGAATTTTAACAAGCCAGCTTGCTAAAGATGAGCCCCTCGCTCCAGGGAAGTGGGAGCAGGAAACTGGGAACAGGCTTGAGGGGCTGGTCATCAACTGGAACGCAGTTTTGAAGACAACTGGAGAACCGGGAGACCTGACTGTAATGTGACAAGTGAGGTGTGACGATTTGGACCACAGGAATTCAGCCAGCATCGGAGCAAGACACATGGAACTGACTGGGCAACTGGCCGGCCGGGAGTTCTGGTCCCGCCAAGCCCTTCAAGCCCTTCTTGGGCCCAGATGCAGTTTTGTACCCTGGGTGGCCGCTGTGTCTCCTGTGTGAATGACCAGTGGGGCTGATTCTGGCTCGTAGGTCTGGGTGGACTTTCAGGGCTCTGGGAATCTCTGGGTCTCGTGCTGCCCCTTTGCTCAGTGCAATGCAAGGAAAATGGGCTGAGAGATTCCTGGGATATGAGCGCGACTCCTTGGCTGTCCTGAGCCACGGTGAACTGCAGTCTCTCAAGGCCGTCCTGCCTTCTCAGGGCAAGCGTCTTCCTGCTGGGAAGTGGAGATGTGACCGGGCGCAGAAGAACCCCGTGTGAATTCCTGGTGGCGTTCTCTCTCCTTCTGTGTGCACAGTCAGGGTCATGGTCATCAAGGAATATTCCTGCAGTAAAGGCATCTTTTTTTTAAAGATTTATTTATTATTTATTTGAGAGGCATAGTTACAGAGAAAGAGAGAGAGAAACAGAGAGGGGTCTTCCATCAGCTGGTTCACTCCTCAAATGGCTTCAGTGGCCAGAGTTGAGCCGATCCAAAGCCAGGATCCAGGAGCCTCCTCTGGGTTTCCCACGTGGGTGCAGGGACCCAAGGACTTGGGCCATCTTCCACTGCTTTTCCAGGCTACAACAGAGAGAGAATTGAGGCAAAGATGCATGTTATACAAGGTAGATGCGGGTGAGTAAGGACTGCTGGCCCCTTCCCACCCTCCCGAGCCCGGCATTGTTCCAAGCTACTTCTTTGTGTTACCTCATTTATTTGTCCCAGTGCCCCACAAGTGGAATTTAAGTACAGAATAAATAAGTGATTTGCCCAAGGGCATACAGCTATGGAAAACCAAAGTCAGGGTGTAAACTCTGCTGGTGTTACCCCAGGGAACACGTTTCCCATCACAGTGCTACTTTGAAACAAGTGAGTCTAGGTTGCTATTATTTTTGAAATCCGTTCAAATTCACAGCTGGACCACAATAATTAAAATCCTAATAGCTAGGTTGGTTATACATGAAAAGAACTCAATCAGGATGGATGGGATTGCTCTGCGAAGCCCTTGGAATTTTGATTTCTCATGTGCAACATTCGGGGCTGGTCTCAGAGCCCAGCCCCTTCCCTTCTCCCAGCCACAGCTCGCCATCTTACCTCTCTCGTCTTTCTATACGATACTCGCTCAGGTTTACTCTCTCTGCTAATTGCTCCTTCTCGGGCAACAACTCAGCAAACTGCCCCTTGGGTGCACCTGTGCCCTCTCGGCGTCTGGGAGATCCAGTGTGCACGTCCACCTCTCCGTCAAAGATCTCTCGAAGGCTCAGGAACCCCCTGCGAAGTCCTGAGGCATCTGTCGTTTCCACTGCGCCTGGCTCCTTTGTCTTCTGTGCAAGTCCCGGGATCCAGCTCCTCTCTTCTATCAGCTGCCGGTTCCGCCCTCCCACCCAAAGCGGATTTCTTAGAACTCCGCAGTCCTTTTGATGCACCCTTCTCTTTGAAATAGGTCAGCTTTTCTATCAGAAGCGCCTGTCTCCCTTTCATACAGGTTACTCTGTGTCTACCTATTCCTTGGTAATTTCCATTTACCCAAATGCCAGGGTTGATTTCCAAGGGGACCTGGAAATTTTCACTGAAGTGTTTTCCTGCGACCATTGAGATGAAGGTGCGTTGTCCTCAGGTCAGAATCGGCATTTCCCACGCGGGATCTCGTGATAGTAATAAAGTGACAGCAACGAGGAGACCTTACACAGCCACCGTTCTAAGCATGTTACTTTTAATGATATTTATTTGGAATGGAGAGAGAACAGAGAGAGAGACAGAGAGAGAGACAGAGACAGAGAGAGTGTTGGTTCATTCCCGAAATACCCACAACAGAATGCTTACGTTGGCCATTGGCAACACCAGGCCTAAGCCAGGAGCTGGGAACACAATCCAGGTTCCAAATGGGTGGTAGGGATGCAACACCTCGAGACATCGTTTGCTGCATCCCAGGTGCACATTGGCAGGAAGCTGGATGCAAAGCAGAGCTGAGACTTGAGGCTGGGTACTCTGTATGAATCTAGTTCCCAGGCAGAGCTGAGACTCGAGGCTAGGTACTCCATGTGGGATCTGGTGCCCCAGGCAGTGCTGAGACTCGAGGCTAGGTACTCCATGTGGGATCCGGTGCCCCATGCAGAGCTGAGACTTGAGGCTAGGTACTCCATGTGGGATCTGGTGCCCCAGGCAGTGCTGAGACTCGAGGCTAGGTACTCCTTGTGGGATCCAGTATCACAGGCTGAGCTGAGACTCAAGGCTAGGTACTCCTTGTGGGATCTGGTGCCCCAGGCAGTGCTGAGACTCGAGGCTAGGTACTCCATGTGGGATCCGGTGCCCGAGGCAGTGCTGAGACTCGAGGCTAGGTACTCCTTGTGGGATCTGGTGCCCCAGGCAGTGCTGAGACTCGAGGCTAGGTACTCCATGTGGGATCCGGTGCCCCAGGCAGAGCTGAGACTCGAGGCTAGGTACTCCATGTGGGATCTGGTGCCCCAGGCAGAGCTGAGACTCGAGGCTAGGCACTCCATGTGGGATCCGGTGCCCCAGGCAGAGCTGAGACTTGAGGCTAGGTACTCCATGTGGGGTCCAGTGCCCCAGGTAGAGTTGAGACTCTAGGCTAGGTACTCCATGTGGGATCTGGTGCCCCAGGCAGAGTTGAGACTCGAGGCTAGGTACTCCATGTGGGATCCAGTGCCCCAGGCAGAGCTGAGACTTGAGGCTAGGTACTCCATGTGGGGTCCAGTGCCCCAGGTAGAGTTGAGACTCTAGGCTAGGTACTCCATGTGGGATCTGGTGCCCCAGGCAGAGTTGAGACTCGAGGCTAGGTACTCCATGTGGGATCCAGTGCCCCAGACAGAGCTGAGACTCGAGGCTAGGTACTCCATGTGGGATCTGGTGCCCCAGGAGAATGAGACTCGAGGCTAGGTACTCCATGTGGGATCCGGTGGCCAAGGCAGTGCTGAGACTCGAGGCTAGGTACTCCATGTGGGATCCAGTGCCCCAGGAGAATGAGACTCGTGGCTTGGTACTCCATGTGGGATCCAGTGCCCCAGGCAGAGTTGAGACTCGAGGCTAGGTACTCCATGTGGGATCCAGTGCCCCAGGCAGAGCTGAGACTGGAGGCTAGGTATACCATGTGGGATCCAGTATCACAGGCAGAGCTGAGACTGGAGGCTAGGTACTCCATGTGGGATCTGGTGCCCCAGGCAGTGCTGAGACTTGAGGCTAGGTACTCCATGTGGGATCCAGTATCACAGGCAGAGCTGAGACTCGAGGCTAGGTACTCCATGTGGGATCCATGCCCCAGGCAAAGCTGAGACTTGAGGCTCGGTACTCCATGTGGGATCCGGTGCCTCAGGCAGAGCTGAGACTCGAGGCTAGGTACTCCATGTGGGATCTGGTGCCTCAGGCAGAGCTGAGACTCCAGGCTAGGTACTCCTTGTGGGATCCAGTGCCCCAGGAGAATGAGACTCGAGGCTAGGTACTCCATGTGGGATCCGGTGCCCCAGGCAGAGCTGAGACTTGAGGCTAAGTACTCCATGTGGGATCTGGTGCCCCAGGCAGAGTTGAGACTCGAGGCTAGGTACTCCATGTGGGATCCAGTGCCCCAGGAGAATGAGACTCATGGCTCGGTACTCCATGTGGGATCCAGTGCCCCAGGCAGAGCTGAGACTTGAGGCTAGGTACTCCATGTGGGATCCAGTGCCCCAGGAGAATGAGACTCGTGGCTCGGTACTCCATGTGGGATCCAGTGCCCCAGGCAGAGTTGAGACTCGAGGCTAGGTACTCCATGTGGGATACAGTATCCCAGGCAGTGCTGACTCTCGAGGCTAGGTACTCCATGTGGGATCCAGTATCACAGGCAGAGCAGAGACTCGAGGCTAGGTACTCCATGTGGGATCCAGTGCCCCAGGAGAATGAGACTCGAGGCTTGGTACTCCATGTGGGATCCGGTGCCCCAGGCAGTGCTGAGACTCGAGGCTAGGTACTCCATGTGGGATCCGGTGGCCAAGGCAGTGCTGAGACTCTAGGCTAGGTACTCCATGTGGGATCCAGTGCCCCAGGAGAATGAGACTCGAGGCTTGGTACTCCATGTGGGATCCGGTGCCCCAGGCAGTGCTGAGACTCGGGCTAGGTACTCCATGTGGGATCCAGTGCCCCAGGCAGTGCTGAGACTCGAGGCTAGGTACTCCATGTGGGATCCAGTATCCCAGGCAGAGCTGAGACTCGAGGCTAGGCACTCCATGTGGGATCCAGTATCCCAGGCAGTGCTGAGACTCGAGGCTAGGTACTCCATGTGGGATCTGATGCCCCAGGCAGAGCTGAGACTCGAGGCTAGGTACTCCATGTGGGATCCAGTATCACAGGCAGAGCTGAGACTTGAGGCTAGGTACTCCATGTGGGATCCAGTATCACAGGCAGAGCTGAGACTGGAGGCTAGGTACTCCATGTGGGATCTGGTGCCCCAGGCAGAGTTGAGACTCGAGGCTAGGTACTCCATGTGGGATCCAGTGCCCCAGGAGAATGAGACTCATGGCTCGGTACTCCATGTGGGATCCAGTGCCCCAGGCAGAGCTGAGACTTGAGGATAGGTACTCCATGTGGGATCCAGTGCCCCAGGAGAATGAGACTCGTGGCTCGGTACTCCATGTGGGATCCAGTGCCCCAGGCAGAGTTGAGACTCGAGGCTAGGCACTCCATGTGGGATCCAGTATCCCAGGCAGTGCTGAGACTCGAGGCTAGGTACTCCATGTGGGATCCAGTATCACAGGCAGAGCTGAGACTCGAGGCTAGGTACTCCATGTGGGATCCAGTATCACAGGCAGAGCTGAGACTTGAGGCTAGGTACTCCATGTGGGATCCAGTATCACAGGCAGAGCTGAGACTGGAGGCTAGGTACTCCATGTGGGATCCAGTGCCCCAGACAGAGCTGAGACTGGAGGCTAGGTACTCCATGTGGGATCCAGTGCCCCAGACAGAGCTGAGACTGGAGGCTAGGTATTCCATGTGGGATTCGGTGCCCCAGGCAGAGCTGACTCAAGGCTAGGTGCTCCATGTGGGATCCAGTATCCCAGGCAGAGCTGAGACTTGAGGCTAGGTACTCCATGTGGGATCCGGTGCCCCAGGCAGTGCTGAGACTCGAGGCTAGGTACTTCATGTGGGATCCGGTGCCCCAGGCAGAGCTGAGACTTGAGGCTTGGTACTCCACGTGGGATCCAGTGCCTCAGGCAGAGCTGAGACTCGAGGCTAGGTACTCCATGTGGGATCCAGTATCACAGGCAGAGCTGAGACTCGAGGCTAGGTACTCCATGTGGGATCCGATGCCCCAGGCAAAGCTGAGACTTGAGGCTCGGTACTCCATGTGGGATCCGGTGCCCCAGGCAGTGCTGAGACTCGAGGTTAGGTACTCCATGTGGGATCTGGTGCCTCAGGCAGAGCTGAGACTTGAGGCTAGGTACTCCATGTGGGATCCAGTATCCCAGGCAGTGCTGAGACTCGAGGCTAGGTACTCCATGTGGGATCCGGTGCCCCAGGCAGAGCTGAGACTTGAGGCTAGGTACTCCATGTGGGATCTGGTGCCCCAGGCAGAGATGAGACTTGAGGCTAGGTACTCCACGTGGGATCTGGTGCCCCAGGCAGAGCTGAGACTCCAGGCTAGGTACTCCATGTGGGATCTGGTGCCTCAGGCAGAGCTGAGACTTGAGGCTAGGTACTCCATGTGTGATCCAGTGCCCCAGGCAGAGCTGAGACTTGAGGCTAGGTACTCCATGTGGGATCCAGTATCACAGGCAGTGCTGAGACTCGAGGCTAGGTACTCCATGTGGGATCCGGTGCCCCAGGCAGAGCTGAGACTTGAGGCTAGGTACTCCATGTGGGATCTGGTGCCCAGGCAGAGCTGAGACTCGAGGCTAGGTACTCCTTGTGGGATCCAGTGCCCCAGGAGAATGAGACTCGAGGCTAGGTACTCCATGTGGGATCTGGTGCCCCAGGCAGTGCTGAGACTTGAGGCTAGGTACTCCATGATGACTGGAGTCATTGCATCTCAGCCTCTGCCCCTCCCCAGTGAGGTAGGACGGGGCGAGGGGGTGAGCCAGGAGCATGCGTTCCCCCCTCGCTCTCCTTGTGGCTTCCAGTTCTTCCCTGCTGCTTCCCTGCCATTTCCTGCATCCTTGCTGGCCCTACTTCCTTCTCCACTCCCCCTGCTGCCCCAGCCCCAGCCCCGGCTTGTTAAGCTGCCACCTTCACCGTGACCTTTTCCTTCTCATTGCCTTGGATGGTTTGTCCGTGGCCCTCAGTTTGTGGCTGGGAATGGTCCAAGTTCTCAGCCCAGTTCCCCTCTCAGACATTGTCTTCTGCCACTCTCCCAGTCCTCAGCTCTCTCTGGCCTTCCAACAAATGCCCTCCTCTCATACCTGTGTCAGAGGCCATGGCTGCCATTGGATTTACTTACTTGAAAGGCAGAGTCACGGCCGGCGGGGGAGGGCAGATCTTCCATCCACCTGTTCATTCTTCCGATGGCTGCCAGGCTGGGGCCAGAAGCCTGGAACTCCATCTGGGTCTCCCACATGCAGTTGGGTCATCTTCACTGCTTTCCTAGGTGTGTTAGTGGGGAGCTGGATTGGAAGTGGAGCAGCCCGGACTCAAACCGGTGCTCATATGGGATGCAAAGCAGCTGGAACTCAAATATATGGGATGCAGGTGTTGCAGGCAGTAGCATAATCCAAGGTGCCGCAACGCTGACCCCTGAAATGCCTTTTGTCTTTTTGTCTAATACCACACAGCCCTCAAGGGCCACCTCTTTTGTAACCACCTCCCTGACCACTCCTACATAGGTGCACTCCTTACTTCACTCTGTGTCTGCTGAAATGCAGGTAGCGCCTTATAAGGGAGGTCTATCTGTTCCATGAATTTGCATCTTGTGTCTTCTGGCTGAAGGGTGTGGTTGATGGCTCGGTGGCGTGACCTTCATTTCACAGCTGTCACAGTTTGAAAGGGTACAAGGAGCCGGCACTGCAGCTCACTAGGCTAATCCTCCACGTAGCAGTGCTGGCAAACGGGTTCTAGTCCTGGTCGGGGCGCCGGATTCTGTCCCGGTTGCCCCTCTCCCAGGCCAGCTCTCTGCTGTGGCCCAGGAGTGCAGCGGAGGATGGCCCAAGTGCTTGGGCCCTGCACCCCATGGGAGACCAGGAGAAGCACCTGGCTCCTGGCTTCAGATCAGCGTGGTGCGCTGGCCGCAGCGGCCATTGGAGGGTGAACCAACGGCAAAGGAAGACCTTTCTCCCTGTTTCTCTCTCTCACTGTCCACTCTGCCTGTCAAAAAAAAAAAAAAAAAAAAAAAAGGTAAAAGGAAAGCAATGTGGGTGGAAATGGGTATGCAAAAAGTTGCTGTGTACCCCTTTCTGTAAGATCCGGGGAGAATCCAGCCCTGAGCCCCTCCCTCTCCTGGCAGGGTCCCCGTGCTCTCCTTTGCTGCTAGAAGCCATCCGGTCAAGGGTCCCAAAGTCACCTGTGCTGCGTTGTGCTGCCCTGCCGTTGACGCTGCTGGCTGCTCTGTAGGCGTCTTCTTGCTTGCCCTCTGTGGCTTCTTCATTTCTGGCACATGGGCACTTGTGGAACAAGCCACCCGGGAATTCCAGCCTCCGGACCCCTGCCTGGCATCTGTGGCGTAAGCTGGACCACACCAGCTCTTCCCGCGTGTGCACCCAGGCCTGGGAGTAACTGTCGCTGCTGCTCTGAGAGCTGAGTTCTGGAGCTGACTGGGCACTCTGGCCAGCTGGACGGCTCTGGTCCCTCTGAGCGGCATAACCCTGGTGCCCGTGAACCTCGGGTATCTGTCCTCTACCACAAGGCTTACACACTGATTTTTCTCTGTTTTCCTTTCCCAACCGCCTGTGAGGGGTCTTCAAAAAGCCTATGGAAAAGTGGAGTGCAAAGATGAATTTATTTTGGGGTGAAAAACTAGCAAAATCCATGCAGTTTTTCCATAAATGCATATTTTTGTGGGGGTTTTGAAAACCCCCTCATATGTTAAGACCCTGGAGTCTCTTCATTTCCTACTGGGAAGGTTTAGGGCTCAACTGATCCACCGGTAAGAAGGGGCAGGGCTACTTAGTGAACATGGGTGACCTATGGCCGCAGTCACTGCCGATTCTCTGACCTCGTGTCTCAACGCATTTCTCACCTTCCTATATTTTCCCCTCCCTTTTCTACTAAAGACACCTTCAAATGACAGATTCTCCAATCGCTTATTCTGGATGGGAGGGGCTTGAAGGGTCAACACATACAAAGGTTTTTAGAAGGAAAAATTTACGTGATGAAATCTATTAATAACAAATACCTCGGGGCTTTCCGAATAATATACAGGAGTTAAAAATCATTCTTTGTGCTTGCAAATTCTGGAGTAAAGCAATGCAACTTTCACCCCTTTTAAAATGATATAAAATGTATCTGAAAGGCAGAGTTACAGAAAGGGACACACACACACACACAGAGTGAGAGAGATCTTCCATCTGCTGGTTCACTCTCCAAGTGGCCGCAACAGCCAGGGCTGGGCCAGGCTGAAGCCAGGAGCCAGGAGCTTCATCCAGGTCTCCCACATGGGTGCAGGGGCCCAGGCACTTTGGCCACCTTCTACTGCTTCCCCAGGTGCATGAGCAGGGAGCTGGGTCAGACCTGGAGCAGCAGCCAGGACTCAAACCAGTGGTCAAAGCAAATGCTGGTGTCCCCGGTGGTGGCTTACCCTGCTGTGCCACAACACCGGCCCCAGCTTCACCCTTTTGAATCTGTGGGTTGCACTTGCGAGGACGCGCACTGTTCTTCAACTCGGGCAGCGCTTGCCTATCTCGATGTTTCTTTTATCTCGATTACAGAAAGGAAAAAAATGTCCAGACCAGCTAACTCAAGACTCAGGGAACGGAAGGAAAAGGAATCATTTGCAAAAGCAATCGAGTCCCTACAAGGACTTTCTTCTCTGCAGATTCTTGTCATCACGAAGTGACACGTTGATCCCTCTACTTCAACCCTCATAAAACCCTGTGACGGGAACGAGGAGTCTGGAGCCAGCTGGGAGCAGTGAAGGGGGCTGGGCCATTTCCTTTTGCAAACGTTCAAGTACTTTGTCGGTTGCAATGGATCAGAAAAAAAAAAAAAAATGCCGGAGGCTGAACCTGGAGGGCTTGAGGGCTTGCAGAGGCAGCCAGCTGAAACTTTGCAAACATTTAGCATCCAGCTCATTTTTAATCTCATAAGCCTAATTTTTCCCCCCAGCATATGGGATGCATAAAAAGGAAATAAAACTTTCGTCAATTGAGCCTTCCTTGTGCTTGATAAAAAAGAAATTGAATTGCTCTGATGGCAGCTGCAGCTGGCTTTCAGCTTCGAACACCCAGTGTGAATCTCGTTTTTAGTGCTTGATTTAGTAAACAGTCAGCTGCACACTGGCTTCGCAAACAGCTCTGAACGCAGGGCTTGCCACCCAGGCAGTTCCGAGACCTCCGTGGGTGATGCCTATGAGATATGTGAAGAATGGCAGGAACCCCGATGGAGATGGCCCACCAGGACCCCTTACGCAGCAGTTCAATGTGCACGGAGTCTGTTACTCCTTTTTTTTTTTTTTTTTTTTGACAGGCAGAGTGGACAGTGAGAGAGAGAGACAGAGAGAAAGGTCTTCCTTTGCCGTTGGTTCACCCTCCAATGGCCACCGCGGCGCACCGCGCTGATCTGATGGCAGGAGCCAGGTACTTCTCCTGGTCTCCCATGGGGTGCAGGGCCCAAGCACTTGGGCCATCCTCCACTGCACTCCTGGGCCACAGCAGAGAGCTGGCCTGGAAGAGGAGTAGCCGGGACAGAATCCGGCACCCCGACCAGGACTAGAACCCAGTGTGCCAGTGCCGCTAGGTGGAGGATTAGCCTAGTGAGCCACGGTGCCAGCCTGTTACTCCTTATACATGGAGCTGGCCCTAATGGCTTCTCCAATAGATGGCGAATTTAAATGTGCATGTATTATTCATTAAAAATAAAAAAGAGCGCTCATAAGGAATTAGGAGACCCTCGTTGGGCTGGACACCTTGCCTGGTTGATCAAAGAGATCACCCCGGCTTCTTCTGTTCTCTGCCCGGCTCCGAGCCCCACGGCCACGCATGCGCGCAAGACATTCTGGCTTCTGTTCTATGTAGCAAAGGCTGTGTGTGTCCAGCTTGCAAGTTTTGCTAAAAATAGGGGAGGAAATGTTGCTGATGAGCAAGACGGATCGTCCAGCTGCTTTCCAGTCGATGCACAAACAACTGAAGGTCTTTCTGATGATTTCTTCAAAATAATCCACAGCCGCTGGGGCTTAGTGGGGCCTTTTGTTCTTTTCTGGCTGTTGGTTGTCTGATCACTGTGCATTCTCTTGGAGACAAGATGAGAGCTGCTCCTTAAGGCGTTCCTCCTAGAGGATTCTCTTAAAACCATCCTGGCAAGGCTGGCCAGGTGAGCGCTGGGAACGGCTTTGAAGTAGGGTACATTGGCGCCCATTTCTTTCTTCCTTAAATATCTTCCAGTCTCTCATTTTTTAAAGATTTATTTATTTATTTGAAAGGCAGAGTTACAGAAAGAGGTAGAGACAGAGAGAGACAGAGAGAGAGGTCTTCCATCCACTGGTTCACTCCCCAAGTGGCCGCAATGGCCGGAGCTGCGCTGATCCGAAGCCAGGAGCCAAAAGCTTCTTCCAGGTCTCCCACGTGGGTGCAGGGGCCCAAGCACTTGGGCCACCCTGCACCGCTTTCCTGGGCACACCAGCAAGGAGCTGGATCAGAAGTGGGGCAACCAGGACACGAAGTAGCACCCATATGGGATGCCGGCGCTGCAGGTGTCAGCTTCAACCTCCACACCACAGCGCTGGCCCCTCTCAAGCTTAGTTTTAACTGGCTGTCAACCAAACCTACCCACGGCATTAACTGCTAAGTGTTTCGGTGCCTTCTTTCTGAGACTCTGGAGTGTGGAAAAGCCCCAAGGCCCCAGATCTGGGGCGTTTGACAGGTCCTGGGGTTGGTGTGGGCAGAGGGCTGCTTGCTCTAACGCTGGATCTGGGCACAGCGACTGGGATTAGAGAACTAAATCCACACCCCCTCTCTCGCGTTCCACCATCTGGTCGGTCGGCTGCCAGCGACGGGAGCTATTACACCAGCGGAGACCTGTGAATTTCCAGACACGCCCGCTGCAGAGACAGCAGGTGGAGACAGTCACAGCAGGGAGACCAGAGGGGGGTCACTCTCGGGGCCCTCACCTGGCCTGCCTGTCTGGGTCGGCCTGAGCTCCGAGCAGGCACCCCGGAATCAGTCGGGCACTGTGCAGTTGTGAGAGCCTCACACCGTGGGTCTGTACAGGGAACAAGCCGTCGTCTCTTGTTTTCTGGGTGAGGCTGATTGTCACCTGTGCCGTGGTGACTCAGCGAGTTCACGCGCGCAGGGAGCACGCCTGTGGGTGGAATTCTGGGGCCCAGAGAAGGTCGGATCTCCAACCATCCACACGACGAAGAGAGGTGAACGTGCCTACGGTGGAAGTACAGGTGGCAGCTGGCTGTATCCACACAGGGTCCTAACAGTGCTTGCTCTCTGTCTTTTTTTCTTTTTGATAGGCAGAGTGGACAGTGAGAGAGAGACAGAGAGAAAGGTCTTCCTTTTTTTTTTTTTTTCATTGGTTCACCCTCCAATGGCTGCTGCGGCTGGCGCACCGCGCTGATCCGAAGGCAGGAGCCAGGTGCTTCTCCTGGTCTCCCATGGGGTGCAGGGCCCAAGCACTTGTGTCATCGTCCACTGCTGTCCCAGGCCACAGCAGAGAGCTGGATCGGAAGTGGAGCATCCAGGACTCAAACCAGTGCCCCTGTGGGATGCCGGTGTTGAAGGTGGAGGCTTAACCCGCTAAGCCACAGCGCCAGCCCCAAGAGAGATCTTACATTTCTAAAAGTCTTTTAATTTTACCTTATCTGCACCTCATGCCTGAGGAATGAATTCTAAGTTGGAAGTGATTTTCCTGCACAGTTTGAAAGGCATGTTGCTTCAATGCCCCCTGGAATCCCACTGATTTCAGTGTGGCCACCTCTCCCTCTCCCTCTCCCTCCCTCTCCCCCTTCCCCCCTCTCCCTGTCTCCCTCTCCCCCTCTCTCCCCTCCTCCTCTCCCTCTCTCTCTCTGTCTCTCTCTGTCCATCTCTCTCCCTCTCTCTCTCCCTCTCTCTGTCTCTCTCCCTCCCTCTCTCTCTCCCTCTCTTCCCCCCTCCCTCTCTCTCCCTCTTTCCCCCTGTCTCCTTCTCTCTCTCCCTCTCTCTTTCCTTCCCTCTCTCTGTCTCTCTCCTTCCCTCTCTGTCTCCCCTCCCCCTCTCCCTCTCTCTCCATCTCTTTCTGTCTCTCTCTCCCTCTCTTCCCCCTTTCCCTCCTGTCTCCCTCTCTCTCTCTCCTTCCCTCTGTCTCTCTCCCCCCCTCTCCCTCCCTGTCTCTCTCCTTCCCTCCCTCTCTCTCTGCCTCCCTCTCTGTCTCCCTCTCTCTCTCTGTCTCCCTCTCCCTCTGTCTCCCTCTCCCTCTGCCTCCCTCTCTCTCTCTCTCTCTCTCCCTCCCTCCCTTCCTCCCTCTCTCTTTCTCTCCCTCCCTCCCTCCCTCTCTCTCTCTCTCTCCCCCTCCCTCTCCTTCCCCCCATTCTGAACTTCTGTACCTTTCACTGAGTCTATCTTCTTCCTCTGGCCATCTTCTGCCTAGTGGGTCTTTCAATGTAGAATTGATGTCTTTCAGTTCGAAGGATTTTGCTTAGGATTTCCTCTCCTGTTTCCTTCTTTCTGATAACCCCGTGACTCTGAGGTTGGGCTTCTTAGCCTTGTGTTCTAACTTTCCTATTTTTTAAGGTCGTTCCTAGCTTTTCTCTGAGCTTTCTGAACTTCATGTCAAAATTTTCATTTCCATTTTCATTTTTCAAGAACAGTTTTTGTTTTGCAAATGCTCCCTTTTGGAGAATTTTGTTCTTGTTTCATGAATGCATGGTCTTTTCTCACACTTCTGGGATGCTGGATGCAGTTTATATTCTCTGTACATGGCTGCATTGCCTTCAAGGTGCTTTTTCCCATTTGCTCTTGACATGGGATAAGTTAGTTCAGGTGAGCTGGAGCTCATGTAGTCCTACAAAAAGATGCTGTCTCTTTAACTGTCCGTGTGCTACGCCCACCTTCCCAGGATACACCTGTCCCATCTGGGACCATTTTGCATGCTCAAACTCCACCCCATTTGCATGTTTAATGGGGGGGTACCACCCCCTTCCTTATAAAAAGACGTGGCGGGCAGGAGAGAGTGCGCACTCCACCGTGGACCCAGCTTGGAGGCACGGCTCTCGGTTTCACTCTTCCCACTGCAGCAGTAGATGGAGTTCTGTTACGGTTTGGAGGTACCGTTTTTGGGTTTTTTCTCTTTCTCTGGGCTGCTTGTGTTGGGTGTTTCCCAGTGTGGGGCCACCCACACTCGTGCCTGAATGTGTATTTATGCTCTCACTGTTAAATAAACGCTGTTCCTATTTGCACCTGATGCCAATCTCCACTTAGCATTCGTGTCTCTGCAGGAGACAAGCACCTGGATCAGAATCAATTAGGCTGCTTGCCCACATCCCTCTGATCTTCGTCTCTCACCCTGAGGATGTCCTCACCCTTTGGGTAGCCCTGGGTTGTCTGCACATGCCCATGTGTGGAGCCTACAGCTGGCCAGTCTCCGCAGGTGTGCCGTCCTGTGAGCTCGGCCGTGGGCTCCTCCTCACTCAGCACCTGAGCTCACAATGGCAGGAGCTGGAAGTCTCTCTTGCTCCTTTGCTTCACTTGCGTCTTTCTTTTTTTGCTAAAAATTCAAATGCAAACCCTTTCATAATTTATCAAGATGTGTCTTTGGATAAGTTTTGTTGGCGAGGAAGACACTTACGAATGTTGTCTTTTGTGTTTTTCTGACCTTATAAGCTACTTAGGTACAAAACTTGATATGTGAAAGGCAGGGTGATGGGGGGGGGATCTTCCATCCACTGGTTCACTCCCCCAAATGGTCGCAACAGCTGGGGCTGAGCCATGCGGACACCAGGAGCTTCTTCCAGGTCTCCCACGAGGGAGCAGCACTTGGGCCATCGTCTGCTGCTTTCCCACGTGCATCAGCAGGGAGCTGCATTGGAAAAGGAGCAGCTGGGTTTTGAACTGGTGCCCATATGGGATTGCCAGTGCCATGGGCAGAGACTTAACCTGCTTTTCAACAGTGGTGGCCCCTGTTTCTTTTTTTTTTTTTTGAAAAAGGTCTTTCCATTGCAAAGAAGACAAGCACTGATGTCTTTTAAACCATCTCCTTACTTTGAAAGGTGTGATTTTCATCAACTGCTTTTCATTCCTCACCAGCACCTGATTAGGGGATGACAGACCCCACTCGCCCCGCCCCCGTCCGTCTCGCCCCGCCCCCGTCCGTCTCGCCCCGCCCCCGTCCGTCTCGCCCCGCCCCCGTCCGTCTCGCCCCGCCCCCGTCCGTCTCGCCCCGCCCCCGTCCGTCTCGCCCCGCCCCCGTCCGTCTCGCCCCGCCCCCGTCCGTCTCGCCCCATCTGCCTTCCCTCCAAGCTAACAGAGGCCTGGGGCTGCCTGCAAGGCAAAGCTCATCAACAACTATCCTCCAGCTGCCGGACCCTGCTGGCCGCACGTCCATCAGCACAGGTGTGCTAAGGTGTTACAAAGCTGGAGTGAGATTCCGGATGTTAGAAAGCCTCCCCTTGGTGGCCGGCACTGTGGTGTAGTAGGAAAGCCTCCCCTGCAGTGCCAGCATCCCGTAGGAATGCTGGTTCTAGTCCCGGCTGCTCCTCTTCCAGTCCAGCTCTCTGCTGTGGCCTGGGAAGGCAGTGGAGGATGGCCCAAGTCCTTGGGCCCCTGTACCCACATGGGAGACCTGGAAGAAGCTCCTGGCTCCTGGCTTCAGATCGGCTCAGCTCCTGGCTGTTGCGGCCATCTGGGGAGTGAACCAGCGGATGGAAGACCTCTCTCTGTCTCCCCCTCTCTGCCTGTGACTCTACCTCTGAAATAAATAAAATCTTAAAAAAAAGCCTCCCTTTCCTCAGCTCTGAAATGGGGAAGCCGCACTAGTTTGTAGTGTGATAATCCTCCCTAGAACATGAGCACTGCTTCAGGGCCTCAGC
Source organism: Oryctolagus cuniculus (assembly GCF_964237555.1). Classification (NCBI taxonomy): domain Eukaryota; kingdom Metazoa; phylum Chordata; class Mammalia; order Lagomorpha; family Leporidae; genus Oryctolagus; species Oryctolagus cuniculus. Next base: position 105,850,845 of record NC_091444.1, on the reverse strand, counting down.
TCCTGGGGCTTTTCCCGGGGATTTCAGGACCCCGCAGGGTGCCCATTCTGCAGGGGTGGGCGTGGCTGCGGGACCTCAGCTGGGACTCTGGCGGGCCTTGTCCCGGCAGTTACTCTCCTCAGGTGTTTCCTTGTGGGATTGTTCTTGTTGCTCTGAAAACCAGAACATGTGAAATACTTGCATTCGGTTCCTAATGCAGGCTTAGGGGGCCAGTGGTCACAAACTGGTCTGCTCATTCTCTTCCCTCTCTCCAACCAAGGATTCTGTCCGATGGACTCCCAGGCACGGTTTTACAGAGGTGCACGCTGTGTCCACACTAACTACACGTTAAGCATGTCTGTTCCATGGGGGAAAAAAAAGCTCAACCTGGGAATATGGTGCCGTAGCACAAAAAGACTCTGGATTCTAGTACCAGGTTGGCCTGGGATGTTACTTTGCCTGGTGAGCTTGCCTGAGCCACCTTGCCTGGCTGGACTGCAGGGTCCTTGTTGGGGTATGGGGAGTGGAGAGGCTCTGTAGTGCTGATGGGAATACCCAACGAGGTCGTCATCATCAGGCACCTGTACACAGCAGGTGCTCAGACTTGGTGCCTTTTCTTTTGTTCCATTACAGACCAGTTTTTCTTTCATTATATTTTTGCAATGAATACATTTCAATATGAGCATTTTAAATGATTCTTAAATAACGATTTTTATATCATGTGAACAAACTGCATGTATTTCACATACACAGATTTGGGAGAGCAGTGATACTTCTCACCCCACCCGCCCTCCCACCTAGCCTCCCTCCTCCTCGCTTTCTTATTTTTTCTTTCACTTTTTACAATGGCATACTTTCAGTTTATTTTATAATCATAAAATTAATCCTCCACTAAGTAAAGAATTCAACAAAAAGTAAGGAAAAAACCCCACTGTTCCTCAAAGTAGACACAAGGGCTGTAAGCAACAGTCAGTTCTCAAAGTGTCAATTTCAGTCCCGTGCTATGTTTTTTTGTACTCAGTTACCACAGATCAGGAGAACATATGGAATCTGTCTTTTGCAGGCTGGCTTATTTCACTAAGTATAATGGTTTCTAGTTGCTTCCATTTTGTTTTGAAAGACAGGATTCCATTCTTTTTTATGGCCAAGTAGTATTCCATAATGTGTATATACCACATTTTCTTTATCCAGTCATCGATTGATGGGCACCTGGATTGATTGCATGTCTTAGCTTGAGCTGCAATAAACATGGGGTACAGGTAACTCTTCCATAGGCTGATTTCATTTCATATGAAAGGGTGGGATGGCTGGGTCATATGGTAGGTCTGTGTTCAGATTTCTGAGGTATCTCCACACTGTCTTCCACAGTGGCTGTACCAGTTTACATTCCCACCAACAGTGGATTAGGGTGCTTTTTTCTCCACAGTATTTATTGATTTTTGATTCCTGTAGGAGGACCATTCTAACCGGGGTGAGATGAAACCTCATTGTGGTTTTGATTTGCATTTTCCTGATGGCTTGTGTCTTGAGCATTTTTTTCATGTGTCTGTTGGCCATTTGAATTTCCTCTTCTGAAAAATGCCTGTTCGAGTCCTTTGCCCATTGCTTAGCTGGACTGTTTGTTTTGTTGTTGTTGAGTTTCTTGAGCTCTTTTTAGAATCTGGATATTAACCCTTTATCAGCTGCATAGTTGGCAAATATTTTCTCCCATTCTGTCAGTTGCCTCTTGACTTTGTTGAGTGTTTCCTTTGCCATGCAGAAACTTCTTAGCTTGATGCAATCCCCTTTGTCTGTTTTTGTCTTTATAGCCTGTCTTTTGGGGTCTTCTCAAAGAAGTCTTTGCCTATGCCAATGTCTTACAGTTTCCCCAATGTTCTCCTTTTTTTTTGACAGGCAGAGTGGACAGTGAGAGAGAGAGAGAGAGAGAGAGAGGTCTTCCTTTGCCGTTGGTTCACCCTCCAATGGCCACCGCGGCTGGCGCACTGCAGTCGGCGCACCACGCTGATCCGAAGGCAGGAGCCAGGTGCTTCTCCTGGTCTCCCATGGGGTGCAGGGCCCAAGCACTTGGGCCATCCTCCACTGCACTCCCTGGCCACAGCAGAGAGCTGGCCTGGAAGAG